>NW_026061768.1:0-328666 GCF_023897955.1 Schistocerca gregaria
ACACTAGATCGCGTGTTCCCCCCCCCCTTCGAAAGTGACACCCTACCTACCATCCTCAGGAAATGTCAGTCTTCCTACTCCCCATACCACAGAAGGTGTGTCTAACTATCCCCATGGACAATGTCTGTCTACATACCCCTAGCCTCAAAAAATACTTGTCTAACTACACCCCCTCAGATTATTTCTGTCTACCTACAACCCAGCCTCAGATAATGTCTGTCTACCTACCCCCTCACTAATTGTCTCTCTACCTACGCTACCTTAGAAGATGTCTGTCTACATATCCCTCATCCTCTGAAGCTGTATGTCTACTACCCCTACTCAGAAGATGTCTGTCTACTTAAAAACCCCTCAGAACATGTCTGTCTAACAACCCCCCCCCCAGTTGTCTGTCTACCTACCCCCTTGAAGATGTCTGTCTACCTACCCCCAGTAAAATGTCTCTGTACCCATCTTCCCCTCAGAAAATGATTGTCTACCTACCCATGTATGTAAGATGTCTCACTACCTACCCCACCCCTTCGGGAAATGTCTGTCTATCTACCCCCATCCACTCATGGAAGATGCTTATCTAATTACCTTGGAAGATGCCTTTCCACCCCAGCTCAGAAATTGTGTATCTACCCCCTCCTCAGAAGATGTCGGCCAATGTACCACCCCTTCAGAAAATGTCTATCTACCTCCCTTGGAAGATGTATGTCTGTCTACCCCTTCAAAGATATATGTCTACCTGCCCAACTCGGAAAATGTTCGTCAATGTGCCCCCCCTTTGGAAAATGCCTAACATCACCAAACTCAGTAGATGTGTGTCTATCTGTCCCGCACCCTCGGAAGATGTCTGTATTTCCAGCCCCCCTCAGAAGAAGTCTGTCCAACTACCCCCTAGGAAGGTCTCTGTCTACCTTACCCCCTCTTGGAAGATACCTCTCTACCTACAAAACCCCCTCAGAAAACGTCTGTCTACTTACCCCCCTCAGAAGGTTTCTGTCTACCTACACCTCCTCAGATGATGTCTATCTACCTACCCCCCCCCCCCTCATCCTCAGAAGATGTATGTCTACCTACCATCCTCAGAAGATGTCTGTCTACCTAACCACCCCCCAGAAGATTTCTGTCTATCTACTGCCTCCCTTAGAAGAAGTCTGTTACCAACACACCCATCAGAAGATGTCTGTCTACCAATCCCCCCCTCAGAAGATGTCAGTCTAACCCCCCCCCTTGGAAAAAGTCTATCAACCTTCGTCATAATATGTCCATCTACCACCCCATCAGTAGATGTCTGTCAACATACCCCCAGAAGATGGCAGTTTTCCCAACCACAATCAGAAGATGTTTGTCTACCTGCCCTTCTGCTATAGGAAGATTACCTATCAGCCCTCAGAATATGTCTGTCTACCTAAATCCCCTCAGAAGATGTCTTACTTACCAACCATCCCCCCTAAGGAAAAGTCTGTCTATCTACCCCCCCCCCCCCTCGGAGGAATTTCTATCTAACCCCTAAATGGAAGTCTGTCTACCTATACCCCCTATCTAAGGTGTATGTCTACATACCCAACCTCCAAAGATGACTGTCTACCTCCCGCCCTCAAGAACGTTGGTGTACCCATCTCCCCCCTCAGAAGATGATTGTCTACCTACTCCCGTGTGCTAGATGTCCCTCTACCGGCCTCCCTTTGGAAGATGTCTGTCTAACTGCCTGCTCCACCCACAAAGATGCCTTTCTAATACTGGCAGAAGATGTCTATGAACCCCCCCCTCAGATGATGTCTGTCTACCCAACCCCCAGAAGAGGTCTGTGTACCCATCCCCCTCAGAAGATGATTGTCTACCTACCCCCGTACAGAAGATGCCAGTCTACTTACACCCCTTTCAGAAAATGTCTGTCTACCTACCCCATCCACACACGGAAGATTCCTATCTACCCACCTTGGACGATGCCTTTCTACCCCAACTCAGAAATGTCTATCTAACCACCATCGTCAGAAGATGTCTGTCTACCTACCCCCCATTGAATATATCTGCCTACCCACCCCATCTTTGGAAGATGATTGGCTACCTACCCCATGGAAGATGTCAGGCAACCTGCACACACGCGAGACAGATAGGAAGATGCCTACCTCCCCCTTGGAAGTGGTCTGTTTTCCACCACTCAGAAGATGTCTGTCTAACTACCCCCTCTGAATGTATATGTCTATCAACTATGTCTGTTTACCTACTCCCATAAGATGTCTATCATCCCCCTCAGAAGGTATCTTCCTATATACTCCCTCCCCTTGGAAGATGTCTGCCTACATACCCAAACTAAGATGATGTCTGCCAACCTACTCCCCCACAGAAGATGTCTGTCTACCTACCACCCTTGGAACATCTATGTCTTTCTACTCCCCGGAAGATGTCTGTCAGTCTGCCCAACTTGGAAAATGTCTGTCTACGTGCCCTTCTTCAGAAGATGTCTATCATCCCCAGCCTCAGAAGAATTATGTCTATTTGTCCCGCACCAACAGTTGATGTCTGTGTACCTACCCCCCTTAAGAAGAAGTCTGTTTACCAACCCCCATCAGGAAATTCTCAAACCACCCACCAGGAAAGTCTCTGTCTACCTACCCCCCCCCCCCCCTTTGGGAGATATGTGTCTACCTACAACACAACTCGGTAAATGTCTGTCAACCTACCCCTCAGAAGATGTCTGTTTATCCACACCTCCACAGATGATGTCTATCTACCTACCCCCTGCCCCCATCCTCTGAGGATGTCTGTCTTCCTACACCCTCAGAAGATGTCTGTCTACCTATCCCCCTTGGAAGATGTTGGTCTACTTACCCCTCTAGATGATGTCTGTCTAAGTACGCCCCTCAGAAGATGGCTGTCTACCAATCCACCAATGGGAGATGTCTGTCTACCAACCCCCTCGAAAGGTGCCTTTCTGCCTACCCCCTCAGAAGATTGTCTACCTACGAACACTCAGAAAATGTATGTATACCTACCTCCCCTTCGGAAGAAGTCTGTCTAATTATTCCCCACCCCTTGGTAATTTCTGTCTACATACCACTCCCTTGCAAGATGTCTGTCTACCTACTCCCTCTTGAAAGATATCTGTTTACCTACATCTTCTGTGGGGAGATAGGAAGACACACATCTTCCGCGAGGGGTAGGTAGACAGACATATTCCAAAGCAGGGTACATGGTCAGACATCTTCTGAAGGGTGGTAGGTAGACAGACATCTTTCAAGAGGGGGGGGGAGACATGTTCTGTGGTGATAATGGTAGACAAACAATTCCAAGGAGGGGTAGTTAGACACACATCTTCTGAGGGGTTGTTTCTTAGTCAGATGTCTTCAAGGGGGAGGCTTGGTAGACCGACATTTTCCAAGGGGGGAGACATTTTTCGACTGGGGCCAGATAGGTAAACAGATATCCTTTGAGAGGGAGGTAGACATTTTCCGGGGGGGGGAGATATTTTCGAGGGGGAGAGTAGATTGACATCTTCTGGGAGGGGGAGATAGTATTCTTCCATGGGGGGAGGTGAGTAGTCAGACATCTTCAAAGGTTGGGGGGGGGGGGTCGGTAGACAGACATCTTCCAAGAAATGTCGGTAAGTAGACAGACATCTTCTGTGGGGAGTGGTGGTATGTACACTTACATCTTCTGATGGGTTTGGGTAGATAAACAGGCATCTTTCATGAAGGGGGGATAGAGCTCCTCGAAGATGGGGTGTAGATATCTTTGGCAAGGAGGGTAGATAGACATATTCCGAGAGGGGGTTAGATAGATTTCTTCCATAGCGGGGATAGATAGACTTGTCCCGAGTTTGTGAGGTAGACAGACATACAGACATCTTCCTAGAATTTGGAGGTAGACAAACATATTCAGAATGGGCAGTAGACACATTCCAAATGAAGGGAGGCTGTAGAAATCTTCTGAGTCTAGGATAAATGTTCTCTGAGAGGAGGGGCTAGATGGAAATCTTAACGGGGTGGGGTAGGAAGACAGACATATTCTGAGAGGAGGGGGTTGATAGACAGGCATCTTTCATGAGGTGAGTTATAGACATTCGCCTGGGGGATAGACATCTTCTGAGGTTGGGATAGGTATCTTCCAGTGGGTGTAGATATCTGTGGGTGGGGTAGATAGACATCTTCCGAGGTGTTGGTTGATAGTCACCTTCCGAGTGGAGGGATACAGATATTTTCCGCCTGGGCTGGGTAGATAATCTTCTGAAGGGGGGTAGACATCTTCCAAGGGGGGTAGGGAGACAGCTTCTGAGGGGGGTAGATAGACATTTTCCAAGGATGGGGGCAGATACACATCTTCTGAGGGGGTAGATACACCTCTTCCGAGGAAGGTATGGATAGATAATCTTATGAGGTGGGTGTTGGTAGGCATCAGCTGAAGGGGGCTAGATTGGCGTCTTCCGATGTGGAAGGGTTTAGGTAGGCATTTTTAGAGGGAGGGATTTCTTCCCAGGGGTTTAGCTGGCATCTTCCAAGTGGGTGTAGAATGACATCTCAGACAGGGGGTAGACAAAATCTTCCAAGAGGGGGTAGGTAGAAAGACATCTTTGGATGGGAGAGTAGGTAAGCAGACATCTTGTGAGTGGGGTTGGTAAACTGACATCTTCCAAAGGGGCAAGGTAGACAGATAGTTTCTGAGGGTGGGGCATAGGTAGACTGACACTTTCCGATGTGTGGTAAGTAGAATTACATCTTCTGAAGTGATGGGGTAGGTAGACAGACATTTTCCGAAGGGGTGTAGGTATACAGACATATACCTAGGGGAAAGGTAGACAGACATGTCCCGAGTGGTGGTAGGTAGACAGCCATCTTCCAGTTGGGTAGGTACACAGACATCATCCAAGGGGGTTAGAAGGACAGACATTTTCCATGTGGGGGTTGGTAGACATAAATCATCTGAGGGGGGGAGAAACATCTTTTGAGGGGAGGGTACATAGACGGACATCTTCAGAGAGGAGGTAGTCATCCTCCGAGAGGGAGATAGTCATCCTCCGAGAGGGGGAGTAGATGTCTTCCGAGATGGGAGGCAGTTGTACATCTTCCACTGGTCTTAGCTAGGCAGACATTTTCTGAGGGAGGGTATGTAGGCAGACATCTTCTGAGGGGGATAACGTCGACAGTCATCTTCTGATCGGGGGTGGGTGGGTAGACAGACATCTTCCGAGTGGTGGTAGGTATGGAGACATCTTCTGAGGCTGGATTCGGTAGACAGGCATCTTCCAAGGGGGGGGGGTGTTGGAAGACAGATATCTTTCAAGGGGTGGGAAACATCTTCTAAAGGATGCAGTTTGGTAGACAGTATCCTCTGAGAGGGGCCTAGACATTCTGTGAGGGGGATAACGTCGACAGTCATCTTCTGATGGGGTGGGTAGGTAGAAAGACATCTTCCGAGGAGTTTTAGGTATGGAGACATCTTCTGAGCCTGGGTGCGGTAGAAAGACATCTTCCAAGGGGGGAGGGGGGTGTTGGAAGACTGACATCTTCCAAGGGGTGGGAAGCACCTTCTAAAGGATGCAGTTTGGTAGACAGACATCCTATGAGAGAGGATGTAGGCATTCTCAGATGGGGAGTGTATATCTTCTGAGAGGAGTGGTAGATTGACATCTTCCGAGAGGGGGGAGATACTTTTCTTCCATGGCAGCAATAGATAGATATCTTCTGAGAGGAGGTACATAGATAGACATGTTTAAATGTGTGGTGAATGTAGACAGACAACTTTCGAGAAGGGGGGTAGGTATACAGACATCCTCAGAGGGGGTGGGTTGGGAGACAGACATCTTCCGAGATAGGGATAAGATAGAGACAAATCATTCAAGGTGTGGTAGATAAATATACAGATTCTGAGGGGTTTAGGTAAACATTCATATTATGACGGGTTGTGGGTGTAGGTAGACAGAAACCATCCGAGGAGGGGTATTTAGGCAGATAAATTCTGAGAGGGGCATCTTCTGAGGGGTTGTAGGAGGACTGACATCTTCCAAGTGGAGGGTTGGTAGACAGACATCTTCAGATGTGGGGTGGGGTAGGTAGCCAGACATCTTCCAATAGGGGGTTGGTAGGCAGACATATCATGTGAGGGGATGGTTGTAGACAGCCTTCTTCTGATGGGTGGGTGGGTAGACTGACATCTTCCATGATGGGGCGTAGGCAGAGAGACATTGTCCGAGGCAGGGTGACTATAGACATTTTTCGAGAGGGGGGAGTTAGACAGACTTCTTCTGGGATGTTGTAGGTAAACTGACCTCTTCAGAGGGGTGGTGTAGAATGACATTTGCCAAGAGGGGTAGGTAGAGAGACATTTTCCGATGGTGGAAAGTAGACAACATCTTCTGATGAGTGTAGGTAGACAGACATCTTCTGAGGGGGATGTGTAGGTGGACATACATCTTCCGATGGTTGGTGGGTACATAGACAGACATATTCCAATGGGTGCGGTAGGTAGACAAACATCTTCCAAGTACGGGCGTCGTAGATAGATATCATACAAAAGTTCATGTAGGTAGACACACATCTTCTGAAGGGTGTAGGGAGACAGACATTTTCTGAGGGGTGTACATAGACATACATTTTCCAAGTGTGGTCTAGGTAGACAGACATCTTCAGATGAGGGGGTAATTAGACAATCATCTTCTGGGGTAGGTAGACAGACATATTCAGAAGTATGGGTTGGTAGACAATACTTTATGACTGGAGGGATGTAGAGAGACATCTTCCAAGAGGTGTAAGTAGGTAGACAGACATCTTCTGTTGTGGGATTTGTAGGTAGGCAGACATCTTCCGAAGCAGAGGTGTTGGTAAACAGACAATTATCATGGACAGGGTTAGGTAGGCAGACATCTTCCCAGTGAAGTTTTGTAGACAGACATCTTCCAACGAGGGGTTTGGTAGACTGACACCTTCTGAGGCAGGGTAGGTAGATAGTCATCTTCGGAGGGGTGTTTGGTATACACACATCTTCCGAACGGGTGTAGGTATACAGACATATACCTAAGGGGGAGGTAGACAGACATCATGGGAGTGGGGGTACATAGACAGACAGGTGGGTAGGTATACTGACATCTTCCGAGGGGGATTAGGAGGACAGACATTTTCCATTTGAGGGTTGATAGACTTACATCATCTGAGGGAGGAGAAATATCTTTTGAGAGGAGGGTATGTAGACAGACATTTCAGAGAGAGGGTAGACATCATCCGAGAGGGAGGTAGTCATCCTCCAACACAGGGGTAGATATCTTCCAAGAGGAGTGTAAATAAATGTCTTCCAAGATGCGAGGTAGATGGACCTCTTCCGAGGATTTTAGGTAGGCAGACATGTTCCGAGGCGTGGCATGTAGACATACACCTTCTGAGGGGGAATAAGGTAGACAGTCATCTTCTTATGGGAAATGGGTAGGTAGACAGACATATTCCTAGGGAGGGGGGGGGGGGGGTAGGTAAGGAGGAGATATATTCTGAGGGTGAGTTCAGTACACAGACATCTTCTCAGGGGTGTTCATGGTAGACAGACATCTTTCAAATGGGGGGAGACATCTTCCAAAGTATGCGTTTTGGTATACAGACATCCTCCAAGAGGGGTGTGGACATTCTCTGATGTGGGAGTAGATATCTTCCCAGAGGAGTGGTAGTTTAACAACTTCCGAGAGGGGGGGGGTAGACAGACAGATATCCTCAGAGGTAGGGGTAGGGAGACAGATATCTCCCGCAGGAGGGATAAAATCGAATCATTTGAAGGGGGTAGATAGGCATACATCTTCTGAGGGGTTTAGGTAGACATTCATCTTATGACAGGGGAAGGGGGTAGGTAGACAGATCAGGCGGGGGGGGGGGATATGTAGACAGATATCTTACGAGAGGGGGTAGGTAGGCAGACATATTCTGAAGAGTTGTAGGAGGACGGACATATTCCAAGGGGGTAGGTAGACAGGCATCTACAGAGAGGGTTAGGTAGACAGTCGTCATCAGAGGTGTATAGGTAGACAGACATCTTCTAAGCGGGTTGGTAGACCGACATTTCCTAAGGAGTGGCAGGTAGACAAACTTCTTCCGAGTGTGGGTGGGTATGTAGACAGACACCTGTAAGGAATTGTAGGCTGACAGACATCCTTTGTGATAGATGGTAGGTAGGCAGAAATATTCCGAAGGGAGGGTTGGAAAACATACATCTTCCAATGGGAGGGGTAGGTAGTCATACATCTTCTGAGGGCTGGGTTTAAGTATACAGAAATCTTTCCAAGGGGGGGCAGGTAAGTAGACAGACATATACTCAGGGTAGGGGGATGAGAGACAGACATTTTCTGAGGGGGAGGGGTAGGTAGACAGACATCTTCTGATGGTTGGGTAGGTAGACAGACATCTTCCGGAGTGGACAGCTAATCGGACATGGTTTGAGGGAGCTTAGGCAGACAGACATTTCCGATGGGGAGTGTAGGTAGACAGACATATTCTAAGGGTGGGGAGATGAGAGACAGACATTTTCTGATGTGGAGATAGGTAGACAGACGTCTTCTGAGGGGTTGTAGGTAGACAGACATCTTCCAAGCGGGAGCTGTAGGTAGACAGACATCTTCAGAAGGAGATTGTAGGTTGATGGACATATTTTGTGCAGGTAATGATAGATAAACAAATTCCAAGGGGTGGTAGTTTAACAGACATCTTCCCAGGGGGCTGAGTAGATAGACAGACATCATCCAATGTGGGTAGACAGACATATTCCAGGTGGAGTAGACATCCTCCAAGGGGTATACATCTTCGAATGGTGGTGAGGGTAGGTAGACAGACATCCTATGAGAGTGGGGTTAGAGATTCTCTGAGAGGGGGGTGTAGATAGCTACCGAGAGTGGAGGTAGATAGACATATTCCGAGTGGGGGGGGGGGGTTGGATAGAAATCTTCCGGGGGTTGAAATTTGGCAGTTGGTAGACTGGGCTTTTCTGAGACTGTTTGGAAGACATTTTCCGAGGTGGGAGGTAGACAGATATATTCCGAGGCAGTTGGTAGGTAGACAGACTAATTACAGGGTGGTTGGTATGCTGACAGACATCTTCTGAGGGGGGGGGGGGGGTAGACAGACATCGGCTGAGGGGCTGGAAGACACCTTCCAAAGTTTGGGGGTCTCTAGACATCTTCCGAGACAGGGATAAACAACTTCCGAGTGGGGGGGCTGAGTAAGGGTTGGGATAGGTAGACAGACAAATTCCCAGATGGCAGGTAGGTAGATAGACATCTCCTTAGTGTGGGGGGGGGGGGGGGTTGAGAGACATCTTTCAGGGTGATAGACATCTTACGAGGTGGGGAGAGAGTTTCTGTGGGGGTGTAGATAGACATCTTCACAGGGTGAGGTAGGTGGACAAACGTCTTCCTTAGGGGGGTGAGGTAGGCAGACATCTGCCGAGGGGGCAGGTAGACAGACATCTCCTGTGGAGAGTTAAGTAGACTGACATTTTCTAAGGAGGCAAGTAGGTAGAATTACATATTAGGTGGTGGGGCGATGAGAGACAGACAGCTTTCGATGGGGTAGAGGTAGTATGAAATCTTCTGATGTGGGAGGTGTAGGTAGATATCTTCTGAGAGGGGTAGGTACACAGACATCTCCCGAGGGGTGGGGTAGGTAGACATTCATATTCTGTGGGGAGGGGTAGGTAGTCATACATATTCTAAGGGGGGGGGGGGTTTAGGTAGACACACATATTCCAAGGGTGTGGGTAGGTACACAGACATCATATGAGGGGGGAGGGGAGGTGCAGGTTGACAGAGATCTTCCATGGATGGGTAGCTCGGTAGATATCTTCTGAGGGGGATAGATAGGCATATTTCGAAGGTGGGGTAGATAGGCACCTTCCCAGGGGGGGGGGGGGGGGTGGCAGATCATCATGGGTGTGATGTCACGTGAGCTGCACTGCTGTTGAAATAGCTTGTTAATGTTTTATAAATTTTAGACTTCATTTACGTATTTTAAAGTTTCTTTGTGTTATTATTTTTGCCGTAAAAGCAAATTATTAGTGGATTTTCATTTATCTCAGTCTTTCTTCCTGTGGTATTGACTCAAGTGGTCTATTATGTGTAAGTGTGCTTTCATGGTTCGTCTAAGCCTCGCGCGTCGTCAGTGTGTTTACATTTTGCGGCGTGCACTGCATCTGCAGCGGTTATAAGCTAAGTACTGACGAACTTGTTTGTGCTCTGTAATACAGTTATTAAACTGAATAGATTTCAGTGGTGTTGCTTGCCATTTTAGGCGAAATAATGACTTAATAAACTCTTGTAATCGTTCGCTCGCTGTGTTTTATAGAGTTTTCATTGTGTTGAAGTCGTTTAGTAAATTTCGTGCTTTAGTTTTCAACTGGCGTTTAGTTTAAATTTTTTGGTTTTAGCCAATAATTTTGTGAAGTTTTGCTGGTATTGGTATCGGCTGTGTTGTAGTAGTATTAATACAAGTAGCTGCTTTCTTAGTAGGCAGAGAATTTCGAGACCATAGTTGTTAGTTCTTAAATAGTGCTGCTTTTGTAACTGAACTTTGGTAACGTAGACTTATAGTTTTTTTTAGTAACTGTAAAATTTTATCGTGAGTGAGAAGTGATGGCTATATCGTAGGTTTGTGAGTAGTGGATTACGCTGTGGGATTTGTTCAAAGTATTTTCATTGGGGGGAATGCAGTGGGGAAGCCAGTCGTCATTTGAGGGTGATCCTGTCCCGGGAATGTAGAATCTGTAGTAGAAACAAGTTAATAGAGGAGCAGGAGCGTAAGATCTGTGCCCTTCAGGTGCAGTTACAATGCGCAAAGGAGGAAGTAGATAAGTTGAGGAGGGTGAAGGGTGCTGGGGAATGGGAACTGGCAGTTAACAAGAAGATAGATAGGAAAAGGAGGTAGTCAGACAGTTTTACTTTGCATACATGCAATAGATACGACAAACTGTCAAAGTTGAGCGGAGAGGAGCCTCGTGTAGCTGTATATGGAGGTAACTTGCAGCCGTCCTCAGCAATTAGGAGGTCTAGGTTCTGCTGCTAGGTAGTTACCGGGTAGAGGCGTGGGCCAGCATTTGCAAGAGGTTTTGTGGAGTGAGTACCAGGTCACAAGCATTGTGAAGCCTAATGCAGGGTTGGCTCAGGTGGCTGAAAGCATAGGGGAGTTACGTAAGAATTTTACAAAGGAGGATCAGGTAGTGATAGTGGGTGGTGCTGGGAGCAGTCGCAATAGGGACAGGGGGTATGATGTCAGTGGTGACTTGGTTAAGATAGCTACTCAAACTGGTGGCACTAAAGTGCTTTTCGTGCAACTGTTTCAGCATAATGATCGGCCACACCTTAATGCGGCTGTTGGGGGCGTAATTGTGGGGCTGGGGAGTGCAGTGATGGGAGAGGGCATGGATCACATCTCAGTGGTGCCAGTTGGGTCTATCAGTAGATGGGGTTTCACTAGGCATGGCCTGCACCTCAATAGGTATGCGAAGGAGAGGCTACCTAAGCTTATAGGTGACAGTGTAGTGGGTGGTGGTGGCGGTAGTGGTGTCACTCATGGAAAAATTCCTGTAGTAGTTGGTGTTAGAGCTGCACCTTTTTAATACTGAAGTCAGCTGATTGGTATACCAGCTTAAAGGAAGTGCCTCTAAGGTTCAAAAATGGTTCTAATGGCTCTGAGCACTATGCAAATTAACATATGGGGTCATCAGTCGCCTAGAACTTAGAACTAATTAAACCTAACTAACCTAAGGACATCACACACATCCATGCCCGAGGCAGGATTCGAACCTGCGACCGTAGCAGTCGCGCGGTTCCGAACTGAGCGCCTAGAACCGCAGAGCACCACTTCAATAAATTGATAATTTATAGGCTTCAAAAATGGTTCAAATGGCTCTGAGCACTATGGGACTCAACTGCTGTGGTCATTAGTCCCCTAGAACTTAGAACTACTTAAACCTAACTAACCTAAGAACATCACACACATCCATGCCCGAGGCAGGATTCGAACCTGCAACCGTAGCAGTCGCACGGTTCCAGACTGCGCGCCTAGAACCGCGAGACCACCGCGGCCAGCTTATAGGCTTCCTTTACCAGGCTACATATTAGCTGGCTGTTTCTCAAGGAGTTCCTTGCGGGGTGGGGAGGTGTCTCCGTACATAAAAAACAGTACGTTATTTGAGACCATAGACTTATCACGACACTGCACTGAACAGATATTTGAAAGTTGTGCAGCATTTGTTGAATTTAGTGAAACTCAACTTCTAATTGCTGGTGTTTATAGGGCCTCTAACTCCAACTTCAGAGCATTTTTGCTTAAGCTAGAGAGGGTTCTTGATTCACTTTGTAGGAAGTACCAGAAAGTAGTTATATGTGGGGACTTCAATATTAATTTTGGATATGATTGTGCAAGAAAAAGGGGGGTTGGGTTGTTTGGGGAAGGAGACCAGACAGCGATGTCATTGGTCTCATCGGATTAGGGAAGGATGGGGAAGGAAGTCGGCCATGCCCTTTGAGAGGAACTAACCCAGAATTTGCCGGGAGTGATTTAGGGAAATCACGGAAAACCTGAATCAAGATGGCTGAACGCGGGACTGAACCGTCGTCCTCCCGAATGTGAGTCCAGTGCCTTAACCACTGCGCCACCTCGCTCGGTCCCAAGAAAAATGATGTTGGTAGATCTCCTAAATCCATATGATCTGATGCCAACTGTGTTTTTTTTCAAACTAGGGTGCAGGCGAATAGTAGCACGGTCATAGACAATATTTTTATTCGTTCCTCAATACTAGATGGGCATCCTGTTAGTAAAAGTGTGAATGGCCTTTCAGACCATAATGCACAAATTTTAACACTAAAAGGTTTTTGTACTCAACCCAATGTCATATTTAGTTACAAACAACGTAGGAAAGTCAATCCAACAGCAATAGAGTGTTTTTTAAAACTTGTCAAGGAACAAGAGTGGCAAGATGTTTATAGTGCCAATAATACACATGATAAATACAATGCTTTCCATGGCACATTTCTCATGCTCTTTGAGGGTTGTTTTCCATTAGAACATTCTGAATGGGGTACTAGCAGTAATAGACAGCACAGTTGGCTGACTAGTGGGATAATGATTTCATGTAGAACATAGGGCGAATTATATCAAAATGTTAGAAGTAGTCACAATCAAGCTAAATAAAAATTTAGTTTCAACAGGAAATCATACAAATTTCTTAGCAAATACCTTTCTGAGATTGACGTCTGAAATACTCCTCTGTGATAAAAACAAGAGAGAGATTGAGTCAATAACTATATCACTGAAGACTAAGGACTCTCATGGATATGATGGAGTGCCTAGCAGCATATTAAAGTACTGTGCTGCACATGTTAGCCCTGTATTTAGCCATATTTGCAATTTTTCCTTTAGAATTGGTCAGTTTCCTGAGCGATTAAAGTACTCAGCAGTAAAGCCGCTTTATGAAAAGGGAGAAAGGGATAATATAGATAATTTTAGACCTACTTCTATGCCATCAGTGTTTGCAAAAGTTACCGAAAAGGCTGTGCATGTAAGGTTAATTGATCATTTGATATCACACAATTTGCTGTCAAATGAACAGTTCGGTTTTAGAAGCCGTTTGACAACTGAAAATGCTGTATTCTGGCGTACAGACGTACTTTTATGCAAAATCGTAAGGTCCTAGCTCTTGTCCAATGCACCAAAGCCGACAAATAAGGGAATAACCGATAACTAAAACTTGAATAGTACTGCTTCTTACTGGCTACTACATCTTCTTAGAAGATATTTCTGTGTTCTAATAGGATGTTTTCAGTTTTTCCGCATACCGCAACACGCGACATAATTTTGCAGACGATAAATGTAACCGTTTCAGAGAGAAAAGCGGCCAATGTGAAGATGTGGCAATAAAGTCGATACGATAGCAAATGACGAAATCGGGCGGATTTCTGAAGTTTTTTCTACGTATGAACAGTTTCCACATTCTCCCGTGCAAAGTGGTTTCCAGACGTCGTTTCATGCTGAATCTTTAGGTCGTCGGTCATGTCCAATGTACCAAAGCCGGCAAATAAGTCAATAACCGATAACTAAAACTTGACTACTACTGCTTCTTACTGGCCGATAACATCTTCTTAGAAGCTTCTTCTGTGTTCTACTATGGTGTTTTTAGTGTCTCCGCATACCGCGGCAAGAGACATAACTTTGCAGACGATGAATGTGACCGATTCAGAGAGAAAATCGACCAATATGACAATCTGGCGTTAAGTCGATTCTTATAGCAAATGACGAAAACGGGCGGATTTCTCATGTTGTTACTACATATGAAAATTTTTTATATTCTCCCGTGCAACGTGGCGTACAGACGTACTCTCATGCATAATCTTAAGGTCCTAGCTCATGTCCAATGTACCAAGGCGGCAAATAACCGATTACTAAAGCATGTATATTACTGCTTCCTCTTTTCGATTATATCTTCTTTGAAGCTTTTTCTGTGTTCTAATATAATGTTTTCAGTTTTTTCCGCATACCCCAACACGCGACATAACTTTACAGACGATAAATGTAACCGTTTCAGAGAGAAAAGTAGCCAATATGACGATCTGGCAATAAGTCGATTCAATGGCAAATGTCGAAAACGGGCGGATTTCTCATGTTGTTAGTACATATGAACACTTTTCACATTCTCCCGTGCAACGTGGCGTACAGACGTACTTTCATGCAAAATCTTAAGGTCCTAGCTCATGTCCAACCGTGCGACTGCTAAGGTCGCAGGTTCGAATCCTGCCTGGGGCATGGATGTGTGTGATCTCGTTGGGTGAGTTAGGTTTAAGTAGTTCTAAGTTCTAGGGGACTAACGACCTCAGCAGTTGAGTCCCATTGTGGTCAGAGCCATTTGAACTGATGTTCAATGCACCAAAGCCGGCAAATAAGTCAATAGTATAGTTCTGCTTGCTACTTTCGATTACATCTTCTTAGAAGATTTTTTTGTGTTTTATTATGATGTTTTCAGTTTCTTCCGCATATTGCAATACGCGACATACATTTCCAGACGATAAATGTAATTGTTTCAGAGAGAAAAGCGGCCAATGTGACGATCTGGCATCAAGTCGATTCGGTGGCAAATGACGAAAGCTAGCGGATCTCTCAAATTTTTACTACATATGAACAGTTTTCACATTCCCCCGCGCAATGTGATTTCCAGACGTCGTTTCATGCGAAATCTATAGGTCGTCGGTCATGCCCAATATACCAAAGCCGGAAAATAAGTGAATTACCGATAACTAAATCTTGAATAGTACTGCTTCTTATTGGCGATTACATCTTCTTCGAAGCTTTTTCTGTGTTCTAATATAATGTTTTCAGTTTTCTTCCATACCGCAACACGCGACATAATTTTGCAGACGATGGATGTAACCTGTTCAGAGAGAAAAGCGGCCAATGGGACGATCTGGCAATACATTCGACTCTATCGCAAATGATGAAAGCGATCGGGTTTCTCAGGTTTTTACTACAAATGAACACTTTCCACATTCTCCCGTGCAACGTGTCTTACAGACGTACTTTCTTGCAAAATCCTAAGGTCCTAGCTCATGTCCAATGCACAAAAGCCGGAAAATAAGTGAGTAACCGATAACTAGAACTTGACTAGTACTGCTTGTTACTGGCCAATTACATCTTCTTAGAAGCTTCTTCTGTGACTACTATAGTGCTTTTAGTGTCTGCGCATACCGCGGCAAGCGATATAACTTTGCATACGATGAATGTAACCATTTCAGAGAGAAAAGCCACCAGTGTGACGATCTGTCATTAAGTCGATTCGATGGCAAATGACGAAAACGGGCGGATTTCTCATGGTGTTACTACATATGAAAACTTTTCTCATTCTCCCGTGCAACGTGGCGTACAGACGTACTTTCATGCAAAATCTTAAGGTCGTAGCTCATGTCCAACGCACCAAAGCCGGCAAATAAGTGAATAAACCGATAACTGAAACTTGAATAGTACTGCTTCTTACTGGCAATTACATCTTCTTTGAAGCTTTTTCTGTATTCTAATATAATGTTTTTAGTTTTTTCCGCATACCGCAACACGCGACATAATTTTGCATACGTTAAATGTAACCGTTTCAGAGAGAAAAGCGGCCAATGTTACGATCTGGCAAATAATTCGATTCGATAGCAAATGACGAAACCGGGCGGATTTCTGAGGTTTTTAATACATATGAACACTTTCCACATTCTCCCGTGCAACGTGGCTGCTAGTCCTCCTTTCATGCAAAATCTTAAGGTCCTAGCTCATGCCCAATGCACCAAAGCTGGCAAATAGGTCAATAGTATAGTACTGCTTGCTACTTTCAATTACATCTTCTTAGAAGCTGTTTTTATGTTCTAATAAGATGTTTTGAGTTTTTTCTGCATATTGCAATACGCGACATACATTTCCAGACGATAAATGTATCTGTTTCAGAGAGAAAAGCAGCCAATGTGAAGATGTTGCAATAAAATAGATTCGGTAGCAAATGACGAAAGCGGGCGGTTTTCTCTAGTTTTTACTACATATGAACAGTTTCCACATTCCCCCGTGCAATGTGGTTTCCAGACGTCGTTTCATGCAAAATCTTTACGTCGTCGGTCATGTCCAATGTACCAAAGGCGGCAAATAAGTGAATAACCGATAACTAAAACTTAAATAGTACTGCTTCTTATTGGCGATTACATCTTCTTAGAAGCTTTTTCTGTGTTCTAATATGATGTTTTCAGTTTTTTTCGGCATATTGCAACACGCGACATAAATTTCCAGACGATAAATGTAACTGTTTCAGAGAGAAAATCGGCCAATGTGGAGATCTGGCAATACATTCGATTCGATAGCAAATGACGAAAGCGGGCGGATTCCTCATGTTGTTAATATTATGTACACTTTTCACATTATCCCGTGCAACGTGGCGTACAGACGTACTTTAATGGAAATCATTAGGTCCTAGCTGAAGTCCAATGCACAAAAGCTGGAAAATAAGTGAATTACCAATAAATAAAACATGAATAGTACTGCTTCTTACTGGCGATTACACCTTCTTAGAAGCTTTTTCTGTTTTCTAACATAATGTTTTCAGTTTTTTCCGCATACGGCCACACGCGATATAATTTTGCAGACGGTAAATGTAACCTTTTCAGTGAGAAAAGCGGCCCATATGACGCTCTATCATTAATTCGATTCGATGGCAAATGACGAAAACGGGCGGATTTCTCATGTTGTTACTACATATGAAAATTTTTTATATTCTCCCGTGCAACGTGGCGTACAGACGTACTCTCATGCATAATCTTAAGGTCCTAGCTCATGTCCAATGTACCAAGGCGGCAAATAACCGATTACTAAAGCATGTATATTACTGCTTCCTCTTTTCGATTATATCTTCTTTGAAGCTTTTTCTGTGTTCTAATATAATGTTTTCAGTTTTTTCCGCATACCCCAACACGCGACATAACTTTACAGACGATAAATGTAACCGTTTCAGAGAGAAAAGTAGCCATTATGACGATCTGGCAATAAGTCGATTCAATGGCAAATGTCGAAAACGGGCGGATTTCTCATGTTGTTAGTACATATGAACACTTTTCACATTCTCCCGTGCAACGTGGCGTACAGACGTACTTTCATGCAAAATCTTCAGGTCCTAGCTCATGTCCAACCGTGCGACTGCTAAGGTCGCAGGTTCGAATCCTGCCTGGGGGATGGATGTGTGTGATCTCCTTAGGTGAGTTAGATTTAAGTAGTTCTAAGTTGTAGGGGACTAATGATCTCAGCAGTTGAGTCCCATTGTGCTCAGAGCCATTTAAACTGATGTCCAATGCACCAAAGCCGGCAAATTAGTAAATAACCGATAGCTAAAACGTGAATAGTACTGCTTCCTACTTTCGATTACATCTTCTCAGAAGCTTTTTCTGTGTTCTAATATGATGTTTTCAGTTTTTCCGCAGACCGGAAAACACGTCATAATTTTGAAGATGATAAATGTAACCGTTTCAGAAACAAAAGCGGCCAATGTGAAGATGTTGCAATAAAATAGATTCAGTAGCAAATGACGAACGCGGGCGGTTTTCTCTAGTTTTTACTACATATGAACAGTTTCTACATTCCCCCGTGCAATGTGGTTTCCAGACGTCGTTTCATGCAAAATCTTTAGGTCTTCGGTCATGTCCAATGTACCAAAGGTGGCAAATATGTGAATAACCGACAACTAAATCTTGAATAGTACTGCTTCTTATTGGCTATTACATCTTCTTAGAATGTGCTTCTGTATTATACTATGTTGCTTTTGTGTGTCCACATACCGCGGCAAGCTACATATCTTTGCAGACGATGAATGTTACCGTTTCAGAGAGAAGAGCGGCCAATGTGGCGATCTGCCATTAAGTCGATTCGATAGCAAATGACGCAAACGGGGGTATTTCTCAGGTTTTTACTACATATGAACACTTTTTACATTTTCATATGCAACGCGTCTGCTAGACCTCCAATCATGCAAAATCTTAAGGTACCAACTCAGGTACAAGGCACCAAAGTCGGCTAAAAATTCAATTATCGGTAATAAAACTTGAATTGTATTGCTTCTTGCTGGCTACTACATCAACTTAGAAGCTTCTTCTGTGTTCAGCTATGGTGCTTTTAGTGTCTCCGCATACCTCAGAACGCGACATTGCTTTGCACACGATAAATGTAACCGTTTCAGAGAGAAGAGCAGCCAAAGTGACGATCTGGCATAAAGTAGATTCGTTAGCAAATGACGAAAACGAACGGATTTCTCTGGTTTTTACAACATATGAACACTCTTCACATCTCCCATGCATCGCGGATGCTAGACATCCCTTCATGCAAAATCTTAAGGTCCTAGCTTGTGTCCAAGGCACAAAACAAGGGTAAAAAGTCAATAATTGATAACGAAAACTTGAATTTTACTGCTTCTTTCTGGCTATTACATCAACTTAGAAGCTTCTTGTGTGTTCTATTATGGTGCTTTTAGTGTCCCCGCATACCGCAGCACGCGACATAGCTTTGCACACGATATATGTAACCGTTTCAGAGAGAAGAGCGGGAAATGTGGCGATCTGGAATTAAGTCGATTCGATAGCAAATAACGAAAACGGAAGGATTTCTCAGGTTTTTACTACATATGAACACTTTTCACATTCTCCCGTGCAACGCGGCTGCTAGACCTCCTTTCATGCAAAATCTTAAGGTACTAACTCATGTCCAAGTCACCAAACCAGGCTAGTCAGTCAATAATCGGTAAATAAAGCTAGAATTATAGTACTCCTTACTACCCGATTATATCAACTTAGAAGCTTTTTCTGTGTTCGACTATGATGCTTTTAGTGTCTCCGCATACCTCAAAACGCTACATAGTTTTGAAGACGATAAATGAAACCGTTTCAGAGATATGAGCCTCCAATGATTCGATCGTTCATTAAGTCGATTCGATAGCAAATGACGAAAACGGGAGGATTTCTGAGGGTTTTACTACATATGAACACATTTCACATTCACCCGTGCAACGCGGATGCTAGTCCTCCCTTCATGTAAAATCTTAAGGTCCTAGCTCATCTCCAAGGCACCGAAGAAGGGAAAAACGTCAGTAATCGATAACTAAAACCTGAATTTTACTGCTTCTTACTGGCTATTACATCAACTTAGAAGCTTCTTCTGTGTTCTACTATGGTGCTTTTGGTGTCTCCGCATTCCGCAGCGCGCGACGTCGTTTTACACACAATAAATGTAACCGTTTCAGAGCGAAGAGCGGCCAATGTGACCATCTGACATTAGGTCGATTCGATAGCAAGTGAAGAAAACAGGCGATTTCTTAGGTTTTTACTACACATGAACACTTTTCACATTCGCGCGTGCAACGTGGCGGCTAGTCCTCCCTTCATGCAAAATCGTAAGGTCCTAGCTAATGTCTAAGGCACCAAAGTCGGCTAAAAAGTCAAAAATCGATAACGAAACTTGAATTGTAAAACTTCTTACTGGCTATTACATCAACTTAGAAGCTTCTTCTGTGTTCTACTATGGTGCTTTTAGTGTCTCCAAATTCTGCAGCACGCGACGTAGCTTTGCACACGATAAATGTAACCGTTTCAGGGAGAAGAGCGGCCAATATGACGATCTGACATTAAGTCGATTCAATAGCAAGTGAAGAAAAGAGGCGGATTTCTCAGGTTTTACTACATATGAACACTTTTCACATTCTCCCATGCAACGTGGCTGCTAGTCTCCCCTTCATGCAAATTCTTAAGGTAATAGTTCATGTCTAAGGCACCAAAGCCAGGTAAAAGTCAAATATCGATAACTAAAACTATTAGTTTACTGCTTCTTAATGGGTATTACATCAACTTAGAAGCTTCATCTGTGTTCTACTATGGTGCTTTTAGTGTCCCCCAATTCCGCAGCACGCGACATAGCTTTGCACACAATAAATGTAACCGTTTCGGAGAGAAGAGCGGCCAATGTGACGATCTGACATTAAGTCAATTCGATAGCAAATGACGAAAACGGGCGGATTTCTCAGGTTTTTACTACATATGAACACTTTTCACATTCTCACGTGTAACGTGGCTGCTAGTCTCCCCTTCATACACATTCCTAAGGTATTAGCTCATGTCCAAGGCACCAATTCCGGCTAAAATCACAATAATCGATAGCTAAAACTATTATTTTACTGCTTCTTACTGGCTATTACGTCACCTTAGAAGCTTCTTTTGTGTTCTACTATGGTGCTTTTAGTGTCTCCGAAATCTGCAGCACGCGACATAGCTTTGCACACGATAAATGTAACCGTTTCAGGGAGAAGAGCGGCCAATGTGACGATCTGACATTAAGTCGATTCATTAGCAAGTGAAGAAAAGGGGCTGATTTCTTAGGTTTTTACTACATATGAACACTTTTATCATTCTGCCGTGCAACGTGGCTGATATTCCTCCCTTCATGCAAAATTGAAAGGTCCTAGCTCATGTCCAAGGCACCAAAGGCGGCTAAAAAGTCAAAAATCGATAACTAAACTTGAATTGTACTGCTTCTTACTGGCTATTACATCAACTTAGAAGCTTCTTCTGTGTTCTACTATGGTGCTTTTAGTGTCTCCGCATTCCGCAGCACGCGACATAGCTTTGCACACGATAAATGTAACCGTTTCAGAGAGAAGAGCGGCTAATGTGACGATCTGACATTAAATCGATTCGATAGCAAATGACGAAAACTTGCGAATTTCTCAGGATTTTACTACATATGAACACTTTTCTCATTCTCCCGTGCAACGTGGCTGCTATTCCTCCCTTCATGCAAGATCGAAAGGTCCTAGCTCATGTGCAAGGCACCAAAGCCGGCTAAAAATTCAACAATCGATAACTAAACTTGAATTCTACTGCTTCTTACTGGCTTTACATCAACTTAGAAGCTTCTTCTTTGTTCTACTATGGTGCTGTCATTGTCTCCGCATTCCGCATTTCCGAGAGATGAGCGGCAACTGTGATGATCTGACATTAAGTCGTTTGGAAAGCTAATGACGAAAACTTTCGAATTTCTCAGGTTTTTACTACATATGAACACCTTTCACATTCTCCCTTGCAACGTGGCTGCTATTCCTCCATTCATAGAAAATTTTATGGTCCTAGCTAATGTCCAAGGCACCAAAGCCGGCTAAAAAGTCAATAATCAATAACTAAAACTTGAATTGTACTGCTTCTTACTGGCTATTACATCACAGAAGCTTCTTCTGCGGTCTACTATGGTGCTTTTAGTGACTCCGCATTCCGCAGCACGCGACATAGCTTTGCACACGTTAAATGTAACCGTTTTAGAGAGAATAGCGGACAAAGTGACCATCTGCCATTAAGTCGATTCGATAGCAAATGACGAAAACGGGCGGATCTCTTAGGTTTTTACTATATATGAACAGATTTCACATTCTCCCGTGCAACGTGGCTCCTAGTCCTCCCTTCATGAAAAATCTCAAGGTCCTAGCTCATGTGCAAGGCACCAATGCCGACTAAAAAGTCAATAATCGATAGCTAAACTGTTATTTTACTGCTTCTTACTGGCTATTACATCAACTTATAATCTTCTTCTGTTTTCTACTATGGTGCCTTTAGTGTCTCCGCAATTCGCAGCACGCGACATATCTTTGCACACGATAAATGTAACCGTTTCAGAGAGAAGAGCGGCCAAGGTGACGATCTGACATTTAGTCAATTCAATAGCAAATGACGAAAACGGGCGGATTCCACAGCTTTTTACTACATATGAACATCTTCACATTCTCCCGTGCAACGTGGCTGCTAGTCCTCCTTTCATGCAAAATCGTAAGGTCCTAGCTCATGTCCAAGGCACCAACGCCGGCCAAAAAGTCAAAAATCGTTAACTAAAACTTGAATTGAACTGCTTCATATTGGCTATTACATCAACTTAGAAGCTTCTTCTGTGGTCTACTATGTTGCTTTTAGCGTCTACGCATTCCGTAACACGCGACATAGCTTTGCACACGTTAAACGTAACCGTTTCAGAGAGAAGAGCGGCCAATGTGACCATCTGACATTAAGTCGATTCGATAGGAAATGACGAAAACGGGCAGATTTATTAGGTTGTTACTACATATGAACACTTGTCACAATCTCCCGTGCAACGTGGCTGCTAGTCCCCCCTTCATGCAAAATCTTAAGGTCCTATCTCATTTCCAAGTCATCATAGCTGACTAAAAAGTCAAAAATCGTTAACTAAAGCTTGAATTGTACTGCTTCTTATTGGCTGTTACATCAACTTAGAAGCTTCTTCTGTGGTCTAGTATGGTGCTTTTAGTGTCTCCGAGTTCCGCAGCACGCGACATAGCTTTTCACACGTTAAATGTAACCGTTTCAGAGAGAAGAGAGGCCAATGTGACGATATGACATTAAGTCATTCGATAGCAAAGGAACAAAAACGGGCGGATCTCCTAGGTATTTAATACATATGAACACTTTTCACAATCTCCCGTGCAACGTGGCTGGTAGTCCTCCCTTCATGCAAAATATTAACGTCCTAGCTAATGGCCAAGGCACCAAAGATGGCTAAAAATTTAAAAATCGATCACTAAAACTTAAATTGTACTGCTCCTTACTGGCTATTACATCAACTTCTTCTTCTGTGTTCTACTATGGGGCTTTTGGTGTCTCCGCATTCCGCAGCACGCGACATCGTTTTGCACACGATAAATGTCACCGTTTCAGAGGGAAGAGCGGCCAATGTGACGATCTGACATTAAGTCTATTCGATAGCAAATGACGAATACGGGCGGATCTCTTAGGTTTTTACTACATATGAACACTTTTCACATTCTCCCGTGCAACGTGGCTGCTAGTCCTTCCTTCCTGCAAAATCTTAAGGTCCTAGCTCAGTCCCGTGCACTAAAGCGGGATAAAAAGTTAAAAGTCGATAGATAAACTTGAGTTGTACTGCTCCTTACTGGCTATTACATCAACTTAGAAGCTTCTTCTGTGTTCTACTATGTTGCTTTTAGCGTCTCCGCATTCCGCAGCAGGCGACATAGGTTTGCACACGATAAACGTAACGATTTCAGAGAGAAGAACGGATAATGTGTGCATTTGACATTAAGTCGATTGGATAGCAAGTGACGGAAACGGGCGGATCTTAGGTTTTTACTATATATGAACACATTTCACATTCTCCCGCGCAACGTGGCTGCTAGTCCCCCCTTCATGCAAAATCTAAAGGTAATAGCGCATGTCCAACGCACCAAAGCTGGCTAAAAACTAAAAAATCGTTTACTAAAACTTGAATTGTTCTGCTTCTTATAGGCTATTACATCAACTTAGAAGCTTCTTCTGTGGTCTACTGTGGTGCTTTTAGTGTCTCCGCACTCCGCAGCACGCGACATAGCTTTGCACACGTTAAACGTAACCGTTTCAGAGAGAAGTGCGCCCAATGTGACCATCTGACATTAAGTCGACTCGATAGCAAATGACGAAAACGGGCAGATTTATAAGGTTGTTTCTACATATGAACACTTTTCACATTCCCCCGCGCAACATGGGTGCAAGTCCTCCCTTCATGCAATATCTTTTGGTCCTAGCTCATGTCAAAGGCACCAAAGCCGGCTAAAAAGTCAAAAATCGAAAACTAAATCTTGAATTGTACTGCTTCTTACTGGTTATAACATCACCTTAGAAGCTCCTTCTGTGTTCTACTGTGGTGCTTTTAGTGTCTCCGCGTTCCGCAGCACGCGACATAGCTTTTCACACGATAAATGTAACCGTCTCAGAGAGAAGAGAGGCCAATGTGACGATATGACATTAAGACGATTCGATAGCAAAGGAACAAAAACGGGCGGATTTCCTAGGTTTTTACTACATATGAACACATTTCACATTCTCCCGTGCAACGTGGCTGCTAGTCCACCCTTCATAGAAATTCTTAAAGGCCTAGCTCAGTCCAAGGCACCAAAGCCGGCTAAGAAGTTTATAATCGATAGCTGAAACTATTATTTTACTGCTTCATACTGGCTATTCCATCAATTTAGAAGCTTCATCTGTGTTCTACTATGGTGCTTTTTGTGTTTCCGCATATCGCAGCACGCGACGTAACTTTCCACACGACAAATGTAACCGTTTCAGAGAGAAGAGCGGCCAATGTGACGATCTGACATTAAGTCGATTCGACAGCAAATGACGAAAACGGACGGATTCCTATGTTTTTACTACATATGAACACTTTTCACATTCTCCCGTGCAACGTGGCTGCTGGTCCTTACTTCTTGCAAAATCTTAAGGTCCTAGCACATGTCCAAAGCACCAAAGCCGGCTAAAAAGTCAAAAATCGATAACTAAACTTGAATTGTAGTGCTTCTTACTGGCTATTACATCAACTTAGTAACTTCTTCTGTGTTCTTTTATGGTACTTGTAGTGTCTCCGCATTCCTCAGCACGCGACATAGCTTTGCACACGATAAATGTAACCGTTTCAGAGTGAACAGCAGCCAACGTGACCATATGACATTGAGTCGATTCGATAGCAGATGACGAAAACAGGCGGATTTATTAGGTTTTACTACATATGAACACTTTTCACATTCCCCCGCGCAACGTGGGTGCAAGTCCTCCCTTCATGCAATATCTTTTGGTCCTAGCTCATGTCAAAGGCACCAAAGCCGGCTAAACAGTCAAAAATCCTAAACTAAATCTTGAATTGTACTGCTTCTTACTGGTTATAACATCACCTTAGAAGCTCCTTCTGTGTTCTACTATGGTGCTTCTAGTGTCTCCGGATTCTGCAGCACGCGACATAGCTTTTTGCACACGATAAATGTAACCGTTTCAGAGAGAAGAGCGGCCAGTGTGACGATCTGACATTAAGTCGATTCGATAGCAAATGACGAATACGGGCGGATCTCTTAGGTTTTTACTACATATGAACACTTTTCACATTCTCCCGTGCAATGTGGCTGCTAGTCCTCCCGTCATGCAAAATATTAAGGTCCTAGCTCGGACCAAGGCACCAAAGCCGGCTAAAAAGTCAAATATCGATAACTAAACTTGAATTGTTCTGCTTCTTACTGGCTATTACATTAACTTACAAGCTTCTTCTGTGTTCTACTATGGTGAATTTAGTGTCTCCGCATATCGCAGCACGCAACATAGCTTTGCACACGATAAATGTAAGCGTTTCAGAGATAAGAGCGGCCAATGTGACGATCTGACATTAAGTCAATTCGATAGCAAATGACGAAAACGGAGGAATTTCTCAGGTTTTTGCTACATATGAACACTTTTCACATTCATCCGTGCAAGGTGGCCGCTAGTCCTCCCTTCATGCAAGATCGTAAGGTCCTAGCACATGTCCAAGGCAACAAAGCCGCCTATAATGTCAACAATCGATAACTAAAACTTGTATTGAACTGCTTCTTACTGGTTATTACATCAACTTAGAAGCTCCTACTGTGTTCTAGTATGGTGCTTGTAGTATCTCCGAATTTCGCAGCACGCAACATAGCTTCGCACACGATAAATGTAACCGTTTCAGAGAGAAGAGCGGCCAATGTGACGACCTGATATAGAGTCGCATCGATAGCAAATGACGAAAACGGACGGAATTCTTAGGTTTTTACTACATATGAACACTTTTAACATTCTCCCGTGCAACGTGGCTGCCAGTCCAACCCATCATACAAATTCTTAATATCCTAGCTCATGTCCAATGCACCAAAGCCGACTAAAAAGTCAATAATCGATAGCTAAAAGAATTATTTTACGGCTTCTTACTGGCTATTACGTCAACTTAGAAGCTTCTTCTGTGTTCGACTATGGTGCTTGTAGTGTCTCCGCATTCCGCAGCACGCGACATTGCTTTGAACACGATAAATGTAACCGTTTCAGAGAGAAGAGCGGCCAGTGTGACGGTCTGACATTAAGTCGATTCGATAGAAAATGACGAAAACGGGAGGATTTCTTAGGTTTTTACTACATAGGAACACTATTCACATTCTCCCGTTCAACGTGGCTGCTGGTCCACCTTTCATGCAAAATCTTAAGAACCTAGCTCAGTCCAAGGCACCAAAGCCCGCTAAAAAGTCAAAAATCGATAAATAAATTTGAATTGTACTGCTTCTTACTGGCTATTACATCAACTTAGAAGCTTCTTCTGTGGTTTAGTATGATGCTTTTAGTTTCTCCGCGTTCCGCAGCACGCGACATAGCTTTTCACACGTTAAATGTAACCGTTTGAGAGAGAAGAGCGGCGGCTGTGACGATATGACATTAAGTCGATTCGATAGCAAAGGAAGAAAACGGGCGGATTTCCTAGGTTTTCATTACATATGAACACTTTTCACATTCTCCCGTGCAACGTGGCTGCTAGGCGTCAATTCATGAAAAATCGTAAGGTCCTAGCTAATGTCCAAGGCACCAAAGCCGGCTCAAAAGTCAAAATTCGATAACTAAACTTGAATTGTACTGCTTCATACTGGGTATTATATCAACTTAGAAGCTTCTTCTGTGTTCTACTATGGTGCTTTTAGTTTCTCCGCATATCGCAGCACGCAACAAACCTTTGCACACAATAAATGTAACCGTTTCAGAGAGAAGAGCGGCCAATGTGACGATCTGACATAAAGTCGAATCGATAGCAAATGACGAAAACGGGCAGATTTCTTAGATTTTTCGTACATATGAACACATTTCACATTCTCCCGTGCAACGTGGCTGCTAGTCCTAACTTCATACAAATTCTTAAGGTCCTAGCTCAGTCCAAGGCACCAAAGCCGTCTAAAAAGTTAAAAATCGATAACTAAAACTTGAATTGTTATGCCTCTTAGAGTTTTTTACATCAACTTAGAAGCTACTTCTGTGTTCTACTATATTACCTTTAGTGTCTGCGTATTCCGCAGCACGCCACTTTTTTTTGCACACGATAAATGTAACCGTTTCAGAGAGAAGAGCGGCCAATGTGACGACCTGATATAAAGTCGCATCGATAGCAAATGACGAAAACGGACGGAATTCTTAGGTTTTTACTACATATGAACACTTTTCACATTCTCCCGTGCAACGTGGCTGCTAGTCCTCCCATAATCTGCCCGTTTGCGTCATCTGCTATCGAATCGACTTACTTTCAGATCGTCACATTGGCTCCTCTGCTCTCTGAAATGGTTACATTTATCTTTGCAAAGCTATGTCGCGTGCTGCGATATGCGGAGACACTAAAAGACCCATAGTAAAACACAGAAGAAGCTTCTAAGTTGATGTAATAGCCAGTAAGGAGCAGTACAATTTAAGTTTTAGTGATCGATTTTTAAATTTTTAGCCTGCTTTGGTGCCTTGGACAAGAGGTAGGACCTTACGATTTTGCATGAAGGGAGGACTAGCTGCCACATTGCATGGGAGTATGTGAAAAGTGTTCATATGTAGTAAAAACCTAAGAAATTCGTCCGTTCTCAACATTTGCTATCGAATTGACTTAATGTCAGATCGTCACATTGGCCGCTCTTCTCTTTGAAGCGGCTACTTTTATGGTGTGCAAAGCTATGTCTCGTGCTGCGGAATGCGGAGACACTAAAAGCACCATAGTAGAACACAGAAGGAGCTTCTAAATTGATGTAATAACCAGTAAGAAGCAGTACAATTCAAGTTTTAGTTATCAATCTTTGATAACGGGCTGATTTCTTACGTTTTTACTACATATGAACAATTTTCACATTCTCCCGTGCAACGTGGTTGCTAATCCTCCCTTAATACAAATTCTTAAGTTAATAGCTCATGTCCAAGGCACCAAAGCCGGTTAAAAAGTCAATAAACCATAGCTAAAACTATTATTTTACGGCTTCTTACTGGCTATTGCGTCAACTTAGAAGCTTCTTCTGTGTTCTACTATGGTGCTTGTAGTGTCTCCGCATTCCGCAGCACGCGACATAGCTTTGAACACGATAAATGTAACCGTTTCAGAGAGAAGAGCGGCCAATGTGACGATGTGACAAGTCGATTCGATAGCAAATGACGAAAACGAGCGGATTTCTTAGGTTTTTACTACATTCGATCACTTTTCACATTGTCCCGTGAACGTGCCTGCTAGTCCTACCTTCATGCAAAATCGTAAGGTCCTAGCTCATGTCCAAGTCACCAAAGCTGTCTAAAATGTCAAATATCGATAACTAAATTAAAATTGTACTTCTTCTTACTGGCTATTACATCAACTTAGAAGTTTCATTTGTGTTCTACTGCGGCGCTTTTAGTGTCTCCGCATATCGCAGCACGCGACATAGCTTTGCACACCATAAAAGTAGCCGCTTCAAAGAGAAGAGCGGCCAATGTGACGATCTGACATTAAGTCAATTCGATAGCAAATGTTGAGAACGGACGAATTTCTTAGGTTTTTACTACATATGAACACTTTTCACATACTCCCATGCAATGTGGCAGCTAGTCCTCCCTTCATACAAATTCTTAAGCTCCTACCTCATGTCCAAGGCACCAAAGCCGGCTAAAAATTCAAAAATCGATAACTAAATTTGAGTCCTACTGCTTCTTAGTGGCTATTACATCAGCTTAGAAGCATTTTCTGTGTTCTACTATGGTGCTTTTAGTGTCTCCGCATATCGCAGCAGGCAACATAGCTTTGCACACGATAAATGTAACCGTTTCAGAGAGAAGAGCGGCCAATATGGCCATCTGACATTAAGTCGATTCGATAGCAAGTGACGAAAACGGGCTGATGTCTTAGGTTTTTAATACATATGAAAACTTTTCACATTCTCCCGTGCAACGTTGCTGCTAGTCATCCCTTCATGCAAAATCGTAAGGTCCTAGCTCACTCCAAGGCACCAAAGCCGGCTAAAAAGTCAAAATTGATAACTAAAACTTGAATGGCACTGCTTCTTGCTGGTTATTACATCAAGCCGCAGCACGCGAGATAGCTTTGCACACGATAAATGTAACCGTTTCAGAGAGAAGAGCGGCCAATGTGACGGCCTGACATTATGTCGATTCTATAGCAAATGACGAAAACGGGCGAATTTCTCAGGTTTTTACTACATATGAACACTTTTCACATTCTCCCGTGCAACGTGGCTGCTAGTCGTAACTTCATGCAAAATCGTAACGTCCTAGCTCGTGTCCAAGGCACCAAAGCCGTCTATAAAGTCAAAAATCGATAACTAAACTTGAATTATACTGCTTCTTACTAGCTATTACATCAACTTAGAAGCTCCTTCTGTGTTCTACTATATTGCATTTAGTGTCTCTGCATTCCGCAGCCCGTGATATAGCTTTGCACACGACTAATGTAACCGTTTCAGGGAGAAGAGCAGCCAATGTGACGATCTGACATTAAGTAGAATCGATAGCAAATGACGAAAACGGGCGGATGTCTTAGGTTTTTACAATATATGAACACTTTTCACATTGTCCCGTGCAACGTGGCAGTAATTCTTAACTTCATGCAAAATCGCATGATCCTAGCTCATGGCCAAGGCACGAAAGCCGGCTAAAAAGTCAATAATCGGTAGCTACAACTAATATTTTACGGCCTGTTACTGGCTATTACGTCAACTTAGAAGCTTCATCTGTGTTCTTCTATGGTGCTTTTAGTGTCTCCGCATTCCGCATCACGCGACATAGCTTTGCACACGATAAATGTAACCGTTACAGAGAGAAGAGCGACCAGTGTGACGATCTGACATTAAGTCGATTCGATAGCAAATAACGCAAACGGGCAGATTTATTAGGTTTTTACTACATATGAACGCTTTTTACATTCTCCCGAGCAACGCGGCTGCTAGGCCTCCTTTATGCAAATTCTTAAGGTCCTATCTCATGTCCAAGGCTCCAAAGCCGGCTTAAAAGTCATGAATCGATAACTAAAACTTGAATTGTACAGCTTCTTACTTGCTATTACATCAACTTAGATGCTTCTTCTGTGTTCTACTATGGTGCTTTTAGTGTCTGCGCATTCCGCAGCACGCCACATAGTTTTGCACACGATAAATGTAACCTCTTCATAGAGAAGAGCGGCCAATGTGACGATCTCACATTAAGTCGATTCGATAGCAAATGACGAAAACGGGCGGATTTCTTAAATTTTTACTGCATATGAACGCTTTTCACATTCTCCCGTGCAACGTTGGTGCTAGTCCTCCCTTCGTGCAAAATCTTAAGGTCCTAGTTCATGTCCAAGACGCCAAAGCCGGCTAAAAAGCAAAAAATCGATAACTAAATTTGAATTGAACGGCATCTTACTGGCTATTACTTCAACTTAGAAGCTTCTTCTGTGTTCTTCTATGGGGCTTTTAGTGTCACCGCATTCCGCAGCAAGCGACATAGTTTTTCACACGATAAATGCAACCGTTTCAGAGAGACGTGTGGCCAATGTGACGATCGGACATTAAGTCGATTCCAAGGCAAATGACGAAAACTGGCGTATTTCTCGGGTTTTTACTACATATTAACAATTTTCACATTCTCCTGTGCAACGTGACTGCTACTTCTCCCTGCATGCAGAATCTTAAGGACCTGGCTCATATCCAGGGCGCCAAAGCCGGCTAAAAAGTCTAAAATCGATAACTAAAAATTGAATAGAACTACTTCTTACTTGCTATTACTTCAATTTAGAAGCTTCCTCTGTGTTCAACTGTGGTGATTTTAGTGTCTCCGCATTCTGCAACACGCTACATAGCTTGGCACACAATAAATGTAACCGTTTCAGAGAGAAGAGCGGCAAATGTGGCCATCTGACATTAAGTCGATTCGATAGCAAATGACGATAACGGGCTGATTTCTTAGGTTTTTACTACATATGAACTCTTTTCACATTCTCCCGTGCAACGTGGCTGCTAGTCCTCCCTTCATGCAAAATCATAAGGCCCTTGCTCAAGTCCAACGCACCAAAGCCGGATAAAAACTCAAAAATCGGTAAGTAAACTTGTATGGTACTGCTTCTTACTGGCTATTACATCAACTTAGAAGCTTCTTCTGTGTTCTAGGATGGTGCTTTTAGTGTTTCCGAGTTCCGAAGCACGCTACATAGCTTTGCACACGATAAATGTAACCGTTTCAAAGAGAAGAGCGGCCAATGTGACCATCTGACATTAAGTCGATTCGATATCAAATGACGAAAACTGGCGTATTTCATAGGTTTTTACTACATATGAACACTTTCCACATTCTCCTGTGCAAACTGAACGCTAGTCCTCCCTGCATGCAAAATCTTAAGGACCTGGCTCATATCCAGGGCGCCAAAGCCAGCTAAGAAGTCTAAAATCGATAACTAAAAATTGAATAGAACTACTTCTTACTTGCTATTACTTCAATTTAGAAGCTTCCTCTGTGTTCAACTGTGGTGCTTTTAGTGTCTCCGCATTCTGCAACACGCGACATAGCTTTGCACACGAAAAATGTAACTGTTTCAGAGAGAAGAGCGGCAAATGTGGCCATCTGACATTAAGTCGATTCGATAGCAAATGACGAAAACGGGCTGATTTCGTAAGTTTTTACTACATATGAACACTTTTCACATTCTCCTGTGCAACGTGACTGCTAGTCCACCCTGCATGCAAAATCTTTAGGTCCTAGCTCATGTCCAAGGCGCCAAAGCCGGCTAAAAACAAAATTCGATATCTAAACTTGAATTGTACTGCTTCTTACTGGCTATTACATCGACTTAGAAGCTTCTTCTGTGTTCTACTATGGTGCTTTTAGTGTCTCCGTATTGCGCAGCACGCGACATAGCTTGCCACACAATAAATGTAACCGTTCCAGAGAGAAGAGCGGGCAATGTGACGATCTGACGTTAAGTCGATTCGATAGCAAATGACGAAAACGGTTGGTTTTCTTAGGTTTTTACTACATATGAACACTTTTCTCATCCTCTTGTGCAACGTGGCTGCTAGTCCTCCCTTCATGCAAAATCTTAAGGTCCTAGCTCACGTCCAAGGCACCAAACCTGGCTAAAACGTCAAAAATCGATAACTAAACTTGAATTGTACTGCTTCTTACTGGCTATTACATCAACTTAGAAGCTCCTTCTGTGTTCTACTATGGGCCTTTTACTGTCTCCGCATTAAGCAGCACGCGACATAGTTTTTCACACGATAAATGCAACCGTTTCAGAGAGATGAGCGGCCAATGTGACCATCTAACATTAAGTCGATTCGATAGCAAATGACGAAAACGGGCCGATTTCTTAGGTTTTTACTACATATGAACAATTTTCACATTCTTTCGTGCAACGTTGGTGCTAGTCCTCCCTTCATGCAAAATCTTAAGGTCTTACCTCATGTGCAAGGCGCCAAAGCCGGCTAAAAAGCCGAAAATCGAAAACTAAACTTTAATTGTACTGCTTTATACTGGCTATTACTTCAACTTAGAAGCTTCTTCTCTGTTCTACTATGGTTCTTTTAGTGTCTCCGCATTTCGCACAAGATAAATGTAACCTTTTCAGAGCGAAGAGCGGCCAATGTGAAGATCTGACTTTAAGTCGATTCGATAGCAAATTTATTTATTTATTTATTTATTTAACCTGACAAGCTTAGGGCCATCAGCCCCTCTTTTACATCTAACCAGGCACTGTACTTATTTTACAGTCATATGTTGTAGTAGGCATGTTAAACTACATCTAATACAAAAAGTGAGATAAACAATTAGAAAGGTACACCTCGAAAAATACATTATTGAAGAGAAAGATTTCAGATAGGAGTGCTGGCAGCAGGGAGTGTGGGGGGAACTCATGGTGAAGGGAGGAGAAGAATAGAGGGACATGATGATACATAATTAAGGAAAATATAAAGGAAAAGAAGACTGCGTGGCTAATAGAGATAGATGAAGAGGAAGGCATCTCAGAAGCAAGATAGGAGACACTAGCTTTGCTATTTGACATATGAGAGGATTGGCCTTGCACATTAATTTTGTGGAGAATTTTATGCGGATGATAGTAGGAAATACTTCAACTTCTTCTTTAAAGCAACAGGAGATTGAATTTTCCTCAAGGTAAGGGGCAGTTTGTTCCAGAGGCGAACAGCGGCAACTGAGAAGGAGTTTGCAAAAGTTTTTGTTTTGTGAGTGGGCACAGCTAGGATACCAGATAAGAGCGACCTCGTGTTTCGATTATGATGACATTACACGGTTTTAATCTCTGAAGCTAGGTACTGGGGTGCTTGCGCGACGAGGAGTCGGTGAAGTAGACATATAGTGTGGTAGTCACGCAGTTTGTCCGGCCGCAGCCACCCTAGCTCGGAGTATGAAGCACTAACATGATCATATCGGCGAATGTTGCAGGTGTAACGCACACAGGCATTCATGGTTAGCTCTAGCCGTCTTTTGTTTTCACTACTCATGCCTTGTTGAATCACACCACAATAGTGGAGGTTCGCTAGAACGAGTGCTTGCACGAGCTGGCGTTTCAAGTTCTGTGGGAATATGTTCCGAAACTTTTTGAGAGCATAGAGACAAGCAGACGTCTTTCGGCACACTGCGACTGTATTCTCCGCCCAGTTGAGATGCTCGTCCAAAGTTACACCCAAGTTCTTCACTGTTTTCTGATATGGTATTGGAGTACCTTCGAGCAGAATAGGAGGTAGCCGTTCGCGGAAATCTGAACTTATTAATTTCTGATGGGCTATTAAGATTACTTGCGTCTTTTTTGCGTTTAATTTAAGCCCCTGGTTTTTCGCCCATGTCACTACTGAAGAGAGATCATCATTCATCAGAGCGATTGCAGTGTTTACGTCTGCAGGTCTGACGCTTAGGTAGAGCTGGAGGTCGTCGGCATATGTTTACAGGAGGACAAAACCGACGAAAACAACAGTGGTCCTAAGACTGATCCTTGTGGCACTCCCGAAGAAACATGTTTCGAGGAAGATTTTTCATTTGCGCAGACAACACATTGCTGTCTGTCTTTTAAGTAGCTTTCAAACCATCTCATTGCACTATCAGAGAAATTAAGCTGTTGCATTTTTCTGAGTAATATGTCAAAGTTAACAGTGTCAAAAGCTTTGCTGAAGTCCAGTAGCGTCAATATTGTTGCCTTTCGATTGTCGATGGCATATTTCAGGTCATCAGTTACTTTAATTAGAGCAGTGTTTGTGCTGTGATGTTTACGGAAACCAGATTGAAATTTGTCATATAGACTGAATTCATGCAAGTGTTCAGTGATTTGGTCATGAACAATATATTCAAGTGCTTTGGAAACAGCTGGCTGTATGCTAATTGGTCGGTAATCACTAGGCAGTTGCGGGTTTTCGATCTTAGGGATGGGTCGAATTATGCTTCTTTTCCATGCAGTGGGGTATATTCCGTTCACGAGGGAAAAATTAAATATGTCAGTTAAGACAGATACTAAGATATCGGCAACATTCTTAATCATGGTTATACCGATAATGTCGTTGCCTATTGCATCAGAAGAGATTCTCATTATTGCTTTTCTTGCCGTATTTGTTGTTACATGTTTTAGATGGAAGGTATCGTTGTTAGTTATCCTGTTTGGGGATTCTTGTGGACGGTAATTATCAGCCGTGCTGGTAATCAGAGGTGCAGAGAAGAATTCATTTAATTCGTTAGCTGACACATGAAAAGTAGTTTCCGATTTTGCCTTTCCGACCCCCAAGCTACGGAGATTCTTCCATAGAGTCGTGGGTTTCAGATCGCTGCATACAAGGGAGCGAGCGTGCCTGATTTTGGCATTGCGAATGCATTGTTTCACTCTGTTCCGTAGCTTTCTATATTCTTCGAAACGCTCGGTTTTCGGATCTGTCTTGAAACGCCTGTGGGCAGCATCATTATTAGTCATCCTTTGACGTAATTCAGCTGTCAGCCATGGAGCAGGAGATTTTCTTACACGGACTGTGTGCGCAGGTGAATGTTTGTCATAGAGGGCAGTGAGTTTATCACCAAGTTCATTAATTTTGTCGTCGATTGAAGGTTCTCTGATTATTTGATGCCAAGAGATTTCTGAGCAATCGGCTGTTAGAGCGTCAAGGTCAATACGTTTCATGTTCCTACAAGTTATGTAACGCGTAAAGTCAAAAATCGATAAATAACTTTGAATTGTACTGCTCCTTACTGGCTGTTACATCAACGTAGAATCTTCTTCTGTATTCTACTATGGTGCTTTTTGTGTCTCCGCATATCGCAGCACGCGACATAGCGTTGCACACGATAAATGTAACCGTTTCAGAGTGTAGAGCAGCCAATGTGACGATCTGACATAAACTCGATTCGATAGCAAATGACGAAAACGGGCCGATTTCTTATGTTTTTACTACATATGAATAGTTTTCACATACTAACGTGCAACGTGGCTGCTAGTCCTCCCTGCATGCAAAATCTTAAGTTCCTAGCTCATGTCCAGTGCCCCAAAGCCGGCTAAAAAGTCAAAAATCGATAACTTGAATTGCACTGCTTCTTACTGGCTAGTACATCAACTTAGAAGTTTCTTCTGTGTTCTACTATGGTGCTTTTAGTGTCTCCGCATGCCGCAGTACACGACATAGCTTTGCACACGATAAATGTAACCGTTTCAGAGAGAAGAGCGGCCAATGCGACCATCTGACATTAAGTCGATTCGATAGCAAATGACGAAAAGGGGCGGATTTGTTAGGTTTTTACTACATATGAACTTTTTTCTCATTGTCCCCTGCAACGTGGCTGCTAGACCCTGCATGCAAAATCTTAAGGTCCTAGCTCATGTCCAAGGCTCCAAAGAAGGCTAAAAAGTAAAAAATCGATAACTATTCTTGAATTGTCCTGCTTCTTACTGGCTATTACATCAACTTAGTAGCTTCTTCTGTGTTCCACTATGGTGTTTTTAGTGTCTCCGCATATCGCAGCAAGCGACATAGCCTTCCACACGATAAATGTAACCGTTTGAGAGAGTAGAGCGGCCAATGTGACGATCTGACATTAAGTCGATTCGATAGCAAATGACGAAAATGTGCGGATTTCTTAGGTTTTTACTACATATGAACACTTTTCACATTCTCCCGTGCAGTGTGGCTGCTAGTCCTCCCTGCATGCAAAATATTAATGTCCTAGATCAGGTCCAAGGCACCAAAGCCGGCTAAAAAGTCAAAAATCGATAACTAAACTAGGATTGTACTGATTCTTACTGGCTATTACATCAACTTAGAATCTTCTTCTGTGTTCTACAATGGTACTTTTAGTGTTTCCGCATATCGCAGCAAGCGACATAGTCTTCCACACGATAAATGTAACCGTTTCAGAGAGTAGAGCGGCCAATGTGACGATGTGACATTAAGTCGATTCGGTAGCAAATGACGAAAACGGTCGGATTTGTTGGATTTTTACTACATATGAACACTTTTCACATTCTCCCGTGCAACGTGGCTGCTAGTCCTCGTTGCATGCAAAATCTTAAGGTCATAGCTTATGTCCAAGGCACCAAAGCCGCCTAAAAATTCAAAAATCGATAACTAAACTTAAATATTACTGCTTCTTACAGGCTATTACATCAACTAAGAATCTTCTTGTGTTCTACTATAGTGCTTTTAGTGTCTCCGAATATCGCAGCACGCGTCATAGCCTTCCACACGATAAATGTAACCGTTTCAGAGAGTAGAGCTGCCAATGTGACGTTCTGTCATTAAGTCGATTCGATAGCATATGACGAAAACGGGCGGATTTCTTACGTTTTTTCTACATATAAATAGGTTTCAAATACTCCAGTGCGACGTGGCTGCTAGTCCTCCCTGCATGCAAAATCTTAAGTTCGTAGTTCATGTCCAAGCCCCAAAGCCGACTAAAGAGTCAAAATCGATAACTTGAATTTTACTGATTCTTACTGGATATTACATCAACTTAGAAGCTTCTTCTGTGTCCTACTAGGGTGCTTTTAGTGTCTCCGCATATCGCAGTACGCGACATAGCTTTGCACACGATAAATGTAACCGTTTCAGAGAGAAGAGCGGCCAATGTCACGATCTGACATTAAGTCGATTCGATAGCAAATAACGAAATTGCGGATTTCTTAGGTTTTTACTACATATAAACACTTTTCACATTCTGCCGTGCAACGTGGCTGCTAGTCGTCCCTGCATGCAAAATGGTAAGGACCTAGCTGATATCCAAGGCACCAAAGAAGGCTAAAAAGTCAAAAATCGATAAATAAACTTAAATTGTACTGCTTCTTACTGGCTATTACATCAACTTAGAAGCTTCTTCTGTGTTCTACTATGGTGCTTTTAGTGTCTCCGCATATCGCAGCACACGACATAGCTTTGCACGAGATAAATGTAATCGTTTCAGAGAGAAGAGCGGCCAATGTGACGATCTGACATTAAGTTGATTCGATAGCAAATGACGAAATCTGGCGGACTTCTTAGGTTTTTACTACATATGAACACTTTTCACATCCTCGTGTGCAACGTGGCTGCTGGTCCTCCCAGCATGCAAAATCTTAAGGTCCTAGCTCATGTCCAAGGCATCAAAGCCGGCTAAAAAATCAACAACGATAACTAAACATGAATTGTACTGCTTCTTACTGGCTATTACATCAACTTAGAATCTTCTTTTGTGTTCTATTATAGTACGTTTAGTGTCTCCGCACATCACAGCACGCGACATAGCTTTGCCCACGATAAATGTAACCGTTTCAGAGAGAAGAGCGGCCATTGTGGCGATCTGGTATTTCGTCGATTCGATAGTAGATGCCGAAAACGGGAGGATTTCTTAAGTTTTTACTACATATGATCAGTTTTCACACATTCTCGTGTAACGTGGCTCCCAGACCTCGTTTCATGCAAAATCGTAACGTCGTCAGTCATATCCCTGGCGCCAAAGGCGGCTAATAAGTCAATAATCGATAGCTAAAACTTGAATTGTACTGCTTCTTACTGGCCGATTACATCAACTTAGAGCCGGCCGCGGTGGTCAAGAAGTTCAGGCGCTCAGTCCGGAACCGCGGGACTGTTACGCTCGGAGGTTCGAATCCTGCTCGGGCATGGATGTGTTTAATGTCCTTAGGTTAGTTAGGTTTAAGGAGTTCTACGCTCTAGGGGACTGATGACAACAGATTTTAAGTCCCATAGTGCTCAGAGCCATTTGAACCAATAAATTAGAAGCTTCTTCTGTGTTCTATGGAGTTGCTATTAGTGCCTCCGCATGCCGCAGCCAGCGACATAAGTTTCCAGACGATAAATGTAACTGTTTTATAGAGAAAAGCATCCAATGTGACGATATGTCATTACGTCGATTCGACGGCAATTGACGAAAACGGGACGATTTCTTAGGTTTTTACAACACATGAACACTTTTCCAATTCTATCGTGTAACGTGTCTTCCAGACTTCGTTTCATGCCAAATCTTAAGGTCGTCGGACATGTCTGAGGCACCAAAGCCGGATAATAAGTCAATAATCGATTACTAAAACTTGAATTTTACTGCTTCTTACTGGCTGATTACATCAACTTATAAGTTTCTTCTGTGTTTTACTGTGTTGCTATTAGTGCCTCCGCATACCGCAGCACACAAAGTAAGTTTGAAGACGATGAAGGTAACCGCTTCACAGAGAAATTTCAAATTCTGTGTCTGTGTCTATTGCCTGCTCATATTGTTTAAAGCAGGTTGCTCTAAATGCCCAGTGGATCTGATTCCATTGATACCTATTCTAAACAATCTCGGATTGGTAAAGACCAAGCTCTGCTTATACTTATAGTCTGGGAAGTTGACATATCTTAGACAGTAAAATATGATGGTTAAAGATGTCCACTGAGTATTCCCATATACACTGAAGTTAGCTTTGAACAACAAATTATTAATTGGCCACCTACTCTTGACTCAATAGCTAGTAAGATCTTTCACTAGTGAAGGAGGTGACGACGTTGTTATGTCCATTAGAGGCTTCTGTAGTTTGCTGAAAATGATGTGATATAATTGTGCCTTGTGATTTTCTGTGGAGTTCCAGAGTAAGTTCTATACTGGTGCAGGACATTCATTCGTGCTGTTCTCATTCGAGGCAATCCTGGATTCTGAATCTCAAGCACCAGAGGATTATAAACAGCAATGCAACCTCTGTCTTCCTGGCTGTACACTATTTCAAAGTGCTCTGGTTGACAGTCTCTTCTCATTGTGCAGTGCTTGTAGATTATTGTAAATGGATTATCTGCATTATTTAGAACATCTCATTCTAAACTTTCTAAAGAACAAGACTTTTCTGTCATGACCACTTTTTGTGTGAGGTGATAAATACCAGGAATTTGATTGCATTTTGAGAACCTAATGGTAACTAACATTATTGTCTATGTAAATTAATGGAACTGGATTTTTCCTGAGGTCAGCAGTTTTCCGAAGGTCGTCGTTTTTCCCGAGGTCGTCGTTTTTCCCAAGGTCGGCGTTTTTCCCCGAGGTCGGCGTTTTTCCCCGAGGTCGGCGTTTTTCCCCGAGGTGGGCGTTTTTCCCCGAGGTCGGCGTTTTTCCCCGAGGTCGGCGTTTTTTCCGAACAGCGGCCTTTTTCCCCGATGTCGGCGTTTTTCCACGATGTCGTCGTTTTTCTCCAAGGTCGGCGTTTTTTCCACGATGTCGTCGTTTTTCCCAAGGTCGGCGTTTTTCCCCGAGGTCGGCGTTTTTCCCCGAGGTCGGCGTTTTTGCCCTAAGGTCGGCGTTTTTCCCCGAGGTCGACGTTTTTTCCCGAGGTCTGCGTTTTTGCCCCGAGGTCGGATCAAAGATTTTTTTTCCCGAGGTCTAGAAATCTATCGATATATTGAAAATCCAAAGTATTTTCATGTATGTAGACTATACTGTTATGTCATGTCATCTTGAAACATTTATCCGACCACTAGATAACGGTATTTATGAAGATAGCGATATATTTCGTTGTATCTATTTATTTCGATAATCGTTTTCTTAGGGGTACAGATTTATTTTGAGACGTCCATACTTTTCCCATTATCGATTCAATTCGATATATCGACTTACGTAGATGTGCACATTAAATCATGATATCGATTTATTTCGAGATATCTATCTATATTGAGGAGTCTATTTATTTCGAGATATCGATTGATTTCGAGTATCCGATTATATCGAGATATCGATTTATTTTGCTATACCGACACAATTAAGGTTGTCTATATATTTCCAGGTATCGATATATTTCCATTTATTGGTGTACTACTGATATCGATTCTTCTCGAGATATCGATATAATTCAAGGTACCTCCATATCTCTAGTAATCCATAAATTTCTAGATATCGCTATTTTTAGAGATATCTTTATATTACGTGGTACCAATATATTTCGAGATATCGATATATTTCTATACCTCGATTTATCTAGATATGTCGACAAGCATCGAGATTTCGGTCTATGTGGTAAGCCGAAATGCGTCTAGATGTCGATATACTTCGGGATATCGACTCATTTCGATGTAGCGGTTTTTTGGAGGTGTCGATTTATTTCGTGGTTTCGATTTATTTCACGGTGTCGATTTATTTCGAGGTTGCGATTTTTCGAGGTTGCGATTTATTTCGAGGTGGCGAATTATTTCGAGGTGACGATTTATTTCGAGGTGTGGATTTATTTCGAGGTGTCGATGTATTTCTAGGTGACGATATATTTCGATGTTACTTGTCGACTGCATCAGCTTAGAACCTATTTCGTACAGAGTGGTGCGACTGCATACCTCAGCAGGCGACATTGATATCCAGACGATGAATTTTACCGTTTCCGAGAGAAAAGCGTGCGATGTGATGAATTGGCACTACTTCATTATGAAAACAAATGACGAAAACGTGAGGTTTTCTTCGGTTTTTCTGCCACTGCTGCCAACTTTCAGCCCACCCCCTCCTCCCCTTCCCCAGTCGTGGCGATCAGCTGGTGTGATGGAAATGGACACAGGAAAGTAATAACGTTCCATGAAATCCCATTCTAGGGACGTTCAAGGGTAAATGTTCCAGACGGTTTATTTGCATTAAGACACGCATACTGGGCATCTACAATGTCACATCTGCCAGATCGTTTCTATTGTCAACAGTGGAAAACAAAACAGCGTACTGAAGAAGCCATAGTGAGACGCGGTTTTTGATAGACGAAATAATAGGAATACTCTAGCCATTGATAATGATGATCTAATGAGAATTCTGTTATTGTTTTGAAAGATGCATTTAAATATGCATTGAACGTAGCTCCAAATTATTTTGAGAATTATAATTGCGGTATTATGAATCTACATTGGAGATTTTTTAATGCAAAACATTTCGATCTGAGAATACTTTACGTGATAGTACGGCATTGACCTTGTGTGTCATTAGGGTTAAGTTAATTTGCCGCCATTCACATAAAATTTATCCGCTATTAACGTAAAATCTATTTTTCAGCGTACTGCAATAAGGACTCACTTCAGATGATTGGACAATTAAAGAGAACTCAAACCGTTATTTTAATAGTATTCGTAGGTCCAATGCAGCATTTACCGTGGACAGTCCCTGAGCCTAGACTGTCAGTTTTATGTAGGGAGTACTACTTTAAAAAAGCACTCCGTGTTCAGGTCACAAGTGGCCAATCAGGACCATCCGACCGCCACGTCATTCTCACTGAGGGTGGAGGAGGAGCTGGCTCTCCCACTCGTTGTGGTAGTTTCCTTTGACTGGAGCCGCTACTATTCGGTCGAGTAGTTCCTCAATTGGCATGGCAAGGCTGAGTGCAACCCGAAAAATGGAAACAGCGCATAGGGGGCCGGATGGTCACCCATCCAAGTGCCGACCACGCCCGAAAGTGCTAAACTTCAGTGATCTGACGGGAACCGGTGTATCCACTGCGGCAAGGCCATTGCCCCTACCACTTTTTATGATATTTTTGATCGTAGTTCAGGTCTGATGGCTGGGAAGAATGGACGTTTACCATGTTATGCACATTTATATTTTCACTACGTCGACACAGCTGGTCCAATTACGACCACAGGTGATGGTAGCCATAATGATCGTGCCAAGCATCCTGTGTACATTAGTTACACCCAAGTGTGTGGGCATCACAGCATTCGTGACATTTAAATTTGTTACTTCTTTACTACTATATTCGCAATAAATTTTGCAGACAGTATCCGCATATGACGCTGAATGTACCTACAAAATTATATCATTGTACGACACATGTTTCGGGAGATACGTCATAAAAACTCAGGACAAGGCCAGACGCTGCATAGTACGGACGTGGACGCACAGCTCTAAATAAATGCCTGGTCAACACCAAGCTTTTCCGCTAGTCATCTATAAAGATAAAAAATCCCCAATATTGTCTACCAGCGTATTTTTGAAAAACCTTTATTTTGTCATCCATTTTTTTCCTGTAAAAATCGTAAAAGCCGTGCATCATTGTGTTTTTAAAAAGCGTTTCTTATTGTCATCTCTTTTTATGTATTTTAAACCATCTATCGCTTGTGTAACCTGTGGCTACAAGTCCATTCCCTTTATGGTGTAATCGAAATAATAAACAACGCAAAAAAGTGTGGGTCAATTTCTTCCTCATTTTTCGGAACTTCTGATAATAGTAAATCGTTGGCTCTTTGAGGGCGTGGTAGGTACATACAAGAGATTAGTGTAAGATTAGAATTTGGGTTAGATGCAGTGCCAGGAGGTTCTGTTTCTATCTGGCTAGCTTCAGAGTACTTCACCATCTACTAAGTGATGCGTTTCATTGTGAATGGTGTGTTCTGTGCTAGGTCTACCCTTTTACTGCACAATGCTGTTCCTTCGATGCTATTAAAACCAGGATGTTATCAAAATATATGCACAGTGGCAGACTGGAGTCTGCAGAAATATTTCCAGTGGTGGGGAGGGGGGAAGGCGCGTCGGGGCTGGAGTGCATGATTCTGAAACTGGCACTCTGTGTACAAATCAGCTGGTCAGTTACGAGGTGCATCAAGCTACAAGACCCTAACTCTATAAGCGCTACAACTGGCCAAAGCTAAGGTTTATCAGTATTGTGGAGAATTCTTATCTGGAAGAGTATACTGTAACGAATAAAAACTCTTTACTCCAGATTCCAGGGAGGGTTGGGGGCGATGGGTGAAAGTGCCCTTTTGCCTATCCTCCCCTCCCGACCTCCTCCCCTCCCCCTCCCCTTCACCCTCGCAGACGCCAATGGCTGGCCCGTTCATTTTGAGAACATCAGAGCTCCAGTAACCTTTCTGAGAAACTGTTCTTGTTGTCCTTGTGCGTCAATCTTACCACTCAGAACACCAGTGGGAATGTTGGTTATCGCTGAAATAACTGGTTTTCGGCTCTTATCAGTTTGCCAACCCTTCTTTAAGCTAATTGTTAAAGCCCGTCACAATACCAGTTCTTGTAATAACCGATTTTCAGTCTTTTATTTACATTATTTTCTCTAGTAAACGTAGAAATCAAACAAAGATTAAACAATTTTTACTTTCTCAGTTTCTTGATAAATGGAATCAAAATGTCAAATTAAATACCCTTATGATGACCTGCAGCCGTTCAGAACGAAATTAGAATTATATTAATACCGTCAGCTGCTCACGTGTGTCGATATATATCAACGGCGACAGGTGACAATGTGTGCACGTCTGGGACTCGAACCCGGGATCTCCTGCTTACATGGCAGGTGCTCTGCCCATCTGAGCCACCGAGGGCACAGACGATAGTGTGACTGCAGGTACTATCTCGCGCACGCCTCCCGCGAGACTCACATTCTCACCTTGCATGTCCACACACTACATTCGTAGTGTCCCACACCGACACACTCATTACTCGTGGAACACATTCTTACCAAGTCCAGTTCGGGGAATACGTGTGCATCTTCACAGAAGAAGGTCATGGCTGGTATTGCCAGAACCATATACTTATATTGATATGGACATGTCTTCCACGAGGAATGAGTGTGTTGGAGTGGGACTCTACGACTGTAGTGTATGGACATTCAAGGTGAGAATGTGAGTCTCGCAGGAGGCGTGCGCGAGATAGTCCCTGCAGCCGAACCATACACTGTGTCCTCTGTGCCTCAGATGGATAGAGCGTCTGTCATTTTAGCAAGAGATCCCGGGTTCGAGTCCCGGTCGCGGCACACATTTTCACATGTCCACGTTGATATTTATCAACGCCCGCGAGCAACTGACGGTATTAATATAATTCTAATTTCTTTAAATTAAATAGTCAAATAAAACTTTGTCCGATCTTCGCTGCTGGCGAGTGCTTCTATACTACAGAAAACTGGCAATATTATCCTACTGATTATAGTTTTTAGAAGCTCTGCTCAAACATTATATTGTAATCGGTTATCACAGCACTATGCAGGCATTACGTATAGTCCAGCGATAAAGAGTGAAAACTGCGGCAGGAGAACTCTCTTTTTCGTTTTAATTTCTCTGTTTTTAAGGGCTAAAAGCAGATAACGGCATACTACGTAGACACAGCAGCAGATCAGGCACTTTCTACTTTTATCCAGAACTATGAATGATTTGTTAAATTTTAACTTTTTTCCTTGTATGATGTCGCAAGTCGACCAAATCTAACTTTGTTCTTCACTCGTACCGCATATCGTAAAATACTTCCAGACTTCCAGATGGTGCCATTCTATGTTACAACTGACGTTCGACAACAGCGAGAAACTGCGTCCATTCTCGCGCACTGCTTGTATAACAGGCACAGTATTGTCTCGGCAATGTTGGACCAATCCATTTGTTGCTCGTTTCTATCAGCAGTGTTATTAAAGTGGCATACATAACTTTTCCCATTTTTTTCTGTAATAACGCCGTATTTCAGTGCTATGGAAATCTTACGAATAAAAATTACTCGTCTTTTTTTAAAAAGGTTTATTTGAAAACTAAAAATTTTACTACGACATCTGTGGCTAATTGGTATTTCTGTTTTTACGTGGTTATCAGGAAAAAATAAAAAGATACTTGTTATAACCGAGAGCAAACAAATACTGAAAGACATCGGTTATTCAGAACTAAAATACCCATGTCGTTTTAACTGATCGGTTTTTCTATCTATAAACTGCAGTGTCGCCATAGAAAAGTGTGTCGCTCCATCAATGTCCATAGCAACTTTGAGATATGTGTTTATGCGCAATATCGGCAAATGGAAACACGAAGAGGTAATAAGCACGTGAGCGATAGAATTTATTTCACAGTCAGAAAAGTCGAGTGACAGACAAGACTGAATCACTGTAATAGAAATTATATGGAAAGCTGTGTAAAGGAAAATTTCCAGTTCTATCGTGGATTCCAAAATTGAAGCAAATTCCGGGACACCAAGGTGACATAGTCTTATACGGATAGTATTCCATGACTAACGTAATTGGCCCATATACTGTACTGGTATACGGATAATATTACACGACTAACGTAATTTACCTGAAATAATTTACAAACATGTTACTGTAACATTCGCTACTACTCATTACGCTAATTCACCTTCAGCCATTAAGCGCAAATCTCAGTTATGATACGTGCGCCAAACAAAAATTTATCAACGTAGTAACTCAAGACAGCTACAAACGATCATTGTGTGCAAAATAAATAGAACACTTCATAAGAAGAACATGACGGGTTTGAATCATTCCCACCGCAAAGGATGAAAAATTCAGGCTCGCACACAAGACCACTTGATAACTAACCAGAAATTCAGATTAGTTGTAGCTTCGGTGACAATCGCCTTTTTTACATTTTCCCCGTAAACTAGATAATTATGAAACGTAAGCAACTACTCTAAAAAATCTGCGGCAACGGCCTTGCCGCGGAGGTTGCATCGGTTCACTTGAGATCACCGAATTTAAGTGCGTTGTCGGGCGTTGAAGGCACTTCGATGGGTAATAATCCAGGCCGCCATGCGCTCTTGCCATTTCTCGGGGTGCACTCAGCCTCATAATGCCAATCGAGGAGCTACTCGACCGAATAGTAACGGCTCCGGTCAAAGAATACCAACATAACGACCGGGAGAACAGTGTGCTGACCCCCGCTCCTCCTGTTCACATCCTCCACGGATGATGACACGGCGGTCGGTTGGTGCTGTCCCAGTAGGTCACTCGTGGCCTGAAGACGGAGTGCTTACAAAGCAAACTACTCTCCAGTGCATGGCCGTACTACTGAGACCTTGATGCCTGGCATCAATAACAGATGGCAGCACAAGAGGTTGGCTTACGCCTATTGCCGAATTTTGCGATCTGTCGTAAGCCTGCGTAAGCACGTGGGGCCTTCCGTCTTAAGTGCAAGCATATCCATTGCGTTTTCTGTCACGCGACTTGAGTGGAATATTTCATTATTTCTGAAATTTTATAGAAATATTTTTCGTTGTATATCCTCATCATCGGTACTGAATTTACTGTAAAATTACTTGCTCACTTTTCGGAACTTCCGTTCATAGTAAATCGATACTATTTGAAGCCGTGGTAGACACGAGTCTAGTGTGCTTCACCTTCAGCACCTTCTGTGTCAGTCTCGGTTAATATGTCGCTGATTTCACAACGAACAGTTCGTTGTCTACTGAGTATACTGTCTGTTGCACGACACTATCCCTCCCACGCTGCTAAATGTAGGTCGTCGGCAAAATATGACTGCAGTGGAACAAGGGCGTCTGCAGAAATTTCCCCAGGAGGTGGTGGTGGTATTGGTAGTGGTGTGTGTGTGTGTGTGTGTGTGTGTGTGTGTGTATGTGTGTGTGTGGAGAACTATTACTATGAAACTCACACAGTCCAGACCGCCAAGGAAAATAAACCTTGAGATTTGGAAAGGGTGTTGATCTTATACCGCTTATACTGCATATTTCAAAATTCCACCTCTAAGGGGGAGAAGCAGGACATGAAAGAATTTCTGAATCATGTAGCTATTAAGGTAATTTTGGAGCTAGGCATACGAACATTTGTATCTGGTTTCTAGGTCAGAAATAAAGAAATACGTGTTCCAGTATCATTGGGAATTTAACCTCTATGAGGTGAAATAATGGATGAACATTTTATTTTGAGATAAATAATTATGGAAGAACTATGAAAGTATTTTAAGGCTACATCTACGAAAATTGGTATTTGACTTCAAGGCTACAAATAAAAAAATACGTGTTTCGGTGTTCTTGGAAGTTCAACCCCTAAGGGGATGAAATAGAGTGAGCTGGTGCGTTTCTGGTGCCAGTATCCGTCGATCGTTGTTTCGGTCTTTGAGTCGCGGTCCAGAGGACACTGCTCCCTAAGCGACTGTAGTAGTTCTCTGTGCAGCCCAACATCGGGCTTACCACGCTTACACTGGACACAGTTGCCAACAAATCGCCTGCCATCGCGATATAGGTTGGGCCAAAACATGTATTCCTGAACTCGGTTCAAGGTCTTGAAGAACCCCAAATGACCCCCGTCCGCCGACTCGTGGAAATATCTGAGTGCCATGCTAACTCGTTCCTGTGGAATACAGACCTTCACTTGGCCACGGTTGGCTCCCCCTTTACACAAGAGGCCCGCACGAAGGCAACAGCTAGTGACGACGTCGCCATCCACAAACTGCTGCATATTCGGTCCCCACCCGGCGTCCTCGGCCTGTTTGCGGCTAAGTCGAAGAAGAAGCCGGGTGTCTCGGAGAGAAGGAAATTCACCCCCAGATCCGGCTCCACGTTTCTGAAAATGGTTCATTATGAAAGCATTATGAAAGCATATCTGACAATTCGTATTCGGCTAATCTGTTACAATTTTTAAAAACTACGTGTTTCACTGGTTTTTAACTTCGAGCATAAGGGGATGAAAATTTTAATGAAATATTTATTGCGTTATATTAAAATATTTTAAATCTGCATCTACGAAAACCGGTATTTCACTTCTCAATTAGATATAAAGAAATATGCGTTATACAAACAAGAATACAAACGGCTTGATTAATAAAAACCTTGGACCCCAGCTGTCAGCATTGCTTTTTGGTCATTCAGCAAAAGACCATGCTTCAACGGCGTTAAGTTTAGAAAAGTTTAGAAAGTGTTGCAGTTTATAAAAGACATAAAAAAACGATTAAAGCAAAAAATGCTTTGCAGACCATGAACGGTCTAAGTAAGTAAAGAAGCGGATGATAAGCTAGCTCTTTATGCAAATAAGTTGGTCAGTTTAAGTTCCGAGACATGTCATGCAGCAGGAACGGAATCCTATAGTTGCTATGATTGGCTAAAGGAAAAGTTTTGCAGAATCACGCGAAAGCACTTCTGCAAGTGGCTGAGAATCTCGTAATGAATAAAAATTCTGTACTGAGAATTCCTCACAATCCTATCCTTCTTTACCTACAGCAAAAAATAAATAAATAAATAAAACTAGAGAAATTTCTACTGTGAAACTATTTGCATACAAGAGAACGGCCATTAAAATTTAACTCTTAAAAGTTTTAAGCCCTGCCCCGTTCGAAAATTCAATTTCTTTGTAGTTGCATTTTTTAAAGGTGTACTTGTCTAGACTCCTGGAACGGAAAGGTTTTTTTTTTAATCCGTGCTTTACAAAAGTTTCTACAGTCCATTGTTTGAAGCAGTGTCACGGCTGCCATGAGCCGCGCGGGGTACCCGCCATGTGTCCAACGCCTTGTCACGGTTCGCGCGGCTCCCCCCGTTGGAGGTTCGAGTCCTCCCTCGGGCATGGTTGTGTGTGTGTTGTCCTTAGCATAAGTTACTGTAAGTAGTGTGCAAAGATAGGGACTGATGGTTCAAATGGCTCTGAGCACTTTGGGACTTAAGATGTGAGGTCATCAGTTTCCTAGAACTTAGAACGACTTAAACCTAACTAACCTAAGGGCATCACACACATCCATGCTCGAGGCAGGATTTGAACCTGCGACCGTAGCGGTCGCGTGGCTCCCGACTGAAGCGCCTACAACCGCTCGGCCACATCGGCCGGTCTATCATGTATTATAGAAGAGCTGCACGGTCGTCAGTGGCGCCTGTTCTTTCGAGAACAGTTACTATCTTCATATCTATGGTTAAACGTTACCCAGCCATTGACCTTCGTCTGTGCGAATGCGCACAGGTTGCCCGAACTCTTACGGGAATCGTCACATTAGTGTGAGCCAGTAATGAGTGGATAGGCAAATACCTATTACGTACATTACGTATGCGGATTGTGGACGGTTGGGGATGTGTCTCACGGGAAGCGTGCAAGGGATAAATTCCTGCAGTCGTGCTGTTCATTTGTGCCCTCGATGGCTCAGATGGATTGAGCGTCTGCCATGTAAGCAGGAGATCGTGGGTTCGAGTCCCAGTAGGGGCACACTTTTCAGCTGTCCCCATCAAAAGTATATCAACAACACCTGTCGGCAGCTGAGGGTTTCAATTAATTATCAGTTGTGTAGGTGATTCGATGAACCCTTTGCCAGGCACTTAAATGTGTTTTGCAGGGTATCCATATAGATGTAGATGAAAACTCGTCCCGTGTCGCACGTGCTCAAAATGATTCATACTGCAGAATGCATGAAAACATACTCACCGAAAATACGGACGAATATCAAGTGCAGGCTGCCGAGTGCTGCATATCCAGCTTAGGCAGATCGGCTTTTCCTGCCAAGAAGAACAGGAAGTTGCTGTCTAGGAACAATCAGAGGTAGAGGAAGGGTTGATAAATACTCCTTGAATTGCAGACTAAACGTAAATAACGAAAATACAATTTTGATAAAAATTGGTCAAAACATAATCGTTTGCCCTCCGTATTGGATTAGCTGTTTCGAATATTGAAAATCTGACTTCAGATTCGTTTTCAGCGACATTAAAAATATATATGTAACACTCAGTTCATGCAAATCGAAGTAATAATATAACCAAATGTTTTCCCTAAACTTTGAACACTTTTTTTTCGAGTAACGATTTTCTCAGAACGGCATGCAGCATAAATTAAAAGTGGTTCGATCTCTTAACTTCTACCTCTGACCCCTAAAAGTAAACACTTTTCTTAGGAACTTATAGCTATAATATGACATCTGTTAATATTAACTAATTTTTGTGTAGGCATAAGGAGTGAAACAAACCCCCAAAAATCTAACTCAAAGTTCGAATTAGCACTGTATCGTTAAATTGAAGGTTGTTTCATTGCGGTTAGGTATGCGCTCCCATAAATTTTATGTATTATCGACTGATGTTATCCATTTTCAATTTCAGAGAAATAATGTAGTATCAACTGAGGTTACCCATTTTTGAATTCAGGTAACATCTGAGGTGCCACACTGCACGCACTCTGCGTACTCCAGTCTCGCAGGCCCTTGATCAAATCATAATTACGGGCGCCATTTTTTATTGAAAATCTAAAATTAAGCTCATAGTATTATCACTCGTAATTCCCAAACACATCCTTGGACTGTATTTTCATTGTCTCAAAAAAAATTCAAATGTACCCTTTTTTGCTCATTTGTATGAGAACCTGGCCGTAACGCCGGAATATAGTCACGAGATTTTTTTTTCATAAACGCTGTACGTTCGCGAGAAGACTTTCGTTCTGCGCGTGTCGAAGGACATTCCTCAGATATTACTGTGTGTGTGCTACTCAGTCGTGCCATTTAAGTGTACATCTTTGCATAGTTTTCCTTTCACGATGTAAACAGTGTTCCGCTCAGTTGCTAACTGGCCAGTGAGTGGTTCCGAAGGTGTCGGATGTGCGGTGCGTTCGGTCTGCTAGGACAACAGCAGACTGGCGTGGTGCGATGGCAGAAGCAGACACTGAGGGAGCTAGCTGCTGGGACGCCAGCGAACAATTTATGTCAAGTAAGACGAAGAGGACTATTCTAAAATTACGAGCCGTCTCAAAAGTGTTTACCATTGGTAAATCTTGCTGTTGAGTCTGACAAAACTGGCAGTTGTGCCTAGAGATACATTAGAGAGAGATACAGGAAATCCCCCCACCCCCCCCTCAATGAATATTTGGTTGTGATGACAGGCCGATTGGTAGTGTAGCCCGAGATCTAAGTTAGGTTGGAAGGTGGTTATTTGATTGAGAGTTGTTTACGCCAACGATTATGAATGCCGACTAAACGTTGTGCGAGCAGATTGCCCTGTAGCGTAGCCTAGTGTTTCCGTCCGCGCCACATTTAACACACTTTCTCTAACTGTGTACAAAAGTCTCACAACAGCCACGATAAGTACGTTTCTTGTGGGGGGAGGGTAGAGTCCACTATGTAACTTTCACTGCAAATTTTAGTAACCGCCGAAACTAACCGAAATAGATGCGTCATTTTAACTATATTCCCTTTTGTGGGAAAATAATGGTTCTCCTCTTTCTGCAGCAACTGTAATATGTAGGCGACTTATTAGCTTTTTTTTTAACTCTGAATCATGATCTCAATAGACGCAGTGCTTTTTTTACGTTACTTGATTTGTGGTCTATAGTAAACAATGCAACGAATTGGTAAATTCTTTGAAGTTTGACGTGTGTTACATAGACGACGTCTGCAATGTTCGTAAGGCCAAGTTTGCATATATTCGGTGTCTGTTTTTTTGGCCATGTACTGTATAATTAAGGGGAGGAGGATTACGTTCAAGGAGCAGTGCATTAGCAGTCTATGGAGAAATTGAGAATTTGGATCTAACGAACGGCATTCTCGGGCAGTTCGTGCTATTCTGTTGACCACTGTGTAATTCGGACACAGTGATCAATGCCTCTCCCTTGTAACCAGGGGACTCGGGTGCTAATCCTGGTCTGGCAAAAATTTTCATCAGTGCCCATTGACTAAAGTCTGTTCCCATTGTCAGCTAATGTCATTGTTTCGGTGTTAAATTGTATTTTGTTCACGATACGTCGTTTAGCTTTTTCATGGATAACAGCCTTGAAAAGCGTACAGGTTATATTGATATTTGCTCGTCGTTAGTCCAAGGCAACTATAGCGATTTATAAACACAGTTGTAGTTCGTATTAAGCCTACATACGTAATTGTGTCCTGTGTTTCTTTACCAAGAACTACTTCGTAAGTAATTCCCCTGTAGTGGTATTTTGTTTTAGTATTTTGTTTAAATATTTATAGACTGCAGGCTTGGATGAAATATGAAACACATGTCCGAAGTTCTAGGGGCCAAAACATTTCATCTAATACAGAAGGACACAATTTGTCTCGAGATTTAGCAATTTTTCGTAATAGAGGCCTTGCTTCGATATGTTTTTCTCTAATTCTTGTTTGGATTTAATCTTAAAAGACACTAACTCTTCCACCACTTATTCGATATGTGTTTTCATCCCTTTCGTAGCCTAGAGTTCCTAAACGGTCGATAATATTAATAATTTCCTTTCTCAATTTTATTTTCTGTAAAATCTCCTGTTTATGGTTATTGCTAACGTGTTTCACGTTCTCACTTTTATTATTTTTATTTTTCTAGTTTTTGGCTGGTAGCCAAATTTTCTTTGAATCTGGTTTTTAATTCTGAAATAGTAACAGTAGAAGTTCAAGAGAAGATTGCGATCTATTTGAGGAGAGTGGCTTGGAGATTTTTTATAGTAGACGTACACAGGTCATGGGGATCCTTACCTATATAAATTTACTTCGAGTGTGATGTAGCCCATTCTCTTGTCATGATCTCGGCTGTATCGTAGCACATTGTCTCGGTTAGGTTGGAGATTTCTGTTGAAAGTTGCCGAAGTCAACGAAAGTGATTACAAAGTAAAGACTGTGCTAACAGAACGATCTGTAGCGTAGTCCAACACGTTCTTTCTGCCCTTTTAAAGCCTCTTTTAATTAAAAATAACTAAAGCTGCAAGATACAATCACAAAAACTGTTACGTAATAGAGTAATCCCAGACTATTGTTGTGTAAGTTGTGTGCGTACACTTTTTTTTGTCAGTGAATATACATTTTTTTACTCATTTGCTGGGTTTCAGATTTCCCCGTTTTCCGGCGAAAAACCTTTTCCTGTGAAGGGCACATTAGCTTGTCGGTTATATTTGTGACTTTCTCGACGGTCAGTAATTTCGTGATAGTCCATCCACCGGCGTCATTGTTAACATCGAATATAGATTTAAGTATTAGGAAGGCTAATATGAAGCTAATGCATGAGTAGGTCTAATAATTAATAAAAATAGGAATGCGGGTAAGCTACTACAAACAGCATAGTGAACGCATTGTTGTGGCCAAGATAGCCACGAATCCCACGCCTACCACAGTCGTAAAAGTAGTCCGCAGATGATGAAGAAATTGATGGAATGTGTGATGAGATAAAAGAAATCATTCAGATAGTGATGAGAGATGAAAATTTAATATTAATGGGTGACTGGAATTCGACAGTAGGAAATGGAATAAAAGGAAACGCATTAGGTGAATATGGAATGTGGGTAAAAATTGAAAGAGGAAGCCGCCTGGTAGGTTTTTGCCCAGAGCATAATTTAATCATAACTAACACTTGGTTCAAATATCATGAAAGAAGGTTGTATACGTGGAAGAGACCTGGAGATACTGCAATATTTCATATAGATTATATAATGGTAAGACAGAGATTTAGGAACCAGATTTTAAATTGTCAGACATTTCCAGGGGCAAATGTGGACTCTGATTACAATATATTGATTATGAACTGTAGATTAAAACTGAAGAAACTGGAAAAAGGTGGGAATTTAAGGATATGGGACCTGAAAGAACTGAGAGAATCAGAAGTTGTAGAGTGTTTCAGGAAGTGCATTAGGGAACGATCTACAGGAATGGGGGAAAGTAATACAGTGTGATGGGGGATCTGAGTGGTGTACTGTCAAGGGGGAGGGGTTTTCCTCAGGGATCAGTGTTGGGGCCGCTCCAGTTCCTTATTTATATAAATGATATGCCCTCAAGTATTACGGGTAACTCTAAAATATCTCTGTTTGCTGATGACACTAGCTTGGTAGTAAAGGATGTTGTGTGCAACATTGACTCCGTTTCAAGTAGTGCAGTACATGACGTCAGTCCATGGCTTGTAGAAAATAAACTAACGTTAAATCGCAGTAAGATTCAGTTTTTACAGTTTCTAACAAACAATTCAACAAACCTGACGTTTTAATCTCACAGCATGGGCAAATGATTGGTGAAACTGAGCGGCTCAAATTCCTAGGTGTTCAAATAAATAGTAAGGTGTCATGGAAAGCCCACATCAGGATCTTGTTCAAAGACTTAATACTGCAATTTTCACTATTCGAACGGTACCGAAAGTGAGTGATACTTCGCCAAGTAAATTAGTCTACTTTGATTATTTCCATTCACTTATGTCGTATGGTATTATGTTTTTGGGTAACTCTTCCCATTCTACAAGGATATTTTTGGCTCAGAAACGGGAGGTTCGGGCAAAAAGTGGTATGAGTTCACGAACCTCTTGTCGACCTCTGTTCAGGGAGACTGGGTATTTTGACATTGGCCTCTCAATATGTATATTCCTTATTGTCGTTTCTCGTTACCGATATTAGTTTATTTCCAACAATAAGCAGCTTTCACTCGGTTAATACTCGGCAGAAATCAAACCTCCATTTGGATCGGACTTCCTTAACTCTTGTGCAAAAATGTGTGCAGTATACAGCTGCATCCATTTTCAATAAGCTGCCACTCGAATTCAAAAATCTTAGCAGTAATCCACGCGCTTTCAAATCGAAACTGGAGTGTTTCCTCATGGGTCACTCCTTCTATTCTGTCGAGGAGTTAATTGAAAAATTAAGCTGATTCTCATTGTACTGCTGATAGCGTTTGCTTAAATTTATGGACTGATTTTCTCTCAGGATCATGAACATGTACTTCATCTGTTATTACTTTTATGTTGTAAGTTCATGTGTCGCCCTAACCGCCGTCTGCTTCACGTCTGCTGTGCAGCGAGCTACCTTAATTTAAGTATTAACTGTAGTTTTCTTACTTGTCACTTCTTCTTCCGTGTGTTTTTGCTTTTAGGAAGCTTTAATTGTCGAGTGCTAGTAATAGAGTTAAATAGTTTTCGTGTTTGTTTTGAATACAGTCAGAGTGAGTCCTTGTAGTCAGCCATAGTGCCAGTAGTGCTAGTGTTTGTTTTGAATACAGTCCAGAGACAGGTAGTGCTATTTTCATTGTTTTCTACAAGAAGTGGTTAGCAATCACAGTTTAGTCAGTAATCAGCCGCCTTTTGTGAATTAGCAGTCTACTTAAAAGTTGATTAAGTCTCTTCAGTATATTGATTCCTTAGGATGGATAGGATGTGTGACTGCTGTGTACGGACGCTGGCCACTCTTCGCGAATAGCTGAGCGTGTTGATGGCCGCGGTCAGCCGTCTTCAGGCTGCTGCCTCGGAGTGTAGCGGCAGTGGGGAGTCTGGTGCGTCGCATGGTGCACCCAAGGTGTTAGATGCTTCACCCACTGTCCCTGCTGTCGAGACATCTTCGCGGGTACCGGGCGCGGCTGGCCACCCTCTCCCCAAGGGGAGTGGCGGGTTCAGCGGCGTTCGCGGCGCAGGAGGCGGAGGGTCAATGTGGAGGCTGGCCGTGTGGCATCGCCCGCTCTGCCTGTGAATGGACATGTGGCTGCTCCTTCAGCAAGGTCCGAGCAGGCACACGAGGGGAGGGGTTTATTAGTTATTGGGAGCTCCAACGTTAGGCTGGTGATGGAGCACCTTGGGGAAATAGCGGATAGGTCGGGGAAGAAGGCCAGTGTTCACTCTGTCTGCTTGCCGGGGGTCTCATCCGAGATGTGGAGGAGGCCCTACCGGCGGCGATAGAGAGCACTGGGTGCACCCGACTGCTAATTGTTGCTGATGTCGGCACCAATGACTCCTGCCGTCTGGATTCTGAGGTCATCCTCAGTTCGTACAAGCGGTTGGCGGAGTTGGTGAAGGCGGAAAGCCTCGCTCGCGGGGTGGAATCAGAGCTAACTATTTGTAGTATCGTTCCCAGAACCGATCGCGGTCCTCTGGTTTGGATCCGAGTGGAAGGCTTAAACCAGAGGCTCAGACGATTCTGCGGAGAGCTGGGGTGCAAATTTCTCGACCTCCGCAATGGGGTGGAGAAATGTAGGGTCCCCTGAATATGTCAGGCGTGCACTACTCGCCGGAAGCGGCTACGAGGGTAGCGGAGTACGTGTGGAGTGCACATGGTTTTTCTTTTTTTTTAGGTTAGAGAATTCCCTCCCTAGGCCCGACAAGACCCCTCCTGAGACGCGGCAAGGCAGGAGTAGGCAAAATGCAACAGGGAATAACAATATTAATGTGCTAATAGTAAACTGCAGGAGCGTCTATAGAAAGGTCCCAGAACTGCTCTCATTAATAAACGGTCACAACGCCCATATAGTTCGCAGACAAAGGCTGGACAGTAAAGGGGGAGGCGTGTTTATAGCGATAAGAAGTGCAATAGTATCGAAGGAAATTGACGGAGATTCTAATTGTGAAATGATTTGGGTGAAGGTCACGGTTAAAGCAGGCTCAGACATGGTAATTGGATGTCTCTATAGGCCCCCGGGCGCAGCAGCTGTTGTGGCTCAGCACCTGAAGAATAATTTCGAAAATATTTCGAGTAGATTTCCCCACCATGTTATAGTTCTGGGTGGAGATTTTAATTTGCTGGATATAGACTGGGAGACTAAAACGTTCATAACGGGTGGCAGGGACAAAGAATCCATTGAAATATTTTTAAGTGCTTTATCTGAAAACTACCTTGAGCAGTTAAACAGAGAACCGACTCGTGGCGATAATATATTAGACCTTCTGGTGACAAACAGACCCGAACTATTAGAATCAGTTAATGCAGAACAGGGAATCAGCGATCATAAAACGGTTACTGCATCGACGATTTCAGCCGTAAATAGAAATATTAAAAGAGGTAATAAGATTTTTCTGTTTAGCAAAAGTTACAAAAAGCAGATTACAGTGTACCTGACGGCTCAACACAAAAGTTTTGTCTCAAGTACAGATAGTGTTGAGGATCAGTGGACAAAGTTCAAAACCATCGTACAATATGCGTTAGATGAGTATGTGCCAAGCAAGATCGTAAGAAATGCAAAGGAGCCACCGTGGTACAACAACCGAGTTAGAAAACTGCTGCGGAAGCAAAGGGAACTTCACAGCCAACATAAACATATCCAAAGCCTTGCAGACTAACAAAAATTACGCGAAGCGAAATGTAGTGTGAGGTGGTCTATGCGAGAGGCTTTCAATGAATTCGAAAGTAAAGTTCTATGTACTGACTTGGCAGAAAATCCTAAGAAATTTTGGTCCTATGTCAAAGCGGTAGGTGGATCGAAAAAAAAGTCCAGACACTCTGTGACCAAAATGGTACTGAAACAGAGGATGACAGACTAAAGGCAGAAATACTAAATGTCTTCTTCCAAAGCTGTTTCACAGAGTAAGACTGCACTGTGCTTCCTTCTCTTGAAGTCGCACAGTTGACAAAATGGTAGATATCGAAATAGAATAGACGACAGAGGGATAGAGAAACAATTAAAATTGTTCAATAGAGGAAAGGCCTCTGGTCCTGATGGGATACCAATTCGATTTTACACAGAGTACGCGAAGGAACTTGCCCTCCTTCTTGCAGCGGTGTACCGTAGGTCTCTAGAAGAGCGAAGCGTTCCAAAGGATTGGAAAAGGGCACAGGTCATCCCCGTTTTCAAGAAGGGACGTCGAACGGATGTGCAGAACTATAGACCTATATCTCTAACGTCGATCAGTTGTAGAATTTTGGAACACGTATTATGTTCGAGTATAATGACTTTTCTGGAGACTAGAAATCTACTCTGTAGGAATCAGCGTGGGTTTCGAAAAAGACGGCCGTGTGAAACCCAGCTCGCGCTATTCGTCCACGAGACTCAGAGGGCCTTAGACACGGGTTCACAGGTAGATGCCGTGTTTCTTGACTTCCGCAAGGCGTTTGACACAGTTCCCCACAGTCGTTTAATGAACAAAGTAAGAGCATACGGACTATCAGATCAGTTGTGTGCTTGGATCCAGGAGTTCCTAGATAACAGAACGCAGCATGTCATTCTCAATGGAGAGAAGTCTTCCGAAGTAAGAGTGATTTCAGGTGTGCCGCAGGGGAGTGTCGTAGGACCGTTGCTATTCACAATATACATAAATGACCTGGTGGATGACATCGGAAGTTCACTGAGGCTTTTTGCAGATGATGCTGTGGTGTATCGAGAGGTTGCAACAATGGAAAATTGTACTGATATGCAGGAGGATCTGCAGCGAATTGACGCATGGTGCACGGAATGGCTATTGAATCTCAATGTAGACAAGTGTAATGGGATGCGAATACATAGACAGATAGGTCCCTTATCATTTAGCTACAAAATAGCAGGTCAGCAACTGGAAGCAGTTAATTCCATAAATTATCTGGGAGTACGCATTAGGAGTGATTTAAAATGGAATGATCATATAAAGTTGATCGTCGGTAAAGCAGATGCCAGACTGAGATTCATTGGAAGAATCCTAAGGAAATGCAATCCGACAACAAAGGAAGTAGGTTACAGTACACTTGTTCGCCCACTGCTTGAATACTGCTCAGCAGTGTGGGATCCGCACCAGATAGGGTTGATAGAAGAGATAGAGAAGATCCAACGCAGAGCAGCGCGCTTGGTTGCAGGATCATTTAGTAATCGCGAAAGCGTTACGGAGATAATAGATAACCTCCAGTGGAAGACTCTGCAGGAGAGTCGCTCCGTAGCCCCGTATGGGCTTTTGTTGAAGTTTCGAGAACATACCTTCACCGAAGAGTCAAACAGTGTATTGCTCCCTCCTACTTATATCTCGCGAAGAGACCACGAGGATAAAATCAGAGAGATTAGAGCCCACACAGAAGCATACCGAGAATCCTTCTTTCCACGTACAATACGAGACTGGAATAGAAGGGAGAACCGATAGAGGTACTCAGGGTACCCTCCGCCACACACCGTCAGGTGGCTTGCGGAGTACGGATGTAGATGTAGATGTAGATACTGACACGTTCCATGACCTAGAAGATTTGCTCCTCAATTTGGGCCTACGGAACTTGACATGCGCAAAGAAAGAGGGTAACAGAAGATATACTTAATTTAATTTATGAAAGGAGAAAATACAAAAATGCAGTAAATTAAGCCGACAAAAAGAAATACAAACGTCTCAAAAATGAGATCGACAGGAAGTGCAAAATGGCTAAGCAGGGATATCTAGAGGACAAACGTAAGGATGTAGAGGCGCATATCACTAGGGGCATGATAGATACTGCCTAAAGGAAAACTAAAGAGACTTTTAGAGAAAAGAGATTCACTTGTATGCATATCAAGACCTCAGATGGAAACCCTGTTATCAGCAAAGAAGATATTGCAGAAAGGTGGAAGGTGTATATAGAGGATCTATACAAGGGCAATGTAATTGAGGACAATATAATGGAAATGGAAGAGGATGTAGATGAAGATGAAATGGGAGATGACATACTGCGTGAAGAGTTTGACAGGGCACTGAAAGACCTTAGTGGAAATAAGGTTCCGGGAGTAGGCAACATTCCATTAGAACTACTGACAGGCTTGGGAGACCCAGCTCTGACAGAACGTGACCGTCTGATGAGCAAGATGCACGAGACAGCCGAAATACCGTCAGACTTCAAGAAGAATGAAATAATTCCAATTTCAAAGAAAGCAGGTGTTGACAGGTGTGAAAATTAGCTAACTATCAGTTTAATAAGTCACAGCTGCAAAATACTAACGCAAATTCTTTACAGACGAATGGAAAAAATGGTAGAAGCCGACCTCAGGGAAGACCAGTTTGGATTCCGTGGAAATACTGGGACATGTGAGGCAATACTGACCCTACGACTTATCTAAGAAGCTAGATTAAGGAAAGGCAAACATACGTTTCTAACATTTGTAGACTTAGAGAAATCCTTTGACAATATTGACTGGAATACTCTCTTTCAAATTCTGAAGGTGGCAGGGGTAAAATACAGGGAGCGAAAGGCAATTTACAATTTGTGCACAAAGCAGGTGGCAGTTACAAGAGTCGAGGGAAGCAGTGGTTGGGAAGGGAATGAGACAGGGTTGTAGACTATCCCCAATGTTATTCAATCTGTTTATTGAGCAAGCAGTAAAGGAAACAAAATAAAAATTCTGAGTAGAAATTTAAATCCATGGATAAGAAACTAAAACCTTGAGGTTTGCCGATGACGTTGTAATTCAGAGACAGCAAAGAACCTAGAAGAGTAGCTGAACAGAATGAAGTGTCCTGAAAGGATGATATAAGATCAGCATCAATAAAAGCAAAACGAGGATAATGGAATGTAGTCGAATTAAGGTGGGTGATGCTGAGGGAATTAGATTTGGAAATGAGACATTTAAAGTAGTAAAGGAGTTTTGCTATTTAGGGAGCAAAATAACTGATGACGGTCGAAGTAAAGAGAATATAAAATGTAGACTGTCAATGGTAAGGAAAGTGTTTCTAAAGAAGAAAAATTTGTTAACATCGAGTATAGCTTTAGGTATCAGGAAGTCTTTTCTCAGAGTATTTGTATGGAGTGTAGCCGCGTATTGAAGTGAATAATGAACAATAAATAGTTTGGACAAGAAGAGAATAGAAGCTTTCGAAATGTGGTGCTACAGAAGAATGCTGAAGATTAAATGGGTAGATTACATAACTAATGTGGAGGTATTGAATAGGATGCTGGAGAAGAGAACTTTGTGGCAAAACTTGACTAGAAGATGGAGTCGGATGGTAGGAGACGTTCTGAGGCATTAAGGGATCACCAATTTAATATTGGAGGGCAGCGTGGAGGGTAAAAATCGAGGAGGGAGACCAGGAGATGAATACACTAAACAGACTCACAAGGATGTAGGTTGCAGTGGGTACTGGGAGATGAATCTTCCAGACGATACAGTAGCATGGAGAGCTGCATCAAACCAGTCTGTGGACTGAAGACAACAACAACAACAACAAGGTATTTGTGTGATGTGTAACCTTCAACAGAAGTGGGGCAGACAAGAGGGTTAGATTATATGTACTTTCCATTGAAATTGATCCATAATGGGGAGATACTCAATGGGAAAATAATATGCTAATTTACTATCCACAGACCGCAAATGAACTGACCATGAACGAGGAATGAAAATGTGGTCACACTTCTGATAGTACACGTATTATTTGACCCCCCCCTCTCTCTCTCTCTCTCTCTCTCTCTCTCTCTCTCTCTCTCTCTCTCTCTCTCTCTCTCTCTCACACACACACACACACACACACACACACTCAATCGCGCGCGTGCGCGAGTTCTACTAAATAATTCAATTCATTAATGGTGTCGGAAGAGATGGTTAGCAAGAAATCCTTTAGGCGTGGTGCGTGATGCGGCGCTCCCCATCCCCATATACCGATCAAATCAGTCACGACTTGAACCGAGCGTGCCCGAACATTGTCCTACAAAATGATGGCCGCCTTCTGCAGAAACCGACGCCGCTTCTTTCTCCCAGTTCCTTTTCTACTTTGTAACACAGTCTGTTTCGTTTTCGAGTCCAAACCGCTTAACATATATTGTTCAAATTTGGCATGGAGACAGTTTGAACCCTGAGAAAGAACATAGCCCACTTTAAAAAGCAAGAAAATTTTTTTTGCATCAGTGAACGTAAACTACATTAAAACTTACTTATTTTGGTTGTACAACTTAAGAATTCTATAATGTATAAGTACTTCAGTAGTCGCCGCGCGGGATAGTCTCTCAAACGAAATTGCTCCCACGTCCGAGGCCTTTCAATATCACGTCTTCCATTCCGCTTGTAGTTCAGAATATTTTGGGGAAGTCTGGGACGTAGCATTCTCACCAGTCTTCACGATATTTTTGAATTTTTTAGTTTCTGTTGAAAATACTTAATTTTTCTCTAGTATCTTCATTCCTAATCATTTCTTGTTGTGCAGCTCTTCGAATTTCTTAGGAACCTCATCTCTGCCGTGTGATTTTTTTTGCTTTTTTTTTTTTTAACCATGTTTTCGCTTTCATAGCATAATACAGGAACCGCGACCACGTTATAGAATTTCGGGACAATCTTTTTGTTCTTTATTGCCCAATGTTCAGATAATAGTGTCACAAACAGCTTAGAATTTGTGTAATTTATTTTAAGTATCAGAGTAAAAATCAGATCTTACAGCGTAGCCTAAATGAAAGATTAAGAGACCAGTTCTAAAGCAGGATTATCCAAAACTAGTTTTAAACTGACTATTTTCCTCGGAGTGCACTTATTTTCGTTTTATTACTAGAAATTTTAAAGTTGCATTCATTGCATATTTCGTTCAGGTGGTATATAGATCTTTGGAGGTCATTTCGTGAACGTGAATCATGTCATCTACAAACAGAAGCACAATCAGGTATTTCTCATTCGTTATCCCAATTCCTTTGTCTTGTCGTAGTTCCTGCTTTCATTTATGAAGAACGAAGTCAGTGTAAATACTAAAAATGCTGACTTAATCTGCTCATTTAAATGTATACCGAACGAGCTGCCGCAGTGGTTAGTACATGGTATGATGATGATGATGATGATGATGATGATGTTTGGTTTTTGGGGCGCTTAACTGCACGGTTATCAGCGCCTGTACAAAGCCCCAACCTTTACACAGTCCAGTCTCGCCACCTTCACGAATGATGATGAAATGATGACACCACAGACACCTACTTCCCGGGCGGAGAAAGCAACCCAGCCGTGAATCGAACCCGGAATCCCATCACCAGCAACGCTAGCTACACGACGAGCTGTCAACTAGTACACTAGACTCGCATTCGGGAGGATGACGTTTAAATCCGCATCCGGCAATCCTGATACGTTTTCCGTAACTTTCCTGAATCGTTCCAAGCAAATGCTGGGATGGTTCCTTTGAAAGGGAATGGCGGACTTCTTTTACCCTTCCCTGACGCAGTGCCAACTCCTGCTCCGTCTCTAATGACCTCGACATCGATAGCACATTAAATGCAATCCTCCTTCCGTCCTTCATTTAAAGGCATAGGTTTACGCAATAGGTCGGGCGTTAAAAGTTAAAAACTGCGTACTCGTCTAAAGCAGCATAATTTCATGCCGTGCAAATTATCGAGACTATATTCACCGAACATATGTGAAAGGCAGCACGTGGCGACTTCCAACAAACTTCACACATAATTTCGAAACTTTGCGAAACTTTTTTTTCCCTCTGACATCCCTGACAGAATGATGAAAGGAAAAAGACTTTTATCCCTTCTACATTTTCGCTGTTCGTGTAGTAAGGTGTCAGCATCAGGCTTGATGTTTCACTTTATTACTTCTTTACTACTCACTTTATTCGCAACACATTTGTCAGACAGTATCCACATACGTCGCCGAATGTACCTGAAAATTATAGAATTGTACAACACCTAGTTCAGTACATAAATATTGAGACGTTTTCGAAAAACTAGCTTCTCTTACAACAGAGTGTCTTCAACTGCAAAGGGTTATGTTTCTTCAGGTCAAGTTTTTAACACATTAACTGATACGGAATGTGAACGAACTTCTGAAGGTGGTTTACATATGGGACTTCCCGTTTTCAGACAGCAATTTGGAGGGGAGAAGGGTCTACTTGGAATATTTCCGGAGAAATCCTTAACTGTTGAATATAGGCGAATGGTAGTCAATGGAGGGAATGACTGCGAATGCTCGTTCGATTTGCGTTCTCTTCCGTAGGCTGCGATGCAAACTAATCCTGGTAATATTCCCGGTGTGAGATGTAGTTGGCAGCTCTGTAAATGCTGACCGGTGAGTCGCTTAAAGCCCAGGTGAAATTAATCTCGGAGGGACACATCACGCTCTCAACCGATGAAGCATATCCCCTAAGGATCGCCCAGTGCCTGTGACTAGTGCATTGAATGTAAATACGGAAAACTGCAAAAACTCACTTTTTGAACTATTTGTAATTCCATTAACTAGTTTTGTAACCTTTACAGACTCATCTTCAAATGTGGCACACAGAATTTCTGTCTCTCTGACGTGGAGACAGAGCGACAGTTACATGGCGACATGTGTCGGAAAACCAATTATTCCACTTACTGACTAACGGACAGTTCATGGTAGACACAGACTATCCCGTGGAAGAGCAAAGTATCGCGAGGAGACCTAATTAGAAAGTTTCTAGAACTGACGTTACACGATGAATTTAGGAATGGAATATACTGAAACTGCCTACGTATTGTAACTGTAGGAAGCGTGAAGACCAGAAGAGACTAAGCACAGCACGCACAGAGGCTTTTAAGCAGCCACAGTTCGCACGCTCCATACGTCAGTGGAGTGGGAATAAGTCCTAATAACTGGTATACTGGCAAGTTCCATCTGTCACGCAATTCACGGTCGTTTATAGACTACAAATTATAAGCTGCCTATGTTTTGTTTAAATTTGGATTACAAGAAAATGGGCGTTTTGCAAAATGTCCTACATAAGTCTCCTCTTCATCAACACCACCACCATGAGTGTTCTGCCCTAGGGCAGGTCTTCACATGAAGCTCTCCATGCAGTCCCATCATTTGTTACCCCTCTTGTTTTCTCACAACTATTTTCTGTTCTTACGCTGTCCACCACCTGGTAAGTTCTGCGTCTTCTTCTTCTTCTTCTTCTTCTTCTTCTTCTTCTTGCATTCACCAATTCCTCCATACCATCAATAAACAATCTCTTCTCATTCAGTGTCTATGCCAATTGTGTTGGCTCATCCTGCTACCTTTAAAATTTCTCTCTGTTCTCCCACTCAACACCACCTCATTTCTCACTATGCCTGCCTATTTTATCCCCTATCAACGCACCCACATAAAAGCCTCCTGTTATGAAACGTCTCTTTGGCAATTGCTATACGTATTTTCACCTCCTTATTACTTCCAATGTCGTCCATAATAGCACGTCGCAGTTATCTAAAAATACTAAATTGTTGTGTGTCTTCCTGCCTAACATTATAGTTGTTCTTGATTTTCTTGCACCTATCATCGGACATTTTGCGTTTTTCTTATTATTTCTCATTCCAATTTAATCACGTCTCTTGTTCAATTCTTTTAACATTTCAGTCATACTTTCGCTCTCTGCCAATAACACCACATGATCCGCGAGTCTAATACATTCTGCTCTCCTAACAACAACCCGCTCCCGTCTATGTCGTTTCAAACGTTTTTGAATGACATGCTCCAAATATATTTACACACTAAGGAGAATAAACGTATCCCGGAGGACTTACCCCAGCGCGATGGAAATCAATACACGTGATGTCCATTCATGCCCAATAGTATCCGAACGACCTGAATTGAATTTCGCCTGATTCACATGCAACCCAGATAGCGCAACTGTCTAGCAGGTCTCCTTATCGCTCCTTGGTACAGTCGTTTGACTATTGAAAGTGGTTCCAACAAGTCACCACGAGAAAAAAAAACTGTTCTGTATCGCAATAACTCAAAATGTAAAGTAATACCACGATACTACAAATATCACGGAACACCTTATCACAGATAAGACTGCCCTTAAGGCTTGTAGCTCACATTTATTACAATAAATGACATATCTGACATTTTACCACTCTCATTATTACGTCAGATAGGTAATGCACGTAGTAAATTCGTCGAAATCATGATTTACTCTTCAAAGTAACATACCGTACTTATTATTTAACATAAAATAAGATTAAAAATTAAAGGTATTCACGAGCAGCTAATTGAGAATATTTATGAACTTCAAATTACACGACGAACCGTCTCGTTCTGCATATGGATGCAAACTCAGGTCATGCAGACTAAGCAATGATTTCGTGCCTGACGGATACTAACTGTCACTCCTGATTAGGCATACAGAGAGTGATATACCTCGATTTTTGACAGAGCCAGTTTGCAAATTCCAACTTTACATTTCATAGCGCAAGCATTTTTGCCGGACGCGAATTCCTACTCAGCACCTATTGTCCCTGTTAACGAACGACGAGAGATGTTGTATCTAGGTTCTTAACAAGTAACTTACTTGAATTTGCCGTGAGGTAAGGCTTTGTATAGGGCAGGGATTCGAACTCAGAACTTAATCGGATAGATATCGACGCACAATCAACTGTGACATTTCGGATTTTCTCGGCAGTAGCTAGATGTTTTAACTGAAATGACGAGACGAAACATTATTTTTTTTCCTTCCCAAGACTCCAACTCGGCATCTATCGCTGTTATATTCTAGAGAAAACGAACGTTAAATATGGGTTTGTTGCACCAGCAGCGACATGTGAGCGTATTTGAACTAGAAATAATATGACGAAGAGTTCAGTGCTCACTGGAAATACAGCTCCACACATCATATCGCTTTTGACTACACACAAAGACACGTCAACTTCCGAATTTTTGTCCAGCTCGGACTAACACCTTGAACTTACAGTGGTCTCGTAAATAGTTCTGTGTCTCACTGAGTCAAAAACGTCACACATCGTTAGTGTTGACAACGAACGAAAATACATTAAACATTAAAATAAGTATCCACCAGCAGATAGGTGTTCTCATGCTAGAGCTTGATAATACATAATGAAATCTATAGTGCCGGGCCAGGATTCGAACCCATTCACGCGCAGTATATAGAGATGTTGAGGAATCTGCAGTTCTGAACAAACAACAAATTGTAGCCGTGCTTTATTCTCACGAAGGGATCAAATTCAGCGTTAAGTACGGTCTAAGTTGCATTCCCAGTTCAGAACCGATTTTATCGACATACAGAAGCTCAGATAAAATATGGACTAAATGTCCTGTGAGCCTACATAGCGTTTGTTTCGTCACTAGAAATAAATAACAAGTATAAGAAAGGTTTCTACGTGTCGCCGCTCCAGTCTTTATTGTGATTCATCCTAACGTCTACTTTGTAGAAAAGGAATATCATTTTTCATGTTAATTTCAGACCACAATGTCATTATATCTTCTTCACTTGCTGTAGCCAGAAGAGAATGGAATCTGTCTCTCCTTATCTAAAATCATTGACAGAAGTTGGAATCGAACCCACTTCATAGATATACAAGCATATCATAAGTATGTGGCTCATATTTCTATCGTAACGCCGTTGCACCACACTGGATGAGAATTCTGACACACAGGCTTCCTGTAGTAATTTGCAGCAGGTTCAGTAATTTCATTTACTTGGTTGACCGAATCACAATGAACTAGCTGCCTTGACTACCCAGTGCATACATTCGACTTTATTTTGTAATCACCGAAATAAAATCACGTACCTGCCACCTACACAGAACAGCCAACAGTCTAGGATGCGCAAATTTAAATAGGAAGTGTTTCTTTCCACTTGGTCTACTGTATTGCGCCATCTCTTTGTTGAAAACGTCGTGCAGTGCAAATGTCGCATTTCATAAGTAAAGTTTTGTATTCCTAGAAACCCAAAATTTGCTTGTCAGCGGCGGGAAGAGGAGTTACCTGTTGTGCAGCATTGTAAGTTTTCACCATTGCACTATGAGCCGAAAGTATTTTTTTGCGATTTCCTTATCGATGTTTTATCTGACTGCTTGTAGCTCTTTCACAGAAGGGATAAAAACGTTACACTCAGTGAGACTGGAAGTGCGAACCATAACAGATGCTTTTTCTCAGGTCAGCGCATTACCATAGAGCTGGCGTAGAAGTACGTGTCTTAGCTTACTCTTACGAGATCGATAATGTCTAGCACTCGTAAACCGCTATTTAAAGGACGAGATTAGTTGCGATTTCCACGTGCAACGACTTTTCTGGGCTGAAAACCGTAAATTTACAATCTTTTGTTACACCTAACGTGATAATAAATCAGATTATTCAATGGAAATGACAGGTAAAATCAAGTGAACTTTGAGGATAAATTCCGTGCACACCAGGAAGCAACTGGTCGATCACAGAGGTGCCAAACATACGTTGCCTTGTTGTCAAATCTCAGTTACAGTACCAGCAGAAAGAAGACGAACCGATGTGATCGTACAGCGGTCTGGGAAGTGACCATAGCTGGTGTCTCCAAGTCGCGGTTGCTACGGCCTGGAATACGTAATGCGTCTGATTCGCATTTCTGTAACTAGGTTTAGGGACTGGAGCGTGGTTACTAATAATACTCGGAACTGACTGAAAACTAAGCATCATATATCAGTAACTCTCACAGTTGTTTTTATATTTATTTCGTAAGTGTACTAAAAACTAAGCAGCTCATTCAGAGACGTTTTCATGCCTCGCCGATAGTCGAGCAAAACAAACAAATAAAGAAAAAAAGAATGTGTGTGTGTGTGTGTGTGTGTGTGTGTGTGTGTGTGTGTGTGTGTGTGTGTGTGTATGAGAGAGAGAGAGAGAGAGAGAGAGAGAGAGATCAAAAAGAATGAGAGAGAGTAAGAAATTGTTGTAAAGAAATTGAATCATGGTATGTAAAGAAATCTTTCATTAAAATGACACGTTACACATAATTACGAAGTATCGTATTCATGATCTATGAAACAAGAATTGATCTAATGTAATCTAATCATATCATATTGATGGCTATCCATGAAGAGTCATGAATTACCGAAATTTTTGCCAATACCAGTAATGATATCTAAACTTGAAAATAAAAGACGACAATTTTTGTAATAAACCGGGAGTCCTAACAAGACCCTTTCGTCCCTGTTAACTAACCACGAAAGATGTCTGTTATACCTCCATGCTCAAGTAACAAAGTGCGCATGCATTTAAAGATTAAGTGCATGATGTGAAGTTATATGACGGAGATACGAACCCAACACGTAATCGTATTGTTAACTAAGTAAAATCAAATGTTACGTATCGGTTTTTCTTACCAGCTGCTAGGTGTTTGAATCTAAACTAAGGATACAAAATTTTGTACCTAAGCGACAATCTAACTGCACGCCTACCGTGCATTCACAAATATAGCTTAAATATCAGTTGCTTACTCACCAACGGTAAGGTGTGTGCGTGTTTGACCAGAAATAATGACACCTATTGCGATTGCTGGCAACACATTAAAACATTTCAACTCCTCAACACCAAATTAAAACGTTGCATTAGGAGGTGTCTGCTTCGTGCAAAAGGTCTTGAGTTCATATTGACGACATCAAGTAATTCTTCATTATAGACGTTTATTTACAAACAGAACTGACAGACTCAACAACAGACTCTCCCAGCCAACAGCACTGCACATCCGAACTGCCCACTGACATCTCCTAGGTGTACTAATATCCTTCCAAACAATGAGAGTCTTTGACAATGCTTTGTTCACAATACGGTAGCAATTCACGACTTAAAACCAAATCAGACATTACAGAACTTTAGCACAGATTAAAGCAAGTAAAAGGATCAGCACATATAAATTCTTACAAGCATAATTTCCAAATAGAGTTTATAACATTTTTCTACCAGCCTTCGGATAACCTTCACCAGACTTGCACCGACGTTTCCAGAAATATCTTGACATTTGATTCTGGATATTTCTTGTGTGATTTAGAACTATTATTTATATGTAAAATGATTTAAATCCTGTTTCAAAACGTAAATAAATCTTTTTAGCAATATTTCTTGATACAAATCGTCTTTCGAAATTAGGTTATGAAACAGTTTTCACAAGTTTTCGTATTTTTGGGATGATAATATAGTATTTCTCCATAGAAAGTTCCAGAAGTGTGCATTAAACGTTCATTTACAGACTTTCTCTTTAGCTGGTGAGTTTTTTAAAAGTATTTTGTCCATATTATACGAAATAATTTAGCTCAAAACTGATAATTTATACAATTAGTCAGAGCTACAGCAAACAGTGAGTCTTTCTTTTACAAAATGAAATATAATTACAAAATTGAATGAAAATAGGTTACTAACACTAATATATACTTATATTAATTCTATTTTTGTTCTTTCTGTGCAAAATGTCCTAATATTGACACAGTACAATATTTAAACATCACCAAAGTTTCCCTTTTCATTTTGCATATCTGTATCTACATCCCCTAAAAGTCTACAGTATCGAATACTTCAATATGTCCCAATATGTCCTGTAATGTTACTACATGAATAGACATAAAAAGCGCACGTTGGTTTTCACTAGCGGGACGGTGTGCACGTTATAGGGCTTGAACTGAAACTATGAATATTTTTGTATTGGATCAGGATGCGGACCCACATACTTACCTTTGGAGGAGACCTAGAGAAGGTTGCAGTCTTGCGAAAAGGAACGAAATGGTTGAACTATAATGTTCCGAGTGATTCAGATCCTCGAAAGAGGAGAAACGAATTCGAATCACAGTCCAGCACCAAATTTTTCAACGTCTCTAGTTCAATAAATTACAAGTAAAATAAGAGCCCCATCCTTTAAATGGCTATCGGTTCATAAAATAAAATAAAATTTTCTAATGTAAGTAAGTTTACTGGCGACTGTATTTCTGTTTACGATGACTTCCGCTATGTCATTTCCCAACGTAACCTGGCTGTGCCCAGTTGGTAATGATGGAACGTGATTTGTATTGCGAATTCTGGATTATAACGTCTTTCTTTTGAGGTTACCAGACGCAAAGTAAATCTGTTTGTGCTTCTTAAAAGTAAATGTCTGAACCCACGCATTGCTCCTGTGATAGTTCCACCAGGCCATTGTGCCCACATTTCCCAGCCCCAGGAGTGAGCTGCAATGGATGATGTGCTGAGCTTACAAAAGTAGTCACGGTGGAAAAAACTCGAGTCTATTAAATGGTTAAGTAGAAACAAGCTTCTGACGCGGAGATTATGTTATTCTCATGTCAGCAGGATGTAAAGACGCTTGTAGGCATCATAGGCTCGATGTGAAGCTATTTTGAAATGTTCACAAATTCAGAAATTTTCTTAGTTCGTGAAGATCCACTGGGAAGTGTGAAGTTACCGGATAATTGGATTATTACCGTCATTATTACTATCATTTTCTTCATGCCGCTGCTGGAACACTGTACTTGAATATCAGTTCGTGCCTTTTGGTCACTATACAAGTAGTTTCCCAAGAAGAGGTTCTTTCTCTGTCAACAGAATTCTTTCCACGTTAATATCGAACACCAGCAATTACTCATAGATTACATTAAAACTAAAGTAATCGATGAAGACGTTACTTGATAACAAAAACGCGCTGCCTTTCTTCTATTACTTGCGCCTAGAAATGGCTGTCGAGTACTGCCAAACCAAAAGGCAAGAGATCTTACTACCTGCCGATATACGTCGCTGTCAATTTTTCCATAAGATTTGGTCGACGTGACCTGTTTCAAGTTGTGTATGACAGAGAATGTTTTAGAAAATCAATTGTTTTCCTTTGCAATAAAGAAAAAGATTTTCATTCAAAGCTATCCAAGTTCAAAATTTTTGGAATATTAGTTCCAGTTTAATATTCGCTTCTATAATTTAGGAAAGTATTTCGCACATGCAAAACTCGGATCCGGCCCACTGACCTTACGCTCAGCCGCCGGCCATAAATTCTGGCTCAGAGTGACACCAGATTAAGTAATCTAATATAGCGAAGACTATTTGCCAGTGCTCTCTCTCACCGGAAAATACGCAGTTCTCTCATTAATTGGGCTCCATTAGTACACTGTAACAGTAATTTCTGTGTGTCTGCAATGCATACGGATTGTGGAATTTAGCGGTGCTCTCTCTTCCACTTCTTTATACAATATGACTTACCTAAACGGGCCCTTTATCGTTACAGGCCGTGGGCTGTGCTACATCATACTGACAACAGTAATGTTCTTATACTGACAATCTGACTGGTCGTTTTACCTGATTTTGTAATCATTTAAATAAGACAACATGACCTTCCAGTGGGAGACATTTCGTTCTCCCTTTTCCTTCTGTGACATTTTTATGTAATCTATTTGCCTTCCAATCAGCGAAATGCGGTAGAGTACGGCCGGTAAACGATTTAAAAACCACGATTTAGTCCCGTTAAGACGATTTCTTCAAACATTGTCGTTGCTAAAGGAATTTACTTTCGTCTTAAATCGTCTCAAGCAGCAACGTTCACAGACATCCCAAATACGTAAAAGCTCACTATCCTGGTACGAAGTTTGTAAAACAAACTTCCCACAGTTTGTGTCAGGTTGATCTTTTCGTCTGATAGCACTGCCTAAGTATCACAAGTAGTGTCCCTGTAGCTGTGGGAATCATTGGTTAATAACGAGTTTAACACCAATGGGTATAGTATTGCTAAATATTCAAATTAATTATCAACCTAAGTCTGAGTCCATCCGCAGACTGTAGCGAATTTATAATACAGAAGCTAGACTTTGCATCCTTGCCCTCCTTGAGTGGGCATTGGAAGGCGTTTGCACACACGTACACAACACTATGAATACTTCGAACGCCATAGTTAACGTTGCTCTCATAAACTACTTTTGTTTTTTAATTCTTCTAGGTGTTCAGGATGCAATATGTGTTGTAGATACAGCCTTAGAGCAAAACATTGACCGCCGAGCCGTCCACATAAGGTGGACAACACAGTCGTGCTCCTCTCTGGATCCTGTGTCCGGCAGTAAGCTCGATCTGCAACATTGTAGACTGCGGCACCTCCCAGAGGAAGTCTTGAGTTCAGTCTTAGTACATTATTCTTGACTAAGGCCGTAGTCTTGAGGTAAAACGCGAGACTAGCTAATATGACGTCTGGCGACCGGAAGCAGACAACGACAAAATTTTTATCGCCCCTTTCCTCTCGGTGCTGAAGCTATGCGTGTATTTCAAGCGAATCTACAATATATTTCGCTTTGTGTCACACTGGTAATAATAGTTTGGTTCAACAATGTTTTAGCGAAAGATTTATTTACCGAGCATCTGCCTCTGAACACCGCATGCGTCTGAGTTCTCTGGGACCCGTTTGCTGCCTACCGGCGGGGGCTGAGGCACTGCGCTGCCTTCTGCCGACAACATCTGCTCCACTCCACACTCTCAACCATGTAAAATGCTTTAATGTTGTTGAGTAGTGACCCATAAAATCTGTCTACGATTTCTGTTTCACTCTTGATAGCAAAGGAGGCACAAAACCGTTTTTATTTGATGATTATTTTATTATATTAGAATGCAGTACATCAATGTGACACAGAATTAATTTCATTGTTTCTGATCAAGTGCGCTATAATTAAAGCGTCACATTCTGTTCTTTTCCTTCCACAGGAGATTCTTCAAATAATTTATTATTGTCATGGATTCATATGTGTTACTCAAGGCACAGGGAGTAAATGCAATGTAATGTTTGGTTTCTTTCTTTGATTTTCTATGGTAAATGGATGAAAAAGATTGCGTCAATTCCTATCAGAACCTGCTCTATAGCTACTAAGGCAAATTGCTTCTTTTGAGGTCCATAAATTAATTAATGGAGAAGTGAACGCTGTTCACAAATGATATTTAGAATATTCAATTGGATTTAAGGCGACAAAACTGCCCACATTTGAAGCTACCCAGAGAAAAAGTAAGTTGCTAGAGACACTGTCAGCACATGTCTGCAGGAAAGTTTAGCATAGAGTAATCAAGAGGCTCATTTCCTTCATACTTATCACCCTGGAATGTGAGTCTTAAGTGAAGAACAATATTGAAGTTCGTATCGTTGATGGTCGATTCGAATTTCTTCAGAGACGCTGGTATTGCGAAGTAGCTTGGAAGTCAGAACGCCATGATCTATGACGATTAACACAACTTACTGAGTCGAGCTACCAAGAAGATTTGATGTGTAAAGGTTTTCTTCCGATTTCGATACAGAATTTTTTCTGGAAATTCTCAGCTCCTTAAAAAAAAAAAGCTCGCACACGATGGTCCCTACCTCAGTTGGAACTGACGACTGATTGAGCCGTTCTGACACGAGACATGGGCGGTACCACCGGGTTACAGACACACTGCTACCTTTGCACCACTCTCATCAGGGTATTGGACGCTCAGCCTTATAACGCATCGTGAAAGATAATAAAAGTTGCCACTTATGTGAAGAATAGCATTTCTTTAGCCAAAAAATTGAATTTTCAGCCTCAGTATCTTAGTTTACGTAAGGATTATACAGCATGAGCCATTCAAATGGAAAGGTAATATCAAGTAAATTTAGTGAGCCAATTCAGTACCATAGGCGGAAGTGATTGCACTGTCACAGTGTTGCCTAATGTTTGTGACGATGTTGCCAAATCTCAGGTGTGCTAGGAACAGCTGTGTAGCGGTATGCGTGGAGAATCCCCTGATCGTGTCTTACGGGGATATGGAGAGGAACCGCAGGGTTTGGTTAGGATGCAGCGTTTTCTCCTAGCAGTTGTGTCAAACAGTATGGTGTATAATCTTCCATCACGATTACAGTTTCCTACAAAATATATACAAATAAAACACTTACCTTGTTTCTTTCCGACAAAAGATTATTTTGGAAATCTCTTATGCCCACCTGTCACCAAAGTAAGATAAACACTTTGCACCTCGAAATCGATTGCATGTGTGTGCAGTCTTGTGATGCTTAAATAACGCTCAAAGGACATTTAGTCCATATTTTATCTGAGCTTCTGTATGTCGATAAAATCGGTTCTGAACTGGGAATGCAACTTAGACCGTACTTAACGCTGAATTTGATCCCTTCGTGAGAATACATCACGGCTACTATTTGTTGTTTGTTCAGAACTGCAGATTCCTCAACATCTCCACATACTGCGCGTGAATGGGTTCGAATCCTGGCCCGGCACTATAGATTTCATTATGTATTATCAAGCTCTAGCATGAGAACACCTACCTGCTGGTGGATAATTATTTTAATGTTTAATGTATTTTCATTCGTTGTCAACACTAACGATATGTGACGTTTTGACACCCAGTGAGACACAGGACTATTTGCGAGATCACTGTAAGTTCAAGATGTTAGTCCTAGCTGGACAAAAATTCGGAAGCTGACATATCTTTGTGTGTAGTCAAAAGCGATATGATGTGTGGAGCTGTATTCCCAGTGAGCACTGAACTCTTCGTCATATTATTTCTAGTTCCAACACGCTCACATGTCGCTGCTGGTGCAACAAACCCATATTTAACGTTCGTTTTCTCTAGAATATAACAGCGATAGATGCTGGGTTGGAGTCTTGGGAAGGAAAAAAATGTATGTTTCGTCTCGTCATTTCAGTTAAAACATCTAGCTACTGCCGAGAAAATCCGAAATGTCACAGTTGATTGTGCGTCGATATCTATCCGATTAAGTTCTGAGTTCGAATCCCTGCCCAGTACAAAGCCTTACCTCACGGCAATTCACGTAAGTTACTTGTTAAGAACCAAGATTCAACATCTCTCGTCGTTCGTTAACAGGGACAATAGGTGCTGGGTAGGAATTCGCGTCCGGCAAAAATACTTGCGCTATGTAATTTAAAGTTGGTATTTGCAAACTGGCTCTGTTTAAAATCGAGGTATATCACTCTCTGTATGCCTAATCACGAGTGACTGTTAGTTTCCGTCAGGCACGAAATCTTTGCTTAGTCTGCATGACCTGAGTTTGCATCCATATGCAGAACGAGACGGTTCGTCGTGTCATTTGAAGTTCATAAATATTCTCAATTAGCTGCTCGTGAATACCTTTAATTTTTAATCTTATTTTGTGTTAAATAATAAGTACGGTATGTTACTTTGAAGAGTAAATCATGAATTCGACGAATTTACAATGTGCATTACCTATCTGACGTAATAATAATGAGAGTGGTAAAATGTCAGGTATGTCATTTATTGTAATAAATGTGAGCTACAAGCCTTAAGGGCAGTCTTATCTGTGATAAGGTGTTCCGTGATATTTGTAGTATCGTGGTATTACTTTACATCTTGAGTTATTGCGATACAGAACAGTGTATTCTTGTGGTGATTTGTTGGAACCATTTTCAATAGTCAAAAGACTGTACCAAGGAGCGATAAGGGGACCTGCTAGACAGTTGCGTTATGTGGGTTGCATGTGAATCAGGCGAAATTCAATTCGGGCGTTAGGATAGTTTTGAGCATGACTGTACGTATAGGGGCAAATGAATGATTAGAGTTGAAGAAAAACTGGATGATTAATTCAAGACAAAGAGATTCACAAATTGATAAGTCGATAATGTGTTGGGCCACCTCTGGCAGTTACTAGGCTTGACATTGACTGATAAAGTTAGTGGATACCCTCCTGATGGATATGGCACCAAATTCAGTTCAGTTGGTTCATTACATCGCCAAAATCGCGACCTGCTTTAAAGAACCTGCCCATTGTGCTCCAAATGTTCAAAATTGGTGAGAGATATGGCTATCTTGCTGAGCAATGTATTGCCTTGCATGTACAAACACGTAGATACGATCTCCGTGTGTGGTGCGTAAATTGTCGGCAGGCACCTCACTTAGTGTCCCGAGCAGAGTTCAAGCCGCCATAGAGACAAAGGTTGGACACACTGCATATTAATGTCCACTAATAGGTGTCTGTACACTCATTGATAGGATAGTGTATTTCGAAATGTTAGCAGATAAAGCTTACGTGGGGCGAGTCGTAGAATCTCTAAAAAGAGACACCTCTGGCAACACTAGTTGAAAGTGGCCTTCAAACTAGCCGTGCTGCGCTCTCTACCTCCGGCTATTCTCGTGGCCGTCAGAGCGGCCGTAGCCGAGACGCCCCCTGGGTAAACGCTACGGACGTCTGCAGTCGCGCCTCACGATCTGTCACAAATTATGGAATGTATTCGCAGATACCAATTGTAACACGACAACGGCTATACAGTTTGCTGGAAACGTACAGGATGTTCTGAAATTCCCATCACTACCTGCTAGAATTTGTAGAGGGGACTGAGTACATAATACTCATATTTTAAATTGTAACCCGTCTCCCGAGACGTACCGTATACTAGAACCATTTGAAAACATGTTGGTAAGGCTGTCACATTGACAAGTAATTTGTTACACTGTGGAATCAAATAAATATCGTTTATGGCCCCCGCGAGCACGCAGAAGTGCCTCAACACGCCGTGGCATGGACTCTACTGATGGCTGAAGTCGCGCAGCAGGGAACTGACACCATGAAACCTGCAGAGCTGCCCATAAATCCGTAACAGTAAGAGGGAGCAGAGATCTCCTCTGATCAACACTTTGCAAGGCATTCCAGATATGGTAGTTAATGCTATAAAATTTACTAGAGACGTACAGTATGTTTGGGGAGTTTGGTGGCCAGCGAAAGTGTTTAAGCTCGGAAGAGTGTTCCTGCAGCCACTCTGTAGCAATTGTGGTTGTGTGGGCCGCTCCTTTGTCCTGCTGGAATTACCCACTTCCGTCGGAATCCACAATGGACACGAATGGATGCAGGTGATTAGACAGAATGTATCTAGACGTGTCAGGGATCCCACATAACTCCGAATGCGCACGCTCTACAACGTCACAGAGCCTCCACCAGCTTGAACAGTTTCCAGCTGACATGCAGGGTCCATGGAGTCATGATGTCGTATTCATACCCATACACTTCCATACTGTATATACATTTTGAAATGAGACACGTCCAACCAGGCAATATGTTTCGAGTCATCAACAGTCCAATGTTCGTACCGATGGGCCCAAATGAGGCGTAAAGCTTTGTGCTGTGCAGCGAGCAAGGCTACACGAGTGGGCCTTCGGCTCTGAAAGCCCATGTAGATATATTGAATATTTCGCAAGCTGATACTTGTTGATGGTCAAGCATTGAAATTTTCAGAAATTTGTGGAAGCGTTGCACTTTCGCCACGCTGAACGGTTCTCTTCAGATTCCATTCTTGCAGGATTTTTTTCCGGCCGCAGAGATGTCGGAGATTTGTTGTTTTACTGGATTGCTGATATTCACGGTGCCCTCATGAAATGGTCGTACAGGAAAAACCCCACTTCATCGCTACCTCGTTGATGCTGTGTCCCATCGGCCTTGCGCCGAGTATAAAACCACGTTCAAAGTCATTTAAATCTTGATAACCTGCCATTGTAGCAGCAGTAACCGATCTAACAACTGCGCCAGACACACGTCTTACACAGGCGTTGCCCCCCCTGCGGGTTCGGGGGTACGAATAGGCCCGCGGTATTCCTGCCTGTCGTAAGAGGCGACTAAAAGGAGTCTTCACAGTTTCGGCCTTATGTGATGGTCCCCACTTGGGTTTGACCTGCCATTTTCAAAATTTCCGTTGTTAGTGCGTGCCATTTGGGGAAGGACGCCTTACGTGGTGTTTTTCTATTGGTCCATCGTGCACCTCCATATTGCATGCTATCTATTGTCGTGTGGAGGGATTTACACCCCATGTCTTCTGGGTTGCCTCCTCGTCTTGTGCGCAATCCCCTTCTTAGCGCCCATGGCAACTGTGGACCCTTTCAACACCTAAAATCCAGCACGGTAGCCAGTCCGTTGTGGTGGGGTCGTCATGTACCCTCTTGGTGGTAGCCCCCTGACCACGCAGGGATCGCACTACAGATGCCAAAGTTGTTTCCTCCCCATGCATGCCAAGGAGTATGTGCCCATCTTGTCTGGGGCACGGGGACTCCGGGCAATGGGATATCGGCCAGGTACCCGTTGCTTTGGCTGGGTGGCGTCCTTGGGGAGAGCCCTCGTTCGGAGTAGGTGGCATCTGGGCGGATGTGGCGCAATGAAGCGCAATAAATCTCACCAAGCTGGTGGTCGCACTGCCACCAGCGTCTCTAAGCGAGGCAAAATTGAATTCGATGCTGCACAATATGATCCTCAGTCGTTCCCCTCGTTGGCTGCGCCATGGGAGGGACGCAGATCTAGTGCCAAGCAGGAGCCTTATGTACCACAATACCTTGTCTGCAGCAGGACTGACGGTGACTCCTTTCTTTCGACAAAGCCTATGTTTTTTGTGGAACACCTGGAGGATAAGTTTGGGGAAGTGGCGGGTTTGTCTAAAATGAGGAATGGGTCCATCCTCCTCAAGACGGCCCCCCAGGGGGCTCGCGGTCCTTTCGTGAGTACGTGCGTGGCGAGCACGGAGCCCCGAGCTATTGCAGCCTTCCTTCTTTTTCTGGGCTGCATTTCCTTTCCCTTCCCCTCCTTTCCTGTCCTTCATCCTTCCCTCCGACCTCTCCTCTCCCTCTCTTGGTGTCCCTACTTATGGTGTCCCTCCTTATGTTGGCCCTGCTATTCTCCTGGTTCTGCTGACCTTGCAATTCGGCCTTGTTCTGTAATTCCTTCATCCTTTTGGTATTCTCTGGTCCCCTCTGGGGTTTGACCTCCATCACTAAATTTTCTTCCGTAGTGTGAGCCATTTGGGGAAGAGCACCTTACCTAGTGTCTCCGGCGTGTGCCATCATCATTGATTCCATCGTTTCCTTTACGTCGTTGTTTGACGCTAGGGTCCATAGCCAGCACGGTAGCCAGCCCGTGTGGTGGGGTCGCTATGTACCCTTTTGGTTGAGCCCCCTGAAAACACAGGGATCACACGTCTGATACCTGAGCTGTGACCTCCTCAAGTAAGCCTAGGAGTGGTTGCTTGTCGTCCTGGAGCATCGGAACTCCCAGCAATGGCCGCCGTGCCAGACGGCCCTTGCTGTGGCTGGGTGGCGCCCATGAGGAGAGCCCCTGATCGGAGTGGGTGGTATCAGGGCGGACACTATGCTCATGAAACGCATAAGAGTCCACAACTCTGCCCGTTCTCCGGCCGTCTCTTTGACTGGAAAAGATTCTTCACGTGCTGCTTCCTCTGCCCCTTCCGCCTTCCCTTCCGTGGCTACCCCCTGGGAGGAGGGCCAGGCTCGTCGGCTGGGGAGGAAACCTTTCCCTCGCTATCTGGTTTGCGCCAGAACTGATGGGGATACTTTTACTCATACGAAACCTATGTTTTTTGTTGAACACGTCGAAGACAAGTTTGGCGAGGTGGACTCTATCAGCAAGATGCGGTCTGGGTCGCTGTTGATTAAAACCGCTTCAGCTACCCAGTCTGCAGCTCTCCGTGCCTGTACCCATCTTGGTACGATTCCTGTGTCAATTACCCCACACCAGTCCTTGAACATGGTGCAAGGTGTAATTTTCCATAGAGACCTCCTCCTTCAATCTGATGAGGAACTTCGGGACAATGTAAGCCGGCGGGGGGTTCACTTTGATCGGCGGGTTCAGAGATGTCCGAAGGACAACCGCGTTGACACTGGTGCCTTTATCTTGGCCTTTGAAGGGGACACCCTCCCTGAGAAGGTCAAGATTATGGTCTATCGGTGTGACATGAAGCCATACATCCCACCACCTATGCGATGTTTCAAGTGTTTGCGTTTTGGCCACATGTCTTCGCGCTGTTCGCAGGCCCCCCTCTGTGATGACTGTGGACATCCGTTCCATGAGGGAAGTTCCTGTGTTCCCCCTCCTGTGTGCGTAAATTGTCGTGGGAATCATTCTTCACGGTCACTGGATTGCCCAGTGTATCAGAAAGAGAAAAAGATACAGGAGTGTAACACTCTTGATCGTCTCACCTATACCGAGGCCCGTAAAAAGTATACACGCCTTCATCCAGTGACCCTGACAACTAGTTATGCTTCAGTAGTATCTTCACCCCCTCCTCCTCATTCCTTACCCCAGTCCCGAACCCCTTTCCTCCCCCCTCCCCCTGCGGTTCCCACACCATCCCCTCCGGGCACCGCTTCCTCTCCCCGGCTGGAGAAGTGTCCTGCTTCTTCGGCGTCTGCCGGTCATGGGCGCCCCTCGCGGGATCCCCCTTCCTGGCACCTACTAGGCCAAAGGTCTGCTGCCACGCGGCCACCACGAGAACCACGGTCTGCGGGCCCCCAGATCGCCCGCTCTCTTCCTGTTCCCGATCTTGCTGTGGCTGGCTCCATTTTGTTGCACAGCCCTCCACGATCCCAAACAGAAAGAAAGAAGAAGCACAAGTCCCGGGACAAGGAGTCTCTGGTGTCGCCAGAGGTCTCGTCCCCATCTTCACAACCTGACTCTGACCTGTTATTCATGGATGTCGCCCCCTCCTTGTCGGTGACGGGTGGTGACCCACCGGCATGACTGACATTAGCCTGTTCACCCCCAAATTGACTCATCGTTCTTTGGCTATCCAATGGAACTGTAATGGCTATTACCGTCACCTACCGGAGTTGCAATACTTCTTTCGTTTTACTCTGCGGCTTGTGTGGTTCTACAAGAAACTCATTTTACTGGTGGTCACTCACCAACCCTCCGTGGCTTCCGTGCTTTCTGTCGAAATCGGGTCGGCCCCCTACGGGCGTCTGGCGGAGTTTGCACGTTGGTCCGAACGGACATTGCCAGCACGTGGATTCTTCTCCAAACTACATTGGAAGCAGTTGCTGTTAGGATCCACCTGGACTCTGGGGTCACAATTTGCAATCTGTATCTCCCTCCTGACAGAACTCCTACACCTGCCTCCTTAAGTGCCCTTCTTCAGCAACTTCCTCCTCCCTTCCTTATACTTGGCGATTTTAATGCACATCATCCCTTGTGGGGCAGTGCATTTCCATCTAGTCGGGGTCATCTCATTGACCAGTTTATTACCGACCACGACTTGTGCCTTCTTAACGATGGCTCCCCTACCCATTTCAGTGCCGGTCATGGTAGCTTTTCTGCCATTGATCTTTCTCTCTCTTCTCCCTCCCTCCTCCCTTCCCTACAATGGTCACCGCACGACGACCTTTGCGATAGTGACCACTTCCCGTTGATTCTCTCGCTCCCTTCCCGCTCCCCTATGGACAGATCACCTCGTTGGTCCTTCAAACGTGCCAATTGGCCTCTGTATACTGCACAGGTCGTTTTTTCTCCCTCATTGTCGGATGGTACTGATGATGTCATACGTGACATGTCTGACGCGATTGTTCACGCTGCTAGCCTTGCTATCCCGCGCTTATCTGGACCATTTCGCCGCCGGCAGGTCCCTTGGTGGAGTTCGGACATTGCCGTTGCCATCCGTGATCGCCGTCGAGCTTTGCAACACCTTAAGAGGCATCCATCCGTTGCCAATCTTATTACCTTTAAACGCCTTCGCGCAAAAGCCCGTTACTTAATCAAACGGAGCAAACGGATGTGTTGGGAATGCTTTGTTTCTTCCCTCGGTTCTGCTGTCCCTCTGTCGCGGGTATGGGCTACGCTTCGCTCTCTCCAAGGTTGCCATCGGCAGTCTACCCTCCCGGGTCTTCACCTCCCGGATGGCCTTTGCACGGACCCGTTGATTCTCGCGGAACACCTTGCGACCGATTTTGCAACAGCGTCGGCATCAGCCTCCTATCCGGCTGCTTTCCTTCCCCAGAAACAGTGGGCCGAAGCTTCCGCCTTATGTTTTACCCCCAGCCAGTCAGAATCATACAACGACGCTTTTACTGAATGGGAACTTCATTCCGCACTCTCCTCTTCTCATGATACGGCCCCTGGCCCAGACTCCATTCATAACCAACTGCTTCAACATCTCAGTGCTCCACAACAGCGACATCTTCTCCGGGTATTTAACCGTATTTGGCTCCAGGGTGACTTCCCTTCTCAATGGAGGGATAGCATCGTGGTTCCCGTCATTAAGCCCGGTAAGAACCCCCTGTTCGTCGACAGCTATCGGCCAATTAGTCTGACGAACGTTGTTTGTAAGTTACTTGAACGGATGGTAGCCCGTCGGCTCACTTGGGTCCTCGAATCTCGGCGTCTGTTGTCCCCTTACCAGTGTGGCTTCCGAGAGGGACGGTCTCCGATCGATCATTTACTTCGCTTGGAATCCGCAGTTCGGCAGGCCTTTTCCCAGCGCCGCCATTTGGTTGCTGTATTTTTCGACCTTCGCAAGGCCTATGATACGGCTTGGTGCCATCATATCTTACTTACACTTCATGAGTGGGGTCTTCGGGGCCCACTCCCGATTTTTATCCGCCAGTTCTTGTTTCATCGTTCGTTTAGGGTTAGGGTTGGTACAGTTTTAAGTTCTCCGCGAACCCAGGAGAATGGCATCCCTCAGGGTTCCGTATTGAGTGTACTTCTGTTCCTCATTGCTATAGATGGACTTGTGGCCTCCGTCGGTCCTTTGGTCACTCCTGCTCTGTATGTGGATGATTTCTGCATTTGGGTTAGTTCCTCTTCGATGGCCGCTGCAGAGCGGCAGCTCCAGGGTGCTATACGGCGTGCCTCTGCATGGACCATCTCACACGGATTTCAGTTTTCTCCTTTAAAATCGCGAGTGGTCCACTTTTGTCGCCGTGTGACAGTCCACCCCGATCCAGAGCTCTATCTCAATGCACAACGATTACCTGTGGTCCCACAGTTTCGTTTCCTTGGCCTTCTTTTCGACAACAAGCTCACTTGGCTGCCTCATATCAGACGCCTGAAGATAGGATGTTTCCGTAAACTAAACGTCCTTCGCTTCCTTGCCCACACCTCTTGGGGTGCTGACCGTTCCACTCTCCTCCACCTTTATCGGGCCTTAGTGTTGTCTCGCTTGGACTATGGTTGTCAAGTTTACGGTTCAGCTGCCCCTTCTACATTGCGCCTCTTGGATCCGGTCCACCTTCGTGGTATCCGTTTGGCCATCGGTGCCTTCCCGACTAGCCCTGTTGATAGTTTCCTGGTTGAGGCTGGGATCCCCCCCCTTTCCGTTCGGCGCTCCCAGCTTCTGGTTTCGTATGCAATCGCTGTCTGTTCCTCTCCCACTCATCCTTCCTATTCTATCCTGTTCCCTGCCCAAGGAAGTCGCCCACCTGACTCCCGCCCTTGGGCGGGTTTACCGGTTGGGCTCCGCCTAGCGTCTCTTCGCCGTGATTTTCAGCTTCCTTCCTTTTCCTGTATCCCACGTTCCCTCCCCAACACACCTCCTTGGTTAGTTCCTCGGCCCCGAGTTCGGATGGATCTCTGCCGAGGTCCGAAAGATTCCGTTCCCCCGATGGTGTTCCGTTGTTTTTTCTGCCACATTTTATCTGAGTTTCGGGATGCTGTTGTTTTTTACACTGATGGCTCTAAATCTGCTGATCGTGTGGGCTATGCCTTCACCTCCTCTGTAGGCATGGAAAATCATCTCCTGCCAAATGCATGTGGGGTGTTCACTGCAGAATTGATGGCGGTCTCCCGGGCCCTGGCCTTTATTAAACAGTCCAAGCTCAATCGCGTTTTGTTATGTACAGACTCAATGAGTGGCCTTCAGGCACTTGACCAGTGTTTCTCCCGTCATCCCTTGGTCTCCTCCATCCATGACCATCTCGCTGATCCCCACCATGCTGCTTGTTCTGTTAGCTTCCTTTGGGTCCCTGGCCATGTGGGCATCCAAGGAAATGAGCTTGCTGATCGTTTGGCTGGGGGAGCAGTCACTTACCCCCCATTCCCTGTCACCCCTCCTGTGGCGGATTTACGGCTTCATCTCAAATCCCACTTTGCGCAATCATGGGCCACATCCTGGGAGGCTACCTCCTTGTCTAATAAACTTCATGCGATTAAGGTGACACCTGTCCCATGGCGTTCTTCCTTACGCCTCTCGCGAAAGGACTCAACCACCCTCTGTCGTCTTCGCATCGGCCATACCAGGCTGACCCATGGTTTTCTTTTGCGTGGTGAGCCACCCCCACTTTGTGGTTGTGGAGCTTTCCAGTCAGTGGCCCACATTTTGGTGGAATGCCCCCTTCTTTTAGCTCTGCGTACTAAGTACAGACTTCCCTACACTTTACCCTTAATATTAGCAGACGATTCCCGGATGGTTGAACTGGTTCTCAGTTTCCTCCGTGAAAGTGGTTTTTATTCTCAGTTTTAAGGATTTTCATCTCCCTCTGGAGTAGGGGCAGGGCGGTGAGGGTTGGGATGTCTCCCACTGCAGGCTGTGCTTGGAGATTCCTGACTCCCCTCCCTGGCCATGTTCTTTCCTTTTTCCCTTTTACTGTTTTTATCGCCTTTTAGGTTTGTTTAATCCCTTTTACAATCCGCCCTTTTACACTCTGGCGGTTGAACGCTTTTAAATAGCATGTGGTCTTGCTTGTACTGCATCACAGGTGGGATATTTCCTCTCTTGAGGTTGCCCATTTACTGACTTCCCTCCTTGTGTTTTTATCATTGACGACACAACTGCACTTTTTTAGCCTTTTACCTTTTATCGTTTTAGACTCTTCTGAGCTGTCCCTCTGTCGGAACTGACCGCCTTTGTAACAAGGGACTGATGACCTTGCTGTTTGGTCCCTTCAACCCCAATCAACCAACCAACCATCCTCAAGACGGCCTCCCCAGCCCAGTCACGGGCGTTGCTCTTGTGTGATAAGCTGGGTGACGTCCCTGTTACCGTCACTCCCCACAGTAGCTTAAATATGGTCCAGGGGATTATTTACCATCGCGACCTCTTGTTACAGTCCGATGACGAGCTGAGAGCTGACTTGGAACGACGTGGTGTGCATTTTGTCCGTCGTGTGCACAGAGGACCCAAGACCAACAGGGTGGCCACCGGTGCCTTTATCTTGGCCTTCGAGGGTGCTGTATTGCCTGAGAAGGTCAAGGTAATGGTTTACTGTTGTGACGTCAAGACATACGTCCCTCCCCCGATGCGGTGCTTCCAGTGCTGGAAGTTTGGGCATATGTCCTCCCGTTGCCCATCCAGTGCCACATGTCGAGATTGCGGACGCCCCTCTCATCCCGATTCTCCATGTGCGCATCCGCCTGTCTGTGTCAACTGTGGGGAACACCACTCTCCATGCTCGCCGGACTGCCCCGTTCTTCATAAGGAGCGGAAGATTATGGAATTTAAGACCCTGGACCGGCTTACTTATCGCGAGGCAAAACTGAAATTTGAAAGGTTGCATCCTGTCCCTCTTCAAACTTCTTATGCTGCAGCTACGTTATCGTCGCCCTCGCGGGCGGCAGTTGTCGCCTCCTCTGTGCCGCCTTCAGTTGGCCCTCGGGGCTGTCCATCTCTGTCTGCCCCCCTTGTGTCTGGGGGCAAGCCTTCCTCTGTTGCCCCCTTAGCAGTTGGGGGCAAACCCCGTTCTGTCACTCCCCCTGCACATGCTTCAGAAGTGACATCTGCTCCAAAACCAGGGGGCTCGATCCCTCCCCCTCTCCCTCCCCCTCCCCCTTCTATGCCGGCGTCGTCTCCGCCGGCGTCGTCTCCGCCGGCGTCGTCTCCGCCGGCGTCGTCTCTGCCGGCTCCTCTCTCGTGGAAGGGGTCCCTCGGGGCCCTCCCTTCTTCCGTTTCTTCTGCTACCCCGCCGGATGTCAGCCAGTGGCTGAAGGTTCATCCACCTGCTGGTCGTAGGGCTTCTGCGTCGTCAGCCTCCGACGCTCCTTCAGAGAAACTCTCCCAGCCCTCTAAGCCAAAGGACAGACGCGAGAAGAAGGACCGGAACGTGTCCAACAAGAAGGACGCTCCGGCAGTTTCAGTACCGCCTGCTGTCAATAGCTCTGGCTCTGGGGATGCGGTGGAGATCCTCGCCTCTGCCGCGGATCTCGCCCTCCCGGAACCCTCGGGGACCTCTCCTATGGACACAGCTGACTCTCGCTCGGTGGCGGCCGTTGACTCTGCGGCGCCGTCTGCCTCTTAGTGGACTTAACGCCCTCCCAGGCCCTTCCTGCTTCCATTCTCCAGTGGAATTGCGGCGGTTATTTCCGCCACCTGCCTGAGCTCCGGATGCTTTTGAGTGTTTCCCCTGTTCTGTGCATTGCTCTTCAGGAAACTTGGTTTCCAGCAATGCGGACCCCTGCCCTTCGCGGTTATCGGGGATACTGTAAGAACTGCGCTGACTGTCAACGAGCTTCAGGTGGAGTTTGCCTCTTTGTTCACCACTCTGTCTGTAGCTCACCAGTACCCCTTCTGACGCAGTCGCTGTCAGGATTGAGCTCTCGCCGGCTATTACTGTTTGCTCTGTTTACGTTCCTCCGTATGGGCAACTCCCCCGACATGTCTTGGCTGCGCTGCTGGCTCAACTCCCGCCGCCATTGCTGCTTCTGGGCGATTTCAATGCCCACAACCCTATATGGGGTGGGACTGTCTCCGATGACCGTGGTCGCGCTGTGGAGCATGTGTTGGCTCAGCTCGACCTTAGCCTCTTGAACACCGGTGCTCCCACACATTTCAGTGTGGCCCATGGCTCGTTCTCGGCCATCGATCTCTCTCTTTGCAGCCCTGGACTTGTCCCATCCCTTCACTGGAGAGTTCATCCTGATCTGTGTGGTAGTGACCATTTTCCCATCTATTTGTCACTGCCCCAGTGTCATTCTTCTGGGCGCCTGCCCCGCTGGGCTCTCAACAGGGTTGACTGGCCGGCTTTTACATCCGCTGCCACCATTGCTTCTCTCCCACAGGGTGACATTGACGAGGTGGTCCGTGTCTTGACCTCGTCAATTATTTCTGCGGCCCAGACTGCCATCCCTCGCTCTTCTGGACTCCCTTGGAGGAAGTCTGTCCCCTGGTGGTCGCCGGAGATTGCTGAGGCTATTCGCGACTGTAGGCGGGCTCTCCAGCGTCATAAGCGGCACCCATCTCTGGAGACCCTCATCACCTTTAAGAAGCTCCGTGCCTTGGCCCGTCGTCTTATTGCACGGCCTAAGCAGGAATGCTGGGAGAGGTACATTTCATCCTTGGGCTCCAGTGTCTCCCCGTCGCTCGTGTGGTCCCACATCCGGCGGATTTATGGATACCAGACCCCTATGGGTGTCCCTGGAAAATCCCTGGACGGCGCTGTCTGCACGGACGCCGCCACCATTGCTGACCACCTTGCCACGCACTTTGCTACGAGCTCTGCGACTGCAACTTACCCTCCTGCCTTTCGCTCTCTAAAGGAGCACGCCGAGCGGACGCCGTTATCATTCCACACACGTCGTTCTGAAAAATACAATGCTCCTTTCAGCGAGAGGGAATTCCTCGCTGCCCTCGCCAATTGCCCTGATACAGCGCCAGGACCGGACTACATCCACGCACAGATGCTGAAGCATCTCTCCAGGGACTGCCAGAGACACATCCTCACCATCTTTAACCGCATTTGGAGCGAGGGCGTGTTCCCGTCGCAATGGCGAGAGGGTGTTATCGTTCCCATCTTGAAGCCCGGTGCGGACCCTCTGGCGGTGGACGGCTATCGTCCCATTACACTAACCAACGTTTTGTGCAAATTGCTCGAACGTATGGTGGGGCGGCGTTTGTGTTGGGTCCTTGAGTCGCGCGGTCTCCTCGCTCCATCCCAGGGTGGCTTCCGTCAGGGCCGGTCTGCTGCGGACAATTTGGTGCGGCTGGAATCTGCTATCCGTACGGCCTTTTCCCGCCGTCAGCATCTCGTTGCTGTATTTTTTGATCTGCAGAAGGCATATGACACAACATGGAGGCATCACATCCTTGCTACGTTGCGCGAGTGGGGTCTTCGTGGTCAGCTTCCAGCTTTTCTTCAAAACTTTTTATTGCGCCGCTCTTTCCGGGTGCAAGTCGGTGCCGCCTCTAGTTCATCTTATATAGAGGAAAATGGGCTCGGTATTGAGCGTTTCCTTATTTCTAGTGGCCATTAATGGTCTGGCTGCAGCTGTGGGGTCGTCGGTGTCTCCTTCTTTGTATGCCGACGACTTCTGCATCTCATTTAGCTCAACGACTACGGGAGTCGCCGAACGCAGGCTGCAAGCAGCCGTTCGCAAGGCAGCATCATGGGCTCTGACTCATGGATTTCAGTTCTCTGCGGCCAAGACTCGAGTTATGCACTTCTGCAGGCGTCGGACGGTCCACCCTCATCCGGAACTTTACCTCGACGGTCACCTACTTGAAGTGGTGGACACTAGCCGCTTCTTAGGACTCGTCTTTGGTTCCCCGGCTCACATGGGTTCCTCATATTACTCAGCTGAAGCAAAAGTGCTGGCAGCACCTCAACGCCCTCCGCTGCCTGAGCCATGCGTCTTGGGGTGCAGATCGCAGCACGCTGTTGCGATTGTACAGAGCCCTTGTGCAGTCCAGGCTTGATTATGGGAGCCTGGCCTATGGGTCTGCATCGCCCTCAGTGTTGACGTTGTTGGACCCCATACACCACTGTGGGGTTCGGCTTGCAACTGGTGATTTCTGTACGAGCCCCGTGGATAGTCTGCTGGTGGAGGCTGGGGTTCCCCCACTGCGGATTCGCCGCCACCGACTGCTCGCCGACTATGCTGTCCACGTGCATTGCTCACCGGGCCATCCCAATCATCGCCTGCTTTTCCCTGCCAGGGTCCTCCCTCTGCCCGACCGGCGACCCAGGTCTGGGCTTTCCATTGCTGTCCGTGTCCAGTCCCTGCTGTCGGAACTGGGGTCGTTCCCTCTTCTGCCGCCCTTCCGGGCCTGTGCACCCACGCCTCCCTGGTGTATGACCCGTCCGTCCGTCCGCCCGCCTGGACTTGGCACGGGAACCCAAGGACTCGGTTCCGCATGTGGCCCTCCGTCACCGTTTTCTTGCGCTCGTTGCCTCATTTTCAGGCTGTGAGCCTGTCTACACTGATGGTTCCCTGGTGGATGGTCGTCCTGCCTACGCTTTTGCTCACGCTGCCCATGTTGAACAGCGCTTCTTGCAGGCTGGCTGCAGTATTTTTACTGCAGAGCTGGTGGCCATATTGCGCGCTCTTGAGCATATGCGTTCCTGCTCAGGTACGTCCATCGTCATCCGCAGTGACTCCCTGAGCAGCCTCCAGGCTATCGACCGCTGCTATACCTCTTCTCCTCTGGTATATCCTTTATTCAGGAGTCTGTTTTTGCCATTACCCGCTCTGGTCGTTCGGTGGTCTTTGTTTGGACGCCAGGTCACGTTGGCATCCCGGGGAATTAACGTGTCGACAGGCTGGCCAAAGGGGCGGTCGACGCCCCCACTTTGGCGATCGGCCTCCCGCCTCGTGATTTGCAGCTGGCGTTGCGCCATAAGGTGCTTCAGATGTGGCGTGACGAGTGGCGTAGCCTGACTTCTCCGAATAAACTGCGGGCTGTCAAGGAGACGACCGATGTGTGGCAGTCCTCCCTGCGGGCTTCTCGCAGGGACTCTGTCATCCTGTGTCGGCTCCGCATCGGCCATACCTACCTGACACACGGACATGTTTTGCGTCAGGAGGATCCCCCCCTGTGTCAGTGTGGGTCCCGGTTGACGGTCGCCCACATTTTGTTGGAGTGTCCCCGCCTGTGCATCCTCCGGCAGACTTTTAATCTCCCGGGCACGTTGCCTTTGGTTTTATGCGACGATGCCTCCATGGCTGACGACGTTTTAAATTTTATCCGTGGTAGTCCTTTTTATGGTTCCATTTAGGGGGACCTGTCCCTTTCCCTTTCTGTGTATCTTGTCCTCGAGTGTCTCATTGGTTGCAGATTTTAATGTGTGTATTCGGATGGTTGACTCTTTCCCAATTTTTGTACCCATGGTCAGTCAACCAGTCTCCGACCCTCTGATTTTCTTCCGTTTCTTTCTGTCCAGTGTTCGTCTGTACTCTTTTTGTCTCTAGTGTTCGCTGACACATTGGTGTTCTTTCAGTGACTGGGGGGAGGGGCGTCTCCTCCCCCCTTGAGGTTTTACCTGTTCCGTAAATTTTGTTTCGCTGGTTTTTTTGGAATGGGGGACTGATGACCTTAGCTGTTTAGTCCCCCTTAAACATCCCAACAACAACAACAACAACAACAACAACAACAGGCGTTGCCGGCCGCAGCACCATATTAAGCCTGTTTATATACCTCTCTGTTTGAATATGCGTTATTATACTAGTTTCTTTGGCATTTCAGTGTAAATATGATCTAGTACATCTATTGTTCTACAGTTTCACTCGTTAATAATCAAAGAAACAGAGAAATCGGTCTTCAGAGACACTGTTTTAACAGTAGGGCCTTTTCCAATTTGAAATTAGAATGATATTATTTCCTTCATCTGCTGACGGTCGTTGATATATATCAACGAAGACAGGTGAAAATGTGTGCCCCGATCGGAACTTGAACCATGGATCTCCTGCTTACATGGCAGTCGATCTATCCATCTGAGCCACCGACGGCACAGAGGATAGCGAGACTACAGGAATTATCTCGCGCACGCCTCCCGCGAGACCCACTTTCTCACCTATGTATGACCACACACTACATTCGTAGCGTCCTTTCGGACATGTCCGAAAGAACAGACACCATATCCATATAAATATATTTTCCAATTCGCGTGCGCTGCGTCTACACGGGCACCACACACGCACCTGATGACGTTGAAGGCACCCTTACTCGAAGACGTTGTGCAATGGTAACGAAAAGCGTGTGGGGAGGAGTCAGACGCTGTGGACAACGATCTTGATAAACGCGACCAGCAGCTCTTCCAGTACTGTGAGCTTCGCCACACAGAATACTCGTGTCGGTGTATTTGGCAAAAGTGTACTCAGCAATGTTCCTCTAACACTCACAGAAACATGAACGAGACTCGAACCAGGGCAGAGAGGAGACAGCTGTCAAATGACATCATACGATCCGACGTAAGGAACCCCCTTCCCCCCCCCCCCCCCCAGTGATTATAACCCTGTTGCATACCACATTAGCGAAGGTGTATTCATACGGCTGTAGCACGGATATACCTTTCCATACATGGGCTCCTCTTCAAAATATCATTACTCATTTCCCTAGAAGTTTTTAACGTGATTTTGGAACATCCTGTATCTCTCCAGTAACTATACAGCTGTTTCCAGAATTAGTTCCCTCTGGAGCGGAGTGTGCGCCGATATGAAACTTCCCGGCAGATTAAAACTCTTTGCGGGACCAAGATTCGATCTCGGTACCTTTGCCTTTCATGGGCAAGTGCTGTACCATCTGAGCTACCCAAACACGACTCACGCCCCGTCTAAACAGCTTTACTTCTGCAGTACATCGTCTCCTACCTACAGCTGTTGTACCACATTCGAAATATACGGATGTATTTCAGAATTTCGGCGTAATGCTACTTCGCAGAAACATGGCTGAATTTTCCTATATATTGTTATCATTAAAACCAAGCACCGTCTCTGTCTCCATATCAAAAAGTATTAGGTACTATTTTCATCATTTCTAGCACTATTAAAGTTGGTAGGTGTAGGAAAAAATACTACTATCATTCTGAAAATATCGTTGAGAAGCGATAGAATTCCTACAAACAAATTTAAGAAAATCATTTTGGGTACTAGGCCATGTCATTATACAACAGTGAAACAACTAAAATAACGACATTTCGACCATCATTTGAACGATCCTCTTCAGAGCGAATAAATGCCACGAAATTTCAAATCAGCAGCAGCGAAATGAAAGGTCGATTTGGAAACAGTTTCTATTTCTTCTTTCTTATCTTCGATTAATTTCCCAAATATCTAGTTCGTTTCGTATGTTGTTTTCTTTATACAAGGTGTTTAACATTTCTAGAGCTTGCAATTTTACCTAGTAACTCATGCATGCAAACGTCATCTAACGAGGCTACAGAGCATCAAAATACAGGCACCAGCCCCGGCGAATGTATGTAAGTAGAGTGTGATGCCGTGATTATTTATCAATTTGATCATGTATCATGTTCCGGAAGTTACAAGGGAATATCGTTATCATACCTCTGACGGCGGAATACAAGTACTGGTACTGTTGTTGCTAACTTTCATAGGTGGTAGTATGGATCAAAGTAAGAAAAAAATGTCCGGTAAACATGGGCTACAAAATGCATACCTGAGGCGCTATGAGCACTTGTTCAACAGTGGAGATATGTTTTATGCTAGCGAAGATGAACAAGTCCTCACAGCTCTTAAGGTATGCATTTTACAGCCCATGTGTACTGGACATTCGGTCCATACTACCACCTCTGAAAGTTTCCTGCCCTACATCTTAGCTGCAACACTACCGGTACATACTGTCACACGTAACAGGAATGTCTTCTCTTCCAATTTTTCGTTATAGGGACATAACCTCAAATTTATCCATCTCCATCATCATAGAAAATTGCTAACATCTTCATTGGATCTCCCTGTGTACACACATTTTACAGACTACAGCGCCTGTAACTTTGATACTCTGTAGCCTCGCTGGATGACGTTTCCAGACATCGATTCCCAGGCAGGTCCCCTATACAAACGCGATAAGTGTGTCGCACGACGTGTGAAACTTTCTGTATGCAAACTCACTCTCTCTCTCCCTCCTCAACTATCAACTACCAGCTTTCTTATAAGTCTTACATCTGCTGGCTGATTTTTGGCAGAGCTCTAGATAACATGCCGCTCACTGTATTTTATCGCTGGTTGCATCTTAAATTCAAACTGTATATTTTGGTCAAAACTGTGAAAAGTTATTTTCTACATCTATAGATGTTATAAATATGGGTTGGATTTCTTCAACCGATCTCTAGCGGCTAGTGTGTTCGATTTTCCTATAGCTCGTCTCCTCTAATGTGTTCCATTCCTCTGTAAATATTTTCAGCCAGGACGTATGAAAGAGATGGTTCGGTAGTATTCACAATTATCACTATTTGCCATATTTGGTGTTGGTGTTATTTTTTTCGTTTATTCTGAAGATTTAGCAGCATATCAGCGAGCATAGATGTTGAGCAGTGAAGCAGCAAACGCCGACAGAGTGAGTCCTCGCCGATGCTGATAGAGCCCTCTGGTAGCGAAGCTCTGCACTACAGGCAATGAAGTGTGTGAGGTACTAGTAGCGACACGTAGCAGCGAAGTGATGAACCGCAAAATGGCCGCGAATATTGAGTGACTTAAATGTCTAGTTGCTGTTTATTTCTTCCTTTACACTATTATTACAAAACAGACTACGGCATCACTGCTCGGTTTGTCTGTTACCGTATTTTTGTGTATTTCACACATTACAAAATAATTCTGTTCTCGTAACATATAATGCAAACTACATCTCGAGCGACATTAATGTATGCAGCATGTTACATTCATCATTCCCTCTTCGTAATTTAGTATTACTAATAGTTTTGTCCACACTTTTAAGCATTAAAAATGGATATGTGGCTCGGAACAGGGCTACTGTTATATTAAATGTTAACAAAATAATCGCACGGTATAGTGAGTTAAAGAATATTGAACAGCAACGAGAACTGTAAGTAAGTTTATGCAATGCAACGTTAGTGATATAATAGTACAACAGTAATAGACGTTTGTCATCCATTTTTCCTATTTTACAGCTTCACTCATTACTGATGGCAAATGCCTTGCAGAGAAGGTAACATTCTGCATCTTTGGCTAAGGCCTTTACAATCTCTTTCATTCAACCAGACTTAACTCATAGAAGTAGTAACATAATTTCTTTTCTGATCCAAAAGATACTTTTACATAAAGTAGAGGCAGAGAGGTTGTCATATAACTATTAATCGAAATATTATATCAAATATATGGGCTTGTTAGTGAAATCCCCAAGAAATTCCTCTTGTTAACGTTAAGTATTATCTGTTTGATTCAGCATTCAGCTCACATAAAACCACGAGAAATAACGTTTTTCATACAAAAAAGAGTTTATCTCTTTAGTGACCTGTGTCACATCAAAAATCTCATTTTTATACTAGAATAATTTGAGAAAAAAGAAGGCCTTTGTTCGTTTTTGAAAATGCAATTAGTGAAAAGTATTTTTAAAAGATATTGTCAACTATTACGAAACGATTTCTTATACAGGATTTATTTATCACATAGTCAATCATGATACTAAAAATAACACAGCGTTGGCTTGTGATTTGCTATTGATGTAATATTTTGTATTTTCTTATGACGTTGAAATAATTATTGCTTTTTCAGCACTGAGAATGTGTGAAATACAGTATGTAATATATGAATCAGTATGATAACCTTTTTTTCGAATATTCACTGGTAACTACAGGAAAATGGCACATGTTTGGGTATTAACCTCAGCAGTATTCAGTACACGAAGGAAAATAAAATCTTTTTTTTTTTTTGTAAGGGTTTTATTTCATAGTTGTAATCCTACAAATATACCAAGCAGTTTCTCTTGATAGTGAGATATATTAAATACCTTAAAATATATGTAGATGAAGTCTGGCGAAGAAAGTGTGCGAATTAAAATTTTAAATGTTTGTAGCAGCATAATCAGGTACAGTTTGTAGTGTGGGAGTGAGCTCCACGTGGGATCCAAAGCACGGACCCCACGGGGGTGCCTGACATGCGCCACATGCCAAGGCAGAGGTGGAGGCTAGTGTTCGGAAGTCTGAAAATTCCAACGCCGGCCGGGGATTGAACCCCGGCCCGGCTGGGGCGAATAGCCCCAGCCGAGGCGCTGGAACGTTTCAGACCCCCTTACCACTAGACCACCGGGGACCCCGGCTGTTTCCTGCTCTGGAGTCCAGCTAGTGGTCGTAGTGCACTTCCTGCTGTCCTCCGTGTTTACACCGAGGCAGCAGTGGCGTGGTGTAACAGGAAGTGTTTACCTGCGTCCACTGGATGTCCACTTAGTGTGGGACTTATTTACCCGGCTGACGTTCGTGTCGCTATAAAGTCCTTAGTTGAGTTACAATTATTTCCAGGGACCGAAATCTGCCTATGCAGTTCCACACAGTCGCGTCTCACTATTTGAACCTCTGTAATTCGATCGTGTTGTCAAGACCCATGTAAGAACTTCTGTTTACCGAAGAAACCTCCTGTGTTCGGTACATTCCATAAACGGAAGCGACTGTCATAACAGACAGCCCCGTAAACATTTCGTAATGAAGTGCCAGCCGGTACGTAATACTCGATATCTGGAATTGGTTTATCGGTTATTAAGATAATCGTTTCATCCCTAAACACTTTGAAAAATTCCCGTGTTTTCTCAATAAAGCATAAGCACAGTACATAGATCCGCCGTGAAAATGACATCGAAGAAGTACAAGTGTTCGAGTGCCACAGAAAAGAAGTTCGTCCTTGAAGGTGTGGAACGAAGAGCAGTACAAAAGTAAGATGTCACGTTTCGGGATTCCCTCATACTCGCTGTAGACACTCCAGAAGCAGGAAAATAAGTTTGATGATGTCTCATGAGGAGCGAGGAATAAATTCACTCTCATATAACTACTCTACGAGATGCCTCACCGCCTCTTGAAGGGTGTCATGGGCTTCTGCGGCCGTGAGTCAACGTGGTGTTTCTGGCCACATACATTTTAGCTGCGGTTTCTGCGACCTGCAAAGGAAGCCGCGACAATGGGGAGGCTCTGCCTGTTGTTTTGTAATAAGATCGCCCCTCCACATTTTATCTAGGCTTAAGGCTGTCTATGCACATAGTGCATAGCCATGTTTAAAAAAATATTTTTTTTTTTACATTTTCCGTTCTACAACATTACTTCTGTCTTATTTTACGAACTTTTCGTACGAATGACGTAATTTTAAACTCCTTAAATCCACCAAGTCATTATGTATTCTTAAAATATCTTTTAACTCCTTTTCAACACGGATTTATTTTTAATCTCTTTCACTGAAGAGGCTAACCGACGGATTACTTTTTTTTAGTTTCAGGTATTGGTTTTATTACATTCTCCTTTAGCATATTGATCAGAAATTGTAGGTTCAGATACCTTTGCCTGATTGAATATCGTTTGCTATGCCAAACTTCGACAGTATTCATGGTCTTGTGCATCGAATTGATGACGGTAGATAGCTGACCGAAATCACTTCGAAATAAATTCTCTGAACGCAGATGTGTTAGCTATCGAGGTGTTACCTAACGCAACTGAAGACAAGTTAAGAATGAATTTATTTCGATATAATTTCGGTCGACTGTCTGTCTTCACCAATTCCACATTTCAGATGGTGTACTAGGATTTTCCATCTATTGACTGACTATATAGTCTACGAATTCATGACCTTTTCGCCACCGGGCATTTACTACGCTGTTACCATCCAATGCATCATCAAGGCAGTCCGGTGGAAGATGTGCTCTACAGCATACATGCGGCAAGACAATCGAATTACTTCTTGATCCCTGTATTTCTCCACTAATCCATTGCAGTTAATATCCATCTGACAACTTGGTTTTAGTTGTATATTGGCCACTGGTCAATCTCTCTTCATTGTAAATATAAATACGCATTGTCACCATATATCACCAGCATAACGTTTAATACAGATGTACATTACAAAGATCTTCACTTAAAAATACAGCATACTTTGCTCTGAAACAATTTTTTGGATTTTTGTGCTTATAACACGACGGCGTGCTGAGAAGATAATGACTCGGTCTGTTTTATTTGATGAAGTCAGTAACATTCTACATCTTTACTTTGGATATCTGCAGCCCTCTGATTTTGCGTAAGGAGCGTTTTGTAACAAGTGTTTATCCTTATTTTGGATAGTTACCTCTCTTATCTGAGTGACTATGTTGGTGGGTGAGAAAGAGCTCACAAAACTAAAAGAACGAATTCGAAGACTTCGTCCGCATGTGGAGCACACTCTCCTTGAGCACGGCAGTGCCAAACTACACACGATCGCTGCGGCATCTGCAGCAAGCCGACGTCCTTGCACTGCCGTCGATCATCCTACACACAGTCTCGATTTTCGTCTATCGCAAAACTAAGAAAACCTTTGAGCACTTCAGTTGTTTCAAGCGGTGCAAGCAGAGGTAAGGTTGTGGCTCTGTTAACATAGTCAAACAATACACTGTGACGGTGTCAACAAAATAGTATCTAGTTGGGGAAATTTTGCTGGTTCCGAGGGTGAGTGTCTTGAGAAATAAATTTATAGACGTGAAGAATACAATGTAGAATGTTAATGAAGTTTGTTTTATTTAAAAAGCTTTGCGAGTTTTCACGTAAAACATCTGTCGACATTACTTTTCAGTGCGTCCTCGTATGGTGGATGTCTGAGAAAATAAATACATTGATTAAAATAAGTTGTGACATGAGTGCTGTTAAGAGCACTAGGTTCAAAAAATTTTAACTGTATGCCAATTGCTGATTAATTTTAATGGCAGCTGGCGCGATTATATGAGTGGAGTATTAGATTTAATGGTGAGCATTTATGAAATTTTTAAGCATTGTCATTCTTCCTCTCTTAAGTACCTCGTCCTCCAGTAACACTGCCGATCGATAGCATGATCTGTTGTCCGTCCATGGTTTTTCAGAACATTGATTCAGTGCTGAACCCAAACTGCTGGTTTGAGGTATTTAGCCAGGTTAATCCTGTGCGTCGTGGATCACATATTCCACTAATCTTTCAAAAAATGGTTCATATGGCTCTGAGCACTATGGGACTTAACATCTGAGCTCATCAGTTCCCTAGAACCTACAACTACTTAAACCTAAGTAACCTAAGGACACCACACACACCCATTTCCAGAGCAGGATTCGAACCTGCGACCGTAGCGGTCGCACGGTTCCAGACTGAAGCGCCTAGAAACGCTCGTCCAGACTGCCGGCCATTAATGTTTCCTTGAATTATTAATTTCAACAGGTTTTATTTGTTGTTGCGGAATTGCGCTACCAAAACAATCGAGTTCTGCTCTCTGGATGCTGTTGAGAATTTCTACATTTTCGTACCGCCGTACTTGATGTATGCATCTTACAGCCTATGTGTACTGCACATTGTTTTCTTCTTTCGTTCCATACCACCGCCTCTGCAAGTTTCCTGTCCTACATCCTAGCAACAACGATAACGTTACATGCTGTCAGAGGTAACAGGAAGGTTTTCTGTTATAATTTTCCGGTGCAAGGACATAATCACAAATGTACGCATTTATCCATCTGCATCATCTTAGAAAGTTTGTAACATCTTCGTGGGATCCATCTATTTTTGTAGATGCCGGTTCCTATAACTTTGACGTTCTGTAGCATCGCAAGATGACGTTTTCAGAAGTAGATTCCTATGTAAAACTTGATCAGTTAAATCGCCTGTACAGTCCCGAGTAGTGTGAAACACCCTGCATATAGAATGAATAACATCAGGCAATGGACTAGAACGCTGTCTCACTCACTTCTCACGTATTGCCTTACTTTTATGTCCTTCGACTTGTACAGCCTCTGTCTCATTTCTGGTGGAGTTCTAAGTAATGTTTCTCTCGCTATATTTTATTCCTGGTTGCATCTTAAATTCAAACTGCACATTCTGGTCAACATTGTCAAAAGTTTCTGTATCTAAAGATGTTATAGATATGGGTTCTGTTCCCTCCAAATGAATTTTCCTCTAGATCGGCTTCGGTAAGGTGCTCCCTTCCGCTCTAAATAGTTTGTAGCAGTATTTTCAGCAAGCAGTTATAATAGTGGTGGTTTCGCTGATCACGATTTGCCTTATGTAGCATTGGTGCTATTACGCTTCTCGTTTAGTGTGAGGATTTAGCGGGTATCTCAGCTGGCGTACTCGTTCAGGAGTGGAGCAGCAAATCCCGGCAGAGTGAGTCGTCGCCAGCTCCGCTAGAGCCCTCTGGTAGCGAAGCCCTGCGCTACAGACAACTGACTGTGTGAGGGACCAGTAGCGACACCTAGCAGCGATGTGGTGAAAAGGAAATAGTATTGCTAAAAGTTTATCCACGCCTTTTAGCATTTAGAATGGAGATATGGCACGGAATTTAATAGCAAAAGAAAACAGCTATAGTAGCAGTCTCTCTCTCGCAATGCAACAATAGTACAACAACAATAGACCAACTGAATCTGTAGAGGTAGTAATAAAATTTCTTTTCTGACCTGCAAGATACTTTTATATAAAGCTGAGCCTGAGAGGTTGTCATGAAACTACCAACAGAAATATTATATGAGACATGTAGACCTGTCAGTAAAATTCGTTTTTTTAAATGTTAACTGTTTAATTTAGCATTCAGCTGACATAAGACCAGGAGAATTATCCTGTATCATACAAACAAAGAGTTTATCTCATTAGTGACCTGTATCCTATCTTAATCTCATTTAGACACTTGAATAATTTGAAAAAAAGGCCAGTGTTCGTTTTGAAACTACAATTGCTGACAATATACACTTATAAATGGCACTGAGTGTGAACTGTTACGAAACGATTTCTGATACAGAATTTATTTATTATCGTATAATCAATCAGGATACTAAAAAGAAAAGGCAGACTGAGACACCTGAAAATATCTTGTGTGATGGTATTGATATAATATTTTGCATTTCTTTGACATTGAGATAATTTATTCAGTATTATAGCCAAACTTACTTTCATAATTACCTACAAGAAAATGAAAGCTGTTTCGGTATTTATCTTAGCAGCATTTAGCACAAAAAGGAAAATAAAACTTATTAGTTTTTTTAGTGAGGATTTCATTTCATTGTTGCAATCCTACAAATGTTCATGATACTATGCAGTTTCTTGCGACAGTGAGATGACTTATGTAGAAAGTACCTGGAAAATATATGTAGATGTGGTCTGGTGAAGAAAGTGTGCGTATTAAAATTTAAAATAAGTGATTGCAGCAGCATAATGAGGTATATTTTGTAGTGAGGGAGTGAGCTCCACGTGGGATCCGAAGCACGGACCCCACGGGGGTGCCCGGCATGCGCCACATGCCAGGGTAGAGGTGGAGGCTAGTGTTCGGAAATCTGAAAATTCCAGCGCCGGCCGGGGATTGAACCCCGGCCCGGCTGGGGCGAATAGCCCCAGCCGAGGCGCTGGAACGTTCCAGACCCCCTTACCACTAGACCACCGGGGACCCCGGCCGTTTCCTGCTCTGAACTCGGTCTGGTAGTCCTGTCACACTTCCTGTTGTCGGCTGTGTTTACATCGGACGCTGAGTGGCATAGTGTAGCGGGCAACATTAGAACGCTGTGAGGGGGAAGTGTTTACCTCCGACTAGTAGCTGTCCCCCCTACCCAGGTGAGGTAGCTTTACAGTTACCAAAGACATTTGAAATCAGCCTTTGCGACTGTATGCAGTCGACGGTTGTTAATCGTTTGTTTCAACCTGTTCCCAAATGCCTCGAGAAAACCGAAGCAACTTCTTCACTAATCGAGTCGACTGTCATAACAGAGCGACCCGCAGACATTCTGTAATTACAAGTCAACGCCTAGCTTACACCAGATAATTCTGTCTGTTTCATCAGTTGTTTTAACAATGCATGAAATACCACAGCATATTATTAATCCTTTGCAAATAAATTTCTGTGTGTGCAGTTCAGGTCTGCGCCGTAGATTTTTCGTGAAAACGTCGGGATAAAATCGTAACATGTGTTTCATATTAATATGAAATTTAGTTAACAATATCTTTATTACAGTGGTCACACTCACAATTTTGGACTTTTCAGTGGCTGGGGTACGATATAGCCTTTGAGTACGTTATCGCGTTGCGCAATTTCTTCCTTTTTTTCCGACTCTGAGGGAGCTGTCACCTTCTCTCAGCGCTGCCCTATTTAGGCTTCTGGGAGGGCTTTTCTCACGTTTTCTGTAATTTAGAGCATATTTACAAGTCCTGAGACGAACTCTTCCTATGTGTCGTAGGTTTAAACTCAATATAGATTTTCGTTTATATTCCAGCGAATATTTTTATTTTCTGTTACTCCTAGCGGCGCTCCCTAAGCTGTTCATCGCAATGACACACAAATGAGAATCCTAGCTAACAGCTTCACCAGTTTATAATTTTACATAAAGATGATTCCTAACAATGACCTGCATATGCCAATACAGGCAATAAGTGACAACCACGTGGACTTAACCTTTGTTTGCGCACTGTCAGTCTCGTAATTAATAGTGATTCAAATCTGACGCCATTTTGTCACACAAGGAACTTCGACCACGGAGAAAGTAGACGTTTTTCACTTTAGGATATTTTCCAGGAAGTTTCCGACATTCGTAAAACAGAAACGAGTTTCGACGCTGTGGAATGCAACGAGAAGTAGCAGGTAACGAATTGTTTCGGGATTCCACCATCCAAGCTGCAAACGATCATCGAGCGGAAAGATAATGTAGCTCATAAGTATTAAAAAGCGGGAGCAAGCAGACCGGGCGAGGCGAAAGTTTATAGTATTGCCTTACTCAATGCAGGGTACAAAAGGTATTTGTCGGAGGTTATAGCTTAACGGAACGCTAAGACATTTACGGTTAGTCTGGGAACAGAAGTCTCAGATACAAATAAGGAGTGACACGCTAGCTCCAAAGACATAAGGTCCTTTATGAGAAACTTAATTGACAAAAAGCAACCATTCGTGACAGTTGGTTCAGCATTGAAAAATGAATGAAGCTGAATTTATGTATTTTCGAACATTTGTGTGTACCTTCCGTTTCAAATACTAAAGCAAAAAACATGTAAGAAAACTGGAAATACGTTAGTAAAAAGAAAATCAAAATTTTATTTCGATTTTTCCTGATTTCATCTAGAGCAAAGTCGAGTTAAATAGAATTAATTATTCGAACTTCGAATTGTGCAGACTCGATTGTAACGGTCCCTTGCGCTTCGAATTTTCTAGAGTCAGGAGTAATGTCTAAAAAGTAAAAACAAATCTTTTCGTACTACTATCCACGTTGCAGTGGATGCTGGTTTGGTTGTCCTTTTTAGTATATCAGTATGATCATAGAGTCATAATCAACGTACGCAACGGTGTTACGGCATAAACGTACGTTTATTTTTACCAAAGTCGCGTAAGAATGCGCTTTTGCCATGCATCCCAACTCCCTAAATCCGCCATCAGGCAAAAGAAAGTGAATACTCTTTCCTTTGCTTTCACCCTTCATCAATGACAATTGATAATGACTTGGCAGCAGAGACCTGTTTAGCTTGAGTGAGTGCTTAAACGGAAGGCATTGACGAATAAAAATACAAAACATATATACGTAACGTCACGTAACCATGAAGAAAAGCAGACTTGGTTTATTTTACCATATAAGTTAATTCTTTTAAAACATCGTAAGTAGAATTAACAATTTCGGTCGCTTTCAACATCTAGGAATGTTCTTTATAATAGATAAGTTTCTGATATTTACTTATAGCATTCTTGTGTCTTTTCCCCTTGCATTTGGAGTTGTCTTCTCTGACTGCAGATCTTCGAGCAGCAGTGATGTCATTATCCTACATTTATGTTGGTCTGCTGCGCTGAGGTTGATCCCTCACCTGTGGTCGAGTGAGAGATCATTCCAAAGTGTGGCAGGCAGCGAAAGACTTTGCGAGGGGACGATCGTAGAACCTTCTTGGAACGCAAATTCGGGGTGTTCACAGAACGTGAGTTTGCTGGTAGTTCGGAACTCCAATAATAGGCGCGTAATTGGGCCCCCTTAGTAACATGACTGCCAAGGTGTGGAAGGATGGCAGTGTGCACAAGGTGGGGGAGTCAGTCCTGATTTCTAAAGAGTGCTTCCGGATGCCATGAAGAGTACAGGGTGCACCCAACTGCAGGTGGTGGCCCCAGTCGGTGCCAATGGCTTGTGTCGCTTTGGATTGGAGGAGATTCTCTCTCCTTTTGTTTAGCGGATATGGTTAAGCGAGTTTAAGGCGGAGCTCATAATCTGCAGCATCATCGACAGAACCGACTGTGGTCCTTCGGTGCAGAGCCGAGTGGAAGGTATGAATCATAGGCTCAGGCGGTTATGTGACTGTGTAGGCCTCAGAGTCCTTGACTTGTGCCATAGGGTAGTGGGTTTCTGGATTCCGCTTAATAGGTCAGGAGTCCACTACACACAGGAAGCGGCTACACGGGTAGTGGGGGCGGATTTTTAGGTTAGAGGGTCTCAGGAAAACATAGAAATGGCGTCTGTCTAAAAGGGGGCAGGTAACACACAGTAAGGTGGTTGTAGAAACGATCGGTGTTGTAAATTATCGTAGGTGTGTTGGGAAAGAACCAGAGCTCCAGGCCCTAATAGAAAGCACTGAAGCTCAAACAGTTATAGGTACGGAAACCTGGCTAAAGCCGGAAATATGTTAAGCCGAAATTTTTTCAAACGACCTAACAACGTTCAGAAGGGATAGATTAAACATAGTTGGTGCTGGAGTATTTATTGCTGTCAGAAGTAGTTTACCTTGTAGTGAAACTGAAGTAGATAGTTCCTGCGAAATAGTTTGGGTAGAGGCTGTACTTGTCAATCGGACTAAACTGGATCGTTTTACCGACCCCGACTGAGAGGATATGGTTGCTGAACAGTTCAAAGAAAACGTCAGTCTCATTTCAAATCGGTACCCCACTCCCACAATTATAGTCGGTGTTGATTTCGATCTATCCTCGATATGCTGGAAAATTTATACCTTTAAAGGCGGCGGTACGCATAAAACGTCAGCCGAAATTGTACTGAATGCTTTCTAAAAAACTTATTTTGAACAATTAGTTCGTGAGCCCACTCGAAGCATAAATGATTGCGAAGGCGTACTTGACCTCTTAGCAGCAAATATTCCTGGATGAATAGGTAGTATCATGACGAATACAGGGATTGGCGACCACAAGGCAGTTGCTGCTACACTGAATACTATAACACCTACAGCCATCAAAATGAAACTCAAAGTACATCTATTTTAAAAAAGCTAATAATGCTCTTAACGATTTTTAAGGAAACAGCCTCCACTTCTTCCGATCTGATCATGTAAACGTGGAAAAGATGTGGAATGATTTCAGAGAAATAGTATCGATTGCAATTGAGAGAGATATATACCACATAGATTAATAAGTGATGGTACTGATCCCCCATGGACAAAACGGGTGAAATCGCTGTTGCAGAAGTAACGAAAAAGCATGCCAAATCTAAAAGAATCCAAAATCCGCAAGACTGGCAATGTTTTGAAGAAGTTCTAAATATAGCGGTTACTACAGTGCGAGATGCTCTTGATAATTTCCGCAACAAAACTCTGTTTCGAAAAACTTAAAGAGATTCTGGTCATGCATAGAGTACACCAGTGTCAAGACGCAATCAGTACCTTCACTGCGCGAAAGTAACAGTGGAGTCACTGATGACAGTGCCACTAAAGTAGAGTTAAGAAACGTGGTTTTCCGAAACTCCTTCAGCAAAGAATACGAATTAAGCATTCCCTAAGCCCAGTCAACAGAAAGTGCCAAAATGAGAAGCATATATCCTCGGTGTAGCAAAGCAGCTTAAATCACTTATTAAAGGCAAGGTTTCCGTTCCAGATTGTATACCAGTCAAGTTCCTCTGAGTGTGCTGATATAATAGCTCCATGTTTAGTAATTATATACAACCGCTCACAGAAAGATCCGTACCTAAAGACTGAAAAATTGCTCAGGTGACACCAATTTCTTAAAGTACTGCCTTTGGTGATGTTTAACAAAACTGTTGCCAAGCGTACTTGTTATACAAATGGGCACGGCAAAGGCTTAAGGTCGTAAAAAAAATTTCAGCGTTAAACTGGAAATAGTTGTAGGAGAGTATCAGAAGTAATAACCTAATGACATCTTTAATTTCTTGTACATTAGGTTTTTGTGTTGGAGAAGATTCTCATCAGTAATTTTAATAGTCTCATAAATGTGAATGTTAGCAAGTAAATTAACTACGTTAAAGGATACGGAATTACCATCATCAGAAATGGAAAAGTTTTTTATTTTAGCTGTTAGTTAAAGGGAATTTTTGACAGTGTAGTTTTCTTCAAAAACATAATATTCTTTAAATGGTGTATCTAATTTTTTGCCGATTTCGTAGAAGCGCCGTCTGTATAGTTAACACTGTGGACAGGAAGCGAAGGCGGCGTGCAGTCGGAGTCGATGCTGGGCACCAATTGTCGGCTACGACGGGACTGCCCGGGAGGCACACTTACACTCCAGTGGCCGCACGAGTCACGGTGGATGCAGCGAAAGGTCCGCAGCAGCAGTGATACTGTCGCGGTTGTGTGCACCACCTGTTCTAGTGTCTCGTGTGCACCAAGGACCTCTGCAGACCGAGTTGCAACTTTCTTAGCTCGCTGGACTGTGCAGTTGCTAATTTACAGGGGCTGTGCCCGATGCAGCCCGCCTGGCAGTAGTGTGTTGCAGCGTGGCGTCAGCGCCTGACAGCTTCCGCAACTGGACGAATGAACTGGCGGTAAAAAAAAAGTCACAACTACTTTCGTTTTCTGACAAAGGCTATAGCCAAAAATTTAGTTATAGAGTTTGATGGTCTTTTCTATGTGCCTGAGCGATCATCCTTACGGTGAGTTGCTGACTACTCTCAGAGTATTTGCTCGAGTTACCCGTTGCGTGTGTTATCGGCGCGGTCTCATTTCATCGACGTGGTGACTGTGACATGTGAATGGCTGGCCACATGAATGGACTTTCGTGGCGGGCCAAAATTGCAGGCCATTTCTGTGGGTCTCTCTAACGGATCGGGCCTGCCGATCCAAAGCCCATAGTTTGCCACTAATGTGCGGGTACTACCATGGACCTAGGACTGTGGTGCCCCTCCTCGGCCCCAGGCGATGTATTTCGGGAATCGTGACTGTCTCACAGCAAGTACGTTGTACAGTGCGGCGTTTGATACAAAATTTATTTATTATAGTATATTTTGGCACTTCGAAAGTAGTTTATATATTTGAAAGAATGGACGATAAGAAAAAAAAAATTGTGGCAATCGCAGGCAGTTTGTACACTATGAAGTCATGTATTTATTGAAAGAAAAAAAATCACACAATACCTGTAGATAATAGACATAACTCAGTGAGTAATAACCGACAATTACGAACAAGAAGCATAATTTTATTTGCAGTCACCTACAGTGTTGGTTGACACACCTCTTCCCCACCTTGTACATTTATTTCGAGAGGCCTACTTTTTTCTGAGATTATTTTAAATACCATCACTGCTTTCAGGAATGTGTCTCGCAACTCCAAGAAAATGCATATTTTCGTCACCAAATAGGTTTCGCTTTATGAAAATAAAATCAGTGATCTTAATTAAACGTATCTACCATTGGCCTTCCTTTCTCCATCTACAAGCAGTTCATTACACAACATTTTGATGTTAGTACTTAAGATTTTTGTTCACACGTTCAGAAACACAGAGGTCATTACTTTTTTTTTACAATTTAGGTCTTTCACTTGGGGGAAAGTTGTGGCAACCCTGTAATAGGTTTCAATTTTCAGTCTCATTGCAGCATTGTTATTTAAGACAAGGCATAAGAATCATTGCATGTCAGTCATCCATGAACTGCCAAATCTTACACGTCATTTTCAAAAGAGAAAAAAGGTACATTGCATAATATACAAAAAAAAAAAAAAACGAAAAAATGGACTCGCTCGGTGAGGATGTTATACAAACTTAATTATGTATGTAGACAGTTCATACGTTCCGGGAATAGAGAATCTCGACTATTTTCACCCGTTATCAAAAATGGTTCAAATGGCTCTGAGCACTATGGGACTCAACTGCTGTGGTCATTAGTCCCCTAGAACTTAGAACTACTTAAACCTAACTAACCTAAGGACATCACACACATCCATGCCCGAGGCAGGATTCGAACCTGCGACCGTAGCAGTCGCACGGTTCCGGACTGCGCGCCTAGAACCGCGAGACCACCGCGGCCGGCCACCCGTTATCGACATTGATCCTGGCAAGATACCGATCCCACGGATTAAAAGATTTTCGAGAATGTTTTCATTTTAATAGTATAAATGTGACAAAGTCATGCAGGAAGCAGGCGACCAGTATTATTATTTTAATAATGAACAGCCTCTGTTGCACCGCTTACCTAGACTTTACCCAGGTTTCAGTAGGGATAACTCAACCTTCTTCAGAATAACAGTGTTTACTGTGTGTTCATAGTGGAGATCCAGTACAGCACTCGTGGCTGCCGTATCGCGGTCGCGAAGTGGGGCCGAGGCAGTGCCAGATAAGTTTTACAGTCTGGCGATAGTTTATGAAATAGTAGTATTAACTTGGCGATGTCCACTATGGACAGACAGTAGATACTGTTATTGTGAAGAAGGTTGGGTTATCCCGACTGAAACACAGGTAAAATCTAGATAAACGGTGCAACTGAGACTGTTCATTATTAAAATTAATGTTTATACAGTTGGTGACAGGACCGAGAAATGTTGAAGATATTTAAGTATTACTGTTATTAGAGTAATTAGAAGTTTTGCATTGAGGCTAACTGCGTCTATTCTGCGAAATTTTGCTTCACATGCAACTTTGAACGACATTTACACATGCAGTAATCGCATATGGATATCTGATGACGGCTACATTCCGAAACACAATACTGCCATTCCTTGCGCGATATTTGACGTTTAGTATTGGGACCCAGTCAACATGAACGCAGAACTACTGATGTTGTAATTTGAAGTTCGATGTTGGATAACAATTTCCGTGTGATATAATTACAAATTGCCAGTTTTCGGAGTTTTCCTTTACGTGTACTGTAAAACCTTGCTCCTTGCTAATTTTCATTAGTGTAGGTCAACAGAAAGTGCCCTCTAGGTCTGTATATTTTACACCGTGAAGGGAACACGACCTCAGTATGTGAAAAAAATTTCAACTTGATACATCTCCCCGTTCCTGAAGCAAAGGATCTGCAACAGACAGACGAAAACAAGGGTAAAAGATTAAGTGGTATATTTAGCCAAAAACATGGCACACTGCACTTAAAAATACAAAAAAGAAAGGCACCGAGATTCGAACTCGCGACTTCTACTGTTCCTGCACGCTCATTATCGCTAGACTACCAAGCCCGACATTTGCTTTTTTATGCTTATGGGGGGGGGGGAGGATTTATTTTAATTGGTTGTGATGCCCAGATAACATACACGTAAACGCGATCCTGTTGCCAGTTACAGAGCAGTAAAACGCCCAACTCACATCAGTATATTGCTTTATTTGTATCAGATATTCGAGCACAATTTCCATCTGTACTTGTGTAAACTTTTAAGAAGCGAATCGCCATAACTACGCTTACGTCTTTGGTCACGAGATATTTTTTGTACGCCTACTGTCAAACTCTGTATTACCTTTTGCGTCGGTAATCACGTGCTGATTACCAAGTAGCAGCCGACAGTTAATAAATGTTTTACTTTTTATCAGCGCACCTTGTATTCACGCATACGACTGTGTACAGTTCTCAGAGATTATCAGCATTAACTTCCAAGCTATCCACAAGGAATCAAGAGTGGCATTAGAGCCACCCTGAAGTCTAGGCTGGTCTTCACGGTGGCACGAAATCTTGGTCAAGCAGAAAATTTATAATTCTGAACTCAGGCGTAACGAGGTACCTCAGACTGAATGAGCTCCCCCCTGCTAAGCAGCATGGATTCCGAAAACATCGACTACGTGCAACCCGACTCGAACGACAGTCTGAAAACCAGAGATCAAGGCAGACAGGGGAAAACGGTGTTTACTGATTTCCGAAACGCATTTCACTCACCAGGACAACTGTGCTTTTAAGTGAATTGGGTTTTGCATGATCTATATTCTCGAAATTCATGCTGGCTCGCTTTGAGGTCGTTCTGTTTGACCTCAGAATATGTTCTAAGGTATTACAGCAAATCGATAGCGAAAAATAAAACTGTGCAGTTAAACAGGCGAAAAAATGCCGTACCCTATTACCGTGATGCCAAAGAGTCGCAGTTGTAACAGCTGAAATCATACAAATACATTGTTGTAACACTTAATAGGTACAAGAAATGTCACGACCACAATAGTCTGAGTTGTAGGTAAAGCAGCAAAACAGTGCAGCTGACAATCCCCGCGAATTTCCGCTAGCCCCTTGTAACTCAGGGCAGGCTGCCGCTTCTTGTGGTCGAACAGCCAACCCCTTACTGCATTCCACGGTTACGCCGATGGCGAAGGCTGTGGTACTGAGATGAGAAGAATTTAGTGCACGAAGGCTGAGGGCTTACACATCCACACTATGTTCGTTTAGGACTTAAGCTCACGTTCTCTAAACACTTCCATAGTGGAAAATGATGAAAGGTTTCTGTTCCAGTAGTGTGCTGCAGCGTTGGCTCTTGCTATACCGTGCCCAGTTGGCTGTGTTTTGCCTTGCAATGCATAACACACTCATCCACTCGCCACTTTTATTTATCATCATCACCATGAACCATGGACCTTGCCGTTGGTGGGGAGGCTTGCTTGCCTCAGTGATACAGATAGACGTACCATAGGGCAACCAAAACGGAGGAGTATCTGTTGAGAGGCCAGACAAACGTGTGGTTCCTAAAGAGGGGCAGCAGCCTTTTTAGTAGTTGCAGGGCAACATTATGGATGATTGACTGATCTGGCCTTGTAACACGAACCGAAACGGCCATGCTGTGCTGGTACTGCGAATGGCTGAAAGCGAGGGGAAACTATGGCAGAAATTTTTCCTGAGGGTATGCACATTTACTGTATAGTTAAATGATGATGGCGTCCTCTTCGGTAAAACATTTCGGGGGTAAAATAATCCCCCATTCGGATCTCTGGGCGAGCTCTACTCAGTAGGATGTCGTTATCAGGAGAAAGAAAACTGACGTTCTACGGAACGGAGCGTGGAATTTCAGATCCCTTAATCGGGCAGGTAGGTTAGAAAATTTAAAAAGGGAAATGGATAAGTTAAAGTAAGATATAGCGGGAATTGGTGAAGTTCGGTGGCAGGAGGAACAAGACTTTTTGTCAGGTGACTACAGGGTTATAAACACAAAATCAATTAGGGGTAACCAGGATTAGGTTAAATAATGAATAAAAAAAATAGGAGTGTGGGTAAGCTACTACAAACAGCATAGTAAACGCATTATTGTGGCCAAGATAGACACGAAGCCCACGCCTACCACAGTAGTAGAACTTTATATGCCAACTAGCTCTGCAGATGACGAAGAAATGTATGATGAAGTAAAAGAAATTATTCAGATAGTGAAAGGAGACGAAAATTTAATAGTCATTGGTGACTGCAATTCGGTAGCAGGAAAAGGGAAATAAGGAAACGTGGTAGGTGAATATGGATTTTGGGGGGGGGGGGGGGGGGGGGGAGAAATGAAAGAGGAAGCCATCTGGTAGAATTTTGCTCAGAGCATAATTTAGCTATGATTAACACTGGGTTCAAGAATCATGAAAGAAGGTTGTATATGTGGAAGAGACCTGGAGATACTGCAATATTTCACATTATATAATGGTAAGACAGAGATTTAGGAACCAGGTTTTAAATTGTAAGACATTTCCAGGGGCAAATGTGGACTCTGGCCACAATCTATTCGTTATGACCTGTAGATTAAAACTGAAGAAACTGCAAAAAGGTGGGACCTGGATAAACTGAAAGAACCAGTGGTTGTACAGAGCTTCAAGGAGACCATAAGGGAACAAATGACAGGAATGGGGGAAAGTAATACAGTAGAAGAAGAATGGGTAGCTTTGAGGAACGAAGTGGTGAAGGCAGCAGAGGATAAAGTAGGAAAAAAGATGAGGGCTGCTAGAAATCCTTGGGTAACAGAAGAGATATTGAACCTAACTGATGAAAGGAGAAAATATAAAAAGGCAGTAAATGAAGCAGGCAAAAGGGTATACAAATGTCTCAAAAATGAGAACGACAGGGTGTGCAAAATGGCTAAGCAGGGATGGGTAAAAGACAAATGTAAGGATGTAGAGGCTTGTCTCACCAGGGGTAATATAGATACTGCCTACAGGAAAATTAAAGAGAACCACTTGTATGAATATCAAGAGCTCAGATGGAAACTCAGTTCTAAGCAAAGAAGGGAAAGCTGAAAGTTGGAAGGAGTATATAGAGGGTCTATACAAGGGTGATGTACTTGAGGACAATATTGTGGAAATGGAAGAGATGTAGATGTAGATGAAGATGAAATGGGAGATATGATACTGCATGAAGAGTTTGACAGAGCAGTGAAAGACCTGAGTCGAAAACCTTCCATTAGAACTACTGACAGCCTTGGGAGAGCCAGTCCTGACAAAACTCTACCATCTGGTGAGCAAGGTGTATGAGACAGGCGAAATACCCTCAGACCTCAAGAAGAGTATAATAATTCCAATCCCAAAGAGAGCAAGCGTTGACAGATGAGAAAATTACCAAACTATAAGTTTAATAAGTCACAGCTGCAAAGTACTAACGCAAATTCTTTACAGATGAATGGAAAAACTAGAAGCCAACCTCGGGGAAGATCAGTTTGGATTCTGTAGAAATATTGGAACACATGAGGCAATACTGACCCTACGACTTATCTAAGAAGCTAGATTAAGGAAAGGCAAACATACATTTCCAGCATTTGTAGACTTAGAGAAAGCTTTTGACAATGTTGACTGGAATACTTGCTTTCAAATTCTAAATGTGGCAGGGGTAAAATACAGGGAGCGAAAGGCTATTTACAATTTGTACAGAAACAAGATGGCAGTTATAAGATTCGAGGGACATGAAAGGGAAGCAGTGGTTGGGAAGGGAATGAGACAGGGTTGTAGCCTCTCCTCGATGTTATTCAGACTGTATATTGTGCAAGCAGTAAAGGAAACAAAAGAAAAGTTCGGAGTAGGTATTAAAAGCCATGGAGAAGAAATAAAAACTTTGAGGTTCGCCAGTGACAGCAAATGACCTGGAAGAGCAGTTGAACGGAATGGATAGTGTCTTGAAAGGAGGATATAAGGTGAACATCAACAAAAGCAAAACAAGGATAATGGAATGTAGTCGAATTAAGTCAGGTGATACTGAGGGAATTATATTAGGAAATGAGACACTTAAAGTAGTAAATGAGTTTTGCTATTTGGGGAGCAAAATAACTGATGAGAAGTAGAGAGGATATAAAATGTAGACTGGCAATGGCAAGGAAAGCGTTTCTGAAGAAGACAAATTTGTTCACATCGAGTATAGATTTATGTGTCAGGAAGTCGTTTCTGAAAGTATTTGTATGGAGTGTAGCCTGGTATGGAAGTGAAACATGGACAATAAGAGAATAGAAGGTTTCGAAATGTGGTGCTACAGAAGAATGCTGAAGATTAGATGGGTAGATCATATAACTAATGAGGAGGTATTGGATACGATTCGGGAGAAGGCGAGTTTGTGGCACAACTTGAGTAGAAGAAGGGATCGGTTGGTAGGACATGTTCTCAGACATCACCAATTTAGTATAGGAGGGCAGCAGGGAAGGTAAAAACGTAGAGGAAGACCAAGAGAGGAATACAGTAAACAGATTCAGAAGGATGTAGGTTGCAGTAGGTACTGGGAGATGAAGCAGCTTGCACAGGATAGAGCAGCATGGAGAGCTGCATCAAACCAGTATCAGGACTTAAGACCACAACATCCCAATGATCAAATTTGTGCTGTATTCATATTAATTTATCTCATTTTTAATACAATATACAACAAATAACTGTTTTCATGACACAAGAAATTATGTGCTGGACAGACCTATTCCTTGAAGTTGTGATTTCATTTGCCACATCATATATTTTTCTACAGTTGAGCAGAGCTATTCACTTATACTTTAGTGACATTTGTTAAGCATGTGGTTATTGATCTTCTTATGGGCTTGCCAGACACATTCACTGATGAAATTTTGTTCATCACATGAAATTATATCCTTATACATTTGTGCACAGCTATTCACTTATGCTGTAATAACATTTGTCAAGCATGTTGTTCTTTATAACAGTTTTAAATTTATCCTAATTTTCCAGCTCTTTGATATGTTTTGGTAGTGCATTAAAAATTTTGATGCCTTGATTACATACATGTTTCTGACTTAGGGTCCTTATTACAGCCTGTAAGTGGAGATTTTTACATTGCCGTGTATGGTAACCTGTATTGGTTTTTCATTTTGTCGCGATTTTGTTTGATCACCGACAGACATTTCAGAATGTATAATGATGGAATTGCAAAAATTTCCAATGCTTTAAAAAGGGGCCTACAACGTGTTTGATGTGGGCTCTGGGTCGTTATCTGAATAGGGTGTTTTTGTAATTTGAAAATCTCATTTAAACAACAATTTGTTTTTCCTCAAGGACACTATCCTATAGGCCTCAATTGACTGGAAATAGCCAAAATATACTAATCTGGTACAGTCATTACTACAAACTCTTGAAATTATTCCAAGTACAAAACATGCTGAATTGGGTTTTAGTGCTAAGCTCACCACATGGTCCTTCCAGTTTATCTTCTCATCAATGTGCATACCCAGGAATTTTGCTCACTGAACTCTTTCAAGTTTTTTTCCTCCATAGTGAGATGTAGGTCGTCATGTTCACTTATTCTTCCATATTGCACATAATTAGTTTTTTTTTTTTTTTTTGCATTCAGTGTTAGCTTGTTGGCACAGAGCCATTTTTGTGTATCTTGTAGGACATGGTCCACAATAGTGTGCAATGACTGCTTCATAAAACAAACAATTAAACTAGTATCTTCAGCAAAACAACTTGATTCTAGCTTTTCTCTCTGGCACATGAATATAATTAATGTAAATGGGGAACAGCAAGGGGCCTAATAGACTTCTTTTGGTGCTGTAATTCCAACCACCTGCATCCTCTTTTACAGATACCACTCAAGCCACTTTTTGGTCCGGTCCTCTGATACCTATAGCTTCAAGCTTTCCAAACATATGCTGTGGTCAACAGTGTCAAAGGCTTTTGACAGCTCTAGATTTATCCTGACAACACTTTTTCCCTCTCCCAATTTACTAATTATTTCTTTTGGGTTTTTTCCAGTAAAGCTGTTTCGGTACTACTCCCAGCTAGAAATCCATGCTGATTACTGTTTATCAGATTCCATAATTAAGATAATGTGTCACTCTATATTTGATTAGTATCGCCAAAACCTTAGAGAAAGTTGGGAGAAGTGAGACAGGTCTGCAGTTTTCTGTTTCAAGATTATCACTCTTTGTCAACAGGGGAACGAATTTAGAAATTTTCCGTTTCTGTGGAAAAAACTTGCATATTTTTTGACAAAATACAGTTGATATGCTACACTGGGTTTTTTATTTATTGTGTAGATACACGGTCTGGTCCATAATATTAATGTGACCACTGCCTGCAATCAAAATCGACATGCAGTAATCACTCACAGACAACACCACTAGCAGTGAAGGGTATACAAAGCATGTTGGGAGCCAGAGAAAATAGTGCAGTTGTCACTGTAAGGAGGAGACAAAATGTGCACTGTCATTGGCTTTTGGGGAAAGGGTGGAAGCATTTGGGAATGAGTAAGTCTGTAAACTGTTCGCATGTCAGTGTGGTTAAAGTATACTGTGCTCAGCAAAATGGTGCTATTCAGAATTGGTGCCGTGGATACTGTTGTGTAGTCATGGGCCACAGATGACAGGGGTGAGTGTCAGCTGCAGAGACGTGCATCTGTTAAACAACTGACCACCCAGATGAACTGAGAGGCATTTCAAATGACAGATGGCTATTGGAATGCACATTGTTAAATGTCTGAAAGCAAAACACACTGCAACAACTGTCAGAATGGGGCACGACAGGGGAGGGAGTCTGTGGCATTCCCTGGGTGGTGATGATATTCTGGGAGGCACAATGGATCAACAGATGTATCCGTCTGTCCTCGAGGGTCGTGTCCACCCGTACACACAGTTTGTTTTTATTCAGCATAGTGACATTTACCAGCAGTACAATGCAACACAGCGCGCACCTCATGTGTGGTTCAAACAGCAACAGGACGAGTTTATCACATGCCTCTAACCACCAAAGTCCTCAGATATAAACCAACTGAGAATCTGTGGGAACCCCCCTGCCAGGGTGTATTGTCCGTGGATCCTCACATGAGAAACCTAGAACACCTGGACTTGGCAATGAAATCGTAATGGCTCCACACCCCTGTTAATACAGAACCTCACAGCCACGTGGGGGAGCCCAGTTTGATACGGGATTTTTGTGTCCTTGGAAAGTGGGCATTGTGTTGTTCTTGTCATCAACAAGCATGTCTCAAAAGCAGCATAAAATGAAAAGAATTGCAGTAGGCAACTGATCGAGCCTGGATGGGGTCTGCCAGTCATTAATGCCATATGATCATTTCCATGAATCTCTTCCTGCATGTCTCGCAACGGTGTGCACTGCAAAAAGAGGTTATTCGAGGTCTTGACGGGTAGTCACATTAACGTGTCTGCTGGACAGTGTATTTTCAGAAGAAATGAAGGTAACAAACTAAATAAATCATAATTACATTATTACTTTGCAGTGAGCCACAGGAGACCAAGGTCCATTGTACCAAAATACTCATAAAACATCTTTGAACCACCAACTGAATTTGATCAGTGGAGTTCATCTCACCCTTTATGTAGGAGAAAGTAAAAAACCTCCATAGACAATTTCAGAGGAGCCTCATATCTGATAGTACACTGATAAGATATCTTTTTTCGGTTGCTACTTTGGACTTCTGATCACTGTATGTTTCTGAGGAAAGGCCATAATGTTCAGACTTTGGTGACCAAGGTAGACAAAAGCTTTTAAATTTTGAAATAGTATCCTTGTTTGTTTATAGCCCAACACATTTAGCATATTTGGTCACTGTTCCTCTTTGGTACGTTTCCCTTTCTAATGCTCTAGGTGGAATGAAGTGGTCATATGGACATTGATACCTGGGAGTCACTTGCTGGGTAAGTTTGGCTGACAAGTTGCAGGTCTTTTCTGTTGACACCACGGTGGGTGACTTTCATGCTGGCGATGATGAATCAATAATAAGGACAACATATCACCCACTCCCTGAGCAGAGAGAAGGTGCGACATGACTGGAAATGAACTGCATGGCAGTCAGATATGCTGACCACTCAGTGAAGTGGGTCGATAGATGCTACTCCATGTTATTTTCCTCCCCTCATCACATATTTTATAATGTGCCTTTTACATGCTCTTTCCTCAATCCTCCTCGTATGGGATTATTCTCTCCCAAATGCTTGTCTACAAGGAATGTTGTACCACACAATGTGGCCACATTAAGATCCTAACTCGTAGTTAGTCATCGAGATGAACATTGTAAGTTGCCATTGACAGTCAGTCTCAAACACAACAGGAATCACTGCAGACCCATGTCTACTATTTTTCAACCAAATATTGTGATGGCAAGTTGCATGCAGTGGGACCCTTGCTGAAGACTATTGAGGCATAAAAATGTATATGTTGTCAGTGGAGCAAACACCACATAAACTGGACAGCAGGTGACTTGAAATGTGTGGTGGTTTAGCCTCTTTCTGAGAACATATCAAGGGCTCTGACAGCACAATAAGGTTTTTAACCTGCCATGGGCAGAGGATAAACAGAGTGTCTCAAAAGTTACAGAACACTTATGTTGTGTAACAGCATGCAAACAAATTAGACCTAAGGTATTGTCACAAAGTTTTATGCAGTTTAATCAATTTCAACATGTGTGCACCAGTGGTGGTGGGCACAATTTCCAGTCTGTTATCAGGATCGATCCACATTCAGCACATTATATCTGCATCACCTGTGGCAAGAACAGAAATGATTTTGTTCATTAAATTTTTGATGTGGTTGACAGCTGCTTGTTAGACTCTGTCCTTGGTATGTGCTCATAGAAACAAGCCCAAGTTTCTAATGCCTGTTGGCCTAGAACACCAGGGAATAGGACCACCCCTGCCATTTCAGCATACCTCGTAACACCTGGTCCGCAACATCTGCCATAGTGCACCATATTGCTGGAAAAAGACTGTGTCTCGGGAGTCAGCCAGTCATAGTAACAGCCTGAGCATATCAAGGTAAGAGGTTTTTTTTCTGAGGATAAAATGGTCCCAGAATACCATCAACCACCAAACAACAGAACACATTCCCTGCCATGTACCTCTTCCATCACAGTATGTGGATTGGTAACATATCATTATCTTCTCACTGGATATGTATATACTCTGAATTGCCAACAAAACTGGCTTAGGCATGCGTATTCAAATACAGGGATTTGTAAACATACAGATTATGGCACTGCAGTGGGCAATGCCTATATAAGACAACATTTAACTGGCACAGATGCTAGATTGCTTAGTGCTGCTACAATTGCAGCTTATCAAGATTTACGTGAATTTGAATGTGGTGTTATAGTTGGCATATGAGCAATGGGACAAAGCATCTCCAACGTAAGAATGAAGTGGTTATTTTCATGAGCATTCAGTGAATATCCGGAATCTAGTAAAACATAAGATCTCCGACATCGTTGCAGCCGAAGAAAGATCCTGCAAAAACAGGACCAACAACTGAAGAGAATCATTCAAAGTGACAGAAGTGCAACCCTTCTGCATATTTCAATGCTGGGCCATGGACAAGTGTCAGAGTGTGAACCATCACCGATATGAACTTTTGTAGCGGAAGGTCCACTTGTGTACCCTTGATGACTGAACGACACAAAGCTTTATGCCTCACCTGGGTCCATCAACACCGATATTTGACTGTTGATGAGTGGAAACGCATTGCCTGGTCGGACAAGTCTCATTTCAAACTGTGTCGTGCAGTTGGACACGTACAGGCATGGAGACAACCTCTTGAATCTATGGACACTGCATGTCAGTAGGGGACAGTTGTAGCTGGTGGAGGCTCTGTAATGATGTAGGAGGCATGCAGTTGGAGAATATGGCTAGGTATGACCCTGGAAGGTGACACATACATAAGCATCCTGTCCATTGGGAATTCCGATGGACTCGGTCAATTCCAGCAGGACAGTGATACAGTTGGCAGGTCCAGAATTGCTACAAAGTGGTTCCTGGAACACTCTTCTAAATTTAAACACTTCCACTGGCCACTAAACTCCCCAGATTTGAACATTGAGCTTATCTGGTATGATTTGCAATGTGCTGCTCAGAAAAGATACTCACATAGCCCTCTATGCAGCATTCACAGTGTCAATTCCTTCCATCACTACTTCAGACAATAGTCATGCCCATGAGGCACAATCGATTACTAAACTTAGCCAGCACTGTACAACTGATGCGTGTTATGAAGATATAACATACTTTGCTCAGAGGCAATAAAAGTGTGTGGGTAAATACTTTAATCAAAACTGAACATGAATGCCCAATAATAGAGTTAAGTTCCAATATTTCCAGCTCTTGCTATGTACATGAAGTTTACTTTTAAAAACAAGAGTAGAAGGCTTAGATATATCATGCAAGATTATTTATAGTGATATTAATGTAGGTAAGATGTAAAGAGAGATTGAGGGGGGGCAGAGTTTTTTTTTATTTAATTATTTTTGAAATAGGAAGTCTTCATAGTTGTGAAGGCAAGATTTGTCATTGAGCAAGTAGACTGGTGCTGTATCTGTGTTGAAAGATATTTCAGTTCCTTCAAGAAAGTCAGATATCTTGCCTGGTTCTATTCTACACTGTTTGCCACAATTCTTGCCCAGTAACTCATTCTGCAAAGTCGGATTTGTTCTGGATGTTAGGACAGAGTGCATCCCTGTGCTTCTACCAGTTTGTTTATTGCAGAAGTTTGGACATACCTGACTTGTGATATTCTTGCTTAGTGCTTTCAGTATTGTGTTGCTTGTGAAGAAGCTTATTTTTATGTCATACAATTTGAAGAGGTTGGCATGAAATCTTCCCTGAGGAAGGTCAGCTTATTACAAAGATGGTCTTTCTGTTTGTGGGTGGTTGTCCAGAAACTGGTTGGTTTAATTTATGTATTACAGCGGGAATGTATTCATAACTGGAGGCAGCTGATTTTACAATTTGTGTTTCTTTTTGTCTTTCACTTGTATCCATTGGATCTTTACGCATGTGATTAAACATTCTTTTGAAGAACACATTTTTATATTGATATGGATGGTAACCCTGGTAATTGTTGGCTTCCTGGAAATTTCAGAATTTTATATAAAAAGTTTTGTTAATGTTTCATTCCTACAGTGACATGAAATGAATTGAATTTTGTGGTGTAATTTATTAATTTCTTCAGCTAGATTTTCCATTTCCTTTGGTTGTTCTGTTGAAAATAATGAAATGAGAGTGTCGCAATTTTCTGTATTCTCAATGAATAAACTTATTCTAGGTCCCTACAGCTGTTGTGTGATAATCTAGTGTAAATTCCTGCAGATAAGAAAGGGATTTTGAACTCATGTCCATATAGTTTCCATAAGCTGCACTCATATGCGATACTTATAGAAATGATTCTGGTTGTTATTGAGTACAGTGGTTCTACCTGACAGCAGTTTCTAGTGATTTAATGCATTTGCTGTCCCAATAGTAATTTTTGCCACACTGTGTGTGTTTCAGGACCTGCCAAGAATAACACTGCTGCCTTCCGACAGTTCTCTCAAAACCCGGTGATGTAAGCACGGGCATTAGAATGCTTTTGAGTCTCACAGCGAGACCACTAACAAGGTTTTGCCCCCTGCTGAACACCAAACCCACAGAGAGTCTGGTTTTCTTTTTGTGAAAGTGAAAATTGAACCATTGTGGGTGCTATGATTGTCAGTTTCCATTAACATGACACAAGCAGAGTTGCAGGTATTATAAAAAACGGTGCCATATCTTGGCGAACTTCTTTGATTTGTTAAGCACTGCCCTAAAAACAGCAGAATGCCAAAGTTATGAGGTGATGTGAGATATGCTTGATATCATTACAGCCCACTATAAACTAGAGATTGCTTCTGCCAAGTAATCAAAATGTGGTCCATAAAGAAACTTTGTTATTCCAGTAGGCAGCGGGTCATTGATGTTTAGTATGCTTGAGAGCTGTTCTTTGTTCACACAGTGTTACTCATGAAAAATGACATCTTAGGCATGTATTGACCTAACCAATGACAACTGGCTTTGGCGAAACTTATTACTAGTCAATACCTGTTATGTGTTCAGTTAATGAATTTACACATTTGTCTATCTGGCATAGCAGTTCACAATATTTTTCCCTTTCTTCTGTGGTGGTTTGTTCTCTCACACCCCTAGTCAAGAGGACCAACTGTCATGGTCTTAAATAGTCCTTGATTGGCATACATAATCCTTCCTAGTGTCTCTAGATCTTTCAAAGGAACATAAACATCTCACTTCATTTTTCTGTCTCTTCTCAGCCTTGAGAACCCAGTTCCGTGCACCACCAAGATTATATAGCCACTGGCCTAATTGGAGTGATTCTCACACATTCTAATTTCTCATTTCATCGCCTTTTAGTTTTTTCTTTGCTTTCTACTAAATCACAAGTTCTAGAAAACTTGCCTATTAAGTAAAACATATGCTCCCAACATAAAGGAACTTGCAGACCACACAGAAGACCTGAAAATTTAGTTTGATTTTGGAGCAGAACAACTGGTGTTGGCAGTAAAAAATTTTATAATTTTGGTGTGGAGCAACCTTACTTACCTTCTATTGTTGTGACAGAAATACTAATAAACATTTAACATGTATTTGGTCCAAAGAAGTTTATTTCTACAGTGTCTGCTAGGATGCCATTGTTTATCAGTGAACAATGTAAACCACAAAAAAGTAAATGAGAATAATAGGGTTTAGGAGCATACTTGTCACAACCATTGTAGTGGAAGTGCTTCTGCTATGACTAACATTGTGTGAATGTTTCTAACTGGATGACAGTAAGACCATGGTCAGTACTGGAACCTGAAAGTACCTTATCTTGCTCCTGCCCTTCTGCAGTAATATAAAAATGAAACAGAGTGTCTTCCAGTGTAGAATTTTAACATTTTAAAGTAGTTCCTACAACATGTTTCAGTATTCAGGTTGCAAAAGAAATTTTTGGAGCATCTGTCAACGTTTTCAATTGTATAACTGTGTCAAAATGTACGTACGTCTTGTTCAGCAGTATTCAGTTTGTAAATATTTCAAGAGAGATGTTCTTTTTAATTTATTAAATGCCACATCAGTAAAGTGGCAATCTATGGGATCAAATTGAGGCAGTTTTAATATTGGACCTGGTATGGCCTACAGATGCACCATTGGTTATTTATACTAAACACAAGCCTTAGAACAAAATGAATAGCACTGAATGTAAACAAAATTTGAAAGAGGTAAGTGCTGGCACAGATTGCATTGACTTGTTTATCAAGTTTTGTATTGTCATCAGAGCTAATAAAGTTATTGCCATTAACAATGAACATGAAGGAGTTATAAGTCTGTCTTGTATCAACTGGCCAAAATTGAAAACTAATCGGTTAATGTGAGAACAAGGGGACATAAGTGACAACATAATCTGGATCTTGGTGAAACAAACTCAAATGAATACAGATATTATTTAGTTACATTTACTAGCTGTTCTAGTTCCCCTCAACAATGTACAACTGCCTTTGGCTATGAGATTTAGCTTTATTGCAGCAAGAGAGAATGGATGCAAGGTATTTCAGTGTGTACTACAAGTATTTTGATGAATTTTCATTTTCAACAAGTAGTACATTCTGGCTGTAGGCATACAGTTTTAAATGTATTGGGCCTAATTATTGTTTCTATTGTAAACATGACTAGCATTAGTGGTCATGTAAAAACAGTAGCACATATTATGTAGCTCTATTTGCTGAAGAGCTACTCAGGTCAGAATATTACAACCTATTTGTAGCCCACCTTATTGGTGAAATTACTGTAGCTGTGAAGTTGTCATTTGGAACAGAAGCGCACAATAAAGTATTTTGAGACCAGCAGAAGTGCTTTTTACCAATGTATGTAGGTAGTTCTAACAATTTTTCGTCCAGTGAGTCTTCCACCTAGCTTATGGTTTAACACTATGTAGCAGTGAGATAACAGGTGACCATCGGCATGATTAAATGTTTCTTAAACTAACTGTTTCTGTAAGTTGATAAAATTAACCCTTAAGTAATAAAAATGGTCATGTATATAGTTGCACACTGAAGTCCCAAATTATATTTATAATGCAGTGTTTGTTAATGTTGTAATGTGCCTACGAAACATTTATGGTTGAAATTTACTGTAAAAGATAGATGAATTTAAAAAAAATGCTAATGGTCTTCTTAATTTTGTTGGTTCCATTGTTCCCATCACCTATTATGTATGTGAGAAATATTAGCAGTGAGGCTGTTTTGTTTTTTCGTATGGCATCGAGTAATTACTTCGTAGCTTATCCCAGAGGTTAAAAATGTTGTACTGCATGAAAGGCTTGGTAATTCTACAGAGTTGGAGTTGCACTACCTTTGAGCTGTGTACATTTTTTAAAATACAAGCAGGTATCAGTTTTATACTGTAAATGTCTTGGTAAGCTTTCCAGTGGAACAACCAGAAATCTGTGTGCAAATTAACACCATGCAAGCAGTGTAGGTAATGGTGACAGCTCTTTTAATACACCCTGTATATGAAAACAAACTACATACACACAATTTTCGAGTGTTTAGGAGAGGAAAAGAAGCTTTTTTTTATGTGACTGCCTCTAAATTTCTTTTTTTATAGGGGGAGATGATGATGGTATATGAAGCACTGGTTACCAGTTCAGCTGAATGCATTGTCACTATTTGAGCAAGCATATTCCAGTTGTGCCATAATGTAGACAGGTGATATTTTCTGAATTGCCCCTATACCAATAGTCACACCATATCTTGAGCATTACTAACATGTCTGGCCCCACAAATTCTTTGTAAATGTAGATTTTTGTACACAATGTATGCAACTTTTTTAGGAGCACCTGCTGACCAGAGAGTAACAACCTCAGGATAAAAGCAAGTAGCTGTACAGGACAGAAGGGTTGGAGCTTGACTAAGGTAACTCAGAAAGTACCTTTGTCCTTGATTCACATTACCTGTCATGACTAGAGAGAGATAAACAAAACAAAGATAGTTCAACTGTTAATTACCCCCTTGCCACACACACTGCTTAAACATAGTTACCATCATAAGCAAAAATTTACATTAAAAGGCGACAGGCACTTCCATTGAAGTCCTAAGTATGAGGTGCATCCTGAAAGTAATTGCCAAATCATTCTACTGCCACTGCAGCACTTGTGTTGTAGGTTCACACATTTCTCTGGTTCATTGTCTTGACACTGCAGCTCAATTTTGTGGTATTTATATTTGTTAGTGATCAGTCAAAATCTTTAGGACAACCTCTGAGCCCAGTGACTGTGAAGTGTGCTCTGTTATGTTTAGTTCCAACACACAGAACATTAAGCCAGCTGAAATTCATCAACTTGTAGACATTTACGGTGAGAAAGTGGATGAGACAGTTGAAGAAACACTCATGACGAAGCATGTGTTGGACAGCCTTCTGTTGTCACTGATGGTATGGGTGAGAAAACACATGGTTCACAATAAGAATGTATTTCAAAAACTGTTTTGCATGACTCAGTCATAAATTGCTTAAATTTTTGTGAATTGCGTTTGAAAAATGCTTTCAAAATTATGTACCTTGGCAGAGTTTTGACATTTCAGCACTGAATACAGTGATAAGGAAGATGAGTTCTTAAATAGAATCGTGACTGGTGATGAAACTTGGGGTCTTCATGACACTCCAAAATAAAATCAACAATCTATGGAGTGAAGGAACTGACAGTCCGACAATCCTCCACCACCCCCAAAAAAGAAATCATAATGAAGTTGCAAGTGCAAAAAGTCAGGTGAAATGGATTCTGCGACCAACAAGGCATTCTGCTTGTTGAGTTCCTTCTCAGAGCTGAAACCATGAAAGCGGTATGATACTGCAAAACACCGAGAGAACTCCATCACACTATTCAAAACAAAAGATGCAAAACTCTCAATCGAATCATTATGATGCTTCATTTCTGCTGGTGGCACTGAAAACCTTACTAAACAATTCATTTGGGAACAGTGAGACCACCTGCCAATCTCACTTCTTCGGACTACCACTTTTACTTCATCATCAGTCAGGATGAAGGTGCTTGAACACCTATGATGATGTAAGCAAGTGTGATCAGTATTGGAGGTCTTAACTGGTATTATCTTTCTATGAAAAGGGCATAGAAAAGTTGGATTACTGCTATGACAAATGTCTGAACAGTGGTGGCTGTTACGGTCTGAAGAAATGTTTTCATGAGTCCTTTCCCACAATGGTACTTACTTTTCTGGCATGCCTTGTATATTTTAATGCCTTTTGACATACCAGTGTGGGTATAAAAGCTGACGGAGAACACCCCACATCCTCTTCTTTACAGCAGTCACATAATGGGGATACTCAAGCCAATATGAACCACCTATTTTCTATCAGCAGCCATGTTTGACCATGAGGTTTGATCAGCATGTTGTTGAATCTTGTGGATCATACACAGGGTTATTCAGCTGCCCCTGCCATAAAGTTTTATGGAACCTGCAACATCTTCAAGAACCACACCCATGATTTTAATCTTCTCTCCTCCCTACATGCTCACTGTTAGTCCTGCAAAAACAATGAACAGAACCTTTTTGTATCAAAATTAACAGCATTACATTTTGTACTTTGTTGGACACCACACTTTCTGTGGCATTCAAGAAAAAAGGCATTTGAATGCCTGTCTTGTACTTTTTGTTAAATAATTCAAAAACTATGGCTTCTAGTAAAAATGTATCCCCTCCCCTCCCAAAAAGAAATGACTACATTAAATTTCCCACAAAAAGATCCTGTTCATTTTTTTATGTAGGACTAGTAATTTGCATGTAGTGGGTGAGAGAAATGAAAATCTTGCCCATGACATTTGTAGGCATTGCAAGTTGCATAAAACCCATGGGTAGGTGTAGTTTAATCATCGTGTACAGGTTTATCATGCCAAAAGAACTAATATAAGATTTCTCTGGCTTCATAAACAGCTGAAGAAACATTTTACACCACATTAGTGTTTGCACTTTTCTTAATCAGAAAATCATTTCTCATTGCTTTCCTGACCACAGAAAATTCCTACACACAGCCAACTGTTTTTGTTGTTGTGGTCTTCAGTCCAAAGACTGGTTTGATGCAGCTCTCTATGCAAGCCTACATCTATTTGAACCTGCTTACTGTATTTCCCCTTCAACAGTTTTTCCTCCTCTCACTCAAATCCCACCAACACCAAATTGATGATTCCTCGATGCATCAGCGTATGTCTTATCAACCAGTTCCTTCTTTTACTCATGTTGTGCTGAAAATTTCTTTCAATACTATGTCCCTGGTAATTTGATTTGCAACTGCATAATTATTCCATTAGCCACCTCTAGGTGCAGTGCAGAGGGTGTCGAGTGCCAGTAGTAGTCATCTATCCACTTATTGACTACCTCTGTAACTTAGTGTTCACTGCTGCTGCCTATCATGGCGAGGACGCAGGTTTAGATTCCCCGTACTGCCAGGGATTTTTCTGGGTGAGAGGATTGGGAAAGTGTACATTCACCCTTGTGATGCCAACTGAGGAACTCGAGGACAAGAAAACTGACACAGGCAGGATAGTGGTGTGCTGGACGTCATTGGTAAACGATGACACGGTGGTCGGCCAGTACCGATGGACAGAGTTTACCTTATGTTTTATCCACGTAATCATCAAAATTTCTTCCTAGAAACACATTTCAAAAGATACCATCCTTTTCTAGCTTCAACTGCTTGTTGTTCACATCTCGTTTCGGAGCAAGGCTACACTTCACGCAGATACCTCCAGAAAAGACTCTGTAACATTTACATCCACTCCTAACATATTCCTCTTTCTCAGATATACAGTGAAGCCTGCATTTTATATCCTCTCTGTGTCAGCCAAAATCAATTATTTTGTTACCCAAATAACAAAACACTTCTATTATCTTCAGTGTCTCATTTCCTAATCTGCGAGGTTTGTCCGAAAAATACATATAAAAGTTGCATAATAACTTTATTTTACAATTATTCAGGTATTACAATATGGTCTCCTTCAAAGTGCTCACCCTGAGACATGATACACTTCTGCCAACGCCATTTCCACTGTTGATAACATTGCTGAAAGTCTTCAGTTGTGATGTTGTTTAGTTGCCATGTCATTTCCACATCTCCCAATGCCACACCATTACGCATTTTTGGGAACATGAAGAACTCACACGGGATTAAATCCAGTGGTGATTGAGCTTCGGGGCAAAAACACAACGAGCGACATGTGTGCAGGCGCATTCTTGTGATGAAGGGTCAAACTCTTGCCACAAGAGCTCCGAGACGTGTCAGAACTTCAACGTAAAAATTTCTGTTCACTCTCTTGCTGGGAGGGACAAATTCCTTGTGAACAATGCTCCAAGAATCAACACTGTCATCACATTGGACCTTGATTTTCGCGACTCTTTTGTTCTCGGTTCTCCTGCTAGTTTCCATTCCTTGCTTTGAGCTCCACATCGAATTTCTAATACCAGGACACGTCTTCAGTGATGACTCGGTTGAGAAAGTCACCTCATTCCTCTGCTTCCAACCAATCCCTACAGCACTCAACCCTCTTTGCTTTCTGTTCTGGTGTCAAGAGCTTCGGTACAATTTCTTCATTTCAAGTTTTTGTGAACAATTGTTTTGAGGGTTGACAGCTTGTCAGCAATCATTCTGTCAATCCACGGTCTTTAAGAACACAATCTGCTGCACACTCCCACCTTCATGCAGAGTGCTCTGACTCGAACTGAGCATTGATTTGATTGATTACAGCAGTAGTCTCACCTGATGGTGACTGCAACCTGTAACATAAAGACATTATTCAACCTTTATACGTATTTTCCGGACAAACCTCGTATAATGGACAATGAAAAACTTCCCATTCTAGTTAGTTAATTATATTAGTTGTTCCATGGATCATGAACACGATTCTTTCGTAATGATGTGGAACGTGTCACCTGCCATATTCTCCAGATCTGACTGTGTCAGACTTTTTCCTTTTCCCAAACCGAAAAAAATACCTCAAAGGATGATGATGATGCAGTGACTGATGCTTTGTTGCAATTGAAATCAAAGATCTTTTCTTTGAATGGTTTGCAGAAGTTATCTGAGCATGCCTCCAAGTGTATTGGTGTACACAGGTATTATATATACAAATAAATTTATATTATGGAATTTCTTTCACTCTTCATTTGTTAGGGTAGAAGCTTTTTCACCCCTCCTCGTACAGCTTTCAAATGCAAACTCGCTGATCATCCCTCGTTATTCATTCCGCATCTCCTGATTCAACTTGACTACATTCCATTATTCTTGTCTTATGTTCATCTTAGAACTGCTCTTTAACACACTACCCATTCCACTGTCTGCCTCCTTAGCTGTGCCATTTGACTAACTGCCAGCGATTTTTCCTCGGGGGGGGGGGGGGGGGGGGGTGTGACTGTGACTGGTACAAAATGCAGTCAGTCTTGTGAGGAGCTGCTTGACCGAGTAGTAGTGGTTCCACAGTAAAAAAAATCCTAGGACAGAGGTGTGCTGACCAGCTGCCCCTCCATGTTGCATCACATCACATCACACCACACCACTGGCAGGGGGCAATATGTCGGTTGGTGGAATTTTAGCATTTTTAAAACAACCAACGGAAATTCCAGGTAGGAATGTCAAAAATTTCTGACTTTTTTCCCTTCCATTCCATTCAACTTATCTTCCAAGACCCTTCCTGCCTCTGATATCAAGAGCTTTATTTCTTCTCTCTTCCTGTGTCTTATAAGAGTCCCGTTACTCACTCCAAACAACAAGAAAATATTGAAACGATGTAACATTTGTTTGTCAGAACTGTCTGAAGTGTAATGTTGGGATATGACACTGTAGGATAGAGTTCCAATGACATTTGTTGCATAACCTAGAAAACAGTATCAACATGATTTGAAGTATTTTGTGCTCAGCTCACCATCCAAATATATTTAGAAGTACAATTCATGTGGGCTCTAGGTCATATAGTTTCAGTTAATATCTTGACTTGCTGATGAAACAACATTGTAGCTTTTGATAAGCCCAATTCTTTAAATGTAATCAACAGCTAACACCACATTTCTAAAGCTTTGGCAACTGGCTAAAAAAGAGTCACTGATTTCAAAGTTGCAGAAGTATAAAAGCAAATTACAGTTCATGATATACACTGAGTTCACATTACTCAGTCCAACAGATAAAACTGCACTTGGTTCCATGTGACATCAAGTCCAAGACAACTACTCTCATTCAGTAACCTCACTAAAACTATTGAGAAAGTTAACAACGATAGCACAACTCAACTCATGGGTGCAAAGCATCATTTTTACAATATTAACTTCAGGAACTGTTCTAGTGGTTATGAAAAATTATAACAGTTTCTATTTGACACAGAAGTGCTATGAGGCATTTTCATAACCAAATAATTTGAAACACATGAAATTTATAATCTCAAACATCAAAGAAACAGAAAGAAATTTCAAACTAAATATCAATCCAAAAGGCTTCCATTTTTGAACAGCAGATTTGCAATTATTGAAAAAAAATTGCTGAAAATTTAAGGGAATCAGATACTTTGTTGGCCAGAATATTTATCATAATCTACTATTGAACAGAAATCTCTGTGAGACAGATTCATTAAAATCTTCAACTGCGTTGTCTGTAAACATGGTCTGAAGGATCATTTCAGGCTTATCTACAGTGTGAGTCTATAGCAGGAAGGTTGGCAGCATGGTAAGTTGCCTGTCAATTTGTCATACACCACAGTGACATCATTCAAACAGAGAACCACTACTGTGAGACAAACCATCTTCCAGTGGTAGCCTGGAGTCGACAACCTGTTTAGAGCATAAGAGTTGTGGCTCATAGGCACCCACAAGAAAATGCAAAAGAGCTGTGCACTGCCCATTTAGAAGGCAGCTGTATTAGTACAGACCAGTCACCAAGTTTTTTCTGAACTAAATCGGGATATTTTTTAAAAACCAAGACTAAACACACACAGGCTACAATTCAATGTTTTTTTTTTTTTTTTACCTTATTGAGATTTTTGCTCACTTTTCAATCTCCTTCATAGAATCTTCTCTTCTTCCTCAATAAAACTGGAGACATGTAAATCACTAAACCATCTTCATTATTATTATTATTATTTCAGCTTCTAATGTTGCTGCTGGGAAAAGGTTCCTCTCAGCTCACCAAGTGTTCACCATCATCTGAAACAAAATGGAAAAGTTTTAAGAAGTTGTCATAGTTTTCATAACAATGAAAAAAAATTCCTTCCACTAATCAGATTTCAGCTTGAAAAGTTCTTTAACTGCACACATTCTTCAAACATCAAATCCCCATCTACAAGAAATAACTTCTAGATATTCTGAAACTGAGCTCTGTTTCACTGTCAGCGAAAATGGTTTGAAAGTCCTGTAGACACTTTCTTCAAAGTCAAATAATTTTTCAACATAGTTTAGACTGTGCTGCAAGTAAACTGCCATTTTGTTGTGGTTTGCCTACTTTGTTCCTTTGTTGTCCTCGGTGTCTACATACTGGCTGAAAACATAGGGGTTGGATGTGCAGTACTGTCTACTGTAAATGATGTAGCCGACAGATGCACAGTCTTCTACTTTCACATCCTCCCAATAATACACAGTTATGTATGGCCAGTGCACAACTTCCCATTTATAAGTCAACATCGGAATTAAAGTTACATAAAAATGACTGATTTTGCCCTATAATAAAAGATACTAACTAGGAATATTCAATATAAATTAGAAAATCAATTACACAGACAAAATTCAACCTGAGGGGGCTGCCTTTCTCTTTTATGAAAATGCAGATTACAATTCACATATGTTAATGGTAATTAATTGAAAGTGAAGAAACAAATTTGAAGGAGGCATATTGCAAAACAAGGGGGAAGTAAAAATTAAAAAATTATCCCAGCTTCCTTCGTCACAATTTCTCTTTCGAATGTTTTGATAAGATCATCATGACGACTAAGGCTGCCACAGGGGAAGGAAACTGCACAACCCTATTCAATTTTTTCAGCAGAGAATTACAAAGCACTGTCACGATTGACCTCTGATGCACTACTCGAAAACAATGGCTATTTAGTCAAGTATGGCCACTTAGCGCTGTTAATAAAAGGAGGAGTTTAAGTCAGTAACTCATACAAGACTGCCCCTCATTAGAAATTGGTAATGAGCAATTTGAAGTGAAGACCACATCATTTTATATAATGTTGTCCATTTTTATGTAACCAGGAATTTTATCTATCACAACAAAGTACAGTTGGGAGTTGGGTTTCCAACCAGATATCTGGGATATCAGGCAACTATGGTCAAGACAGAATCCAAGTCTCCACATTATCAATGTGGCCTCAGATAGCACTAGCATCCCTCCCCCAAAGCATTGGTCTGTGGAGTTGGGTATGGGAAAACACAGAATGGGTACTCAGTCAGCAGAGTAGGATTCCATTCACTGATGCATCCAGGAGTAACCTGACATCTGATGATTGTCAAAGAAAGGTGTGAAAGCAGCAGGAAACTATGAGACTTCAGAAAGAAAGTTACCTGTTACTATGGCAGACTGAGTAACTTTTACTGTATGCTGCAATACAATTCAAAGTGATGCAGATACTACTTTTCACTACAGTCACTAAAACCTGTAAACAACAATTGTAATGTCCCACAAACTGTTCAGTTTCTTGAAAATATAAACGTGCGCCTCAGTCATGGAACAATTTGAGGATTGCTGTGTGACTTTCCTCTTTGATGGAAAATCTCTTTCCTGTCAAATATGCACTGAGCTTGCTGGAAAGACTGAATGGTCTTCATCAAATTGTTGGCACTGTTTCACTACGACTGGATGCTACATTGCATTGCACCATACACTGCAAGAATTCCATGGCGAATTTGTATGTTTGGCTAACAAGAAACTTACTGTTCCTTGTACCTCAACTTTGGAGTGCCATTTCACTCCCACAATGTGATGAACCTGTTGTCCGTACTCCAGCAGAATTGTCTCTCAGGAAATTGGTAACATGCCCACTCTTCTGAAAGGGTGCCGTGCCTGTTGCGTAACTTAATTTCAGAAGTCCCTGTACCTCAAGTATGTCTCTTGAATGAATCAATAACCATCCAAGACCATTTCTTCAGCAATTCCTTTGGATCTGTGCTCATTGTGTAGAAGCAGAAGAAGATACACACATGAATGTGAGTCATGAGGCAACGGTTCAAATCTGTGTTCTGTAACTAGTGCAACATTCTTTAGTAATTCTCCTGATACTGTGTTACTATCACATTTTTACTGTTAAATGTTTGTTTGCTGATGGGGTGGTAGGGTCAACCAATAACCCTCTGGAAATTTATACAGTGAGATAATCACAAGCCTATTTGGGGCCCACCCAAACAGAACCCTGCTTGCCCCAGCACAGCATATTCCATAGCAGTTACTCAGTAATGATTGTTTCACTGCCCTCAACCCTTATTGACAAATGGTGCATTTTCAAAATTATTTTTCTCCTACAATGTTCACAGTTCAGCCAATAAGATCAAAATCCCATGCACTATGACGTACAATGTTCCATTACTGTGTCATTGGATGGTAGGCAAAAGCATGTCCAGAGCTTAGAGTAGCAATCGACTGTTCGTGTTAACAAGTCCCCAGCTCATGAAATCCATGTTTGACAAATGTGCACCCAGTCAATGAGACTGATCTCATCAAGATGGTCAACATTTGTCATGACCCAAAAATCAAAAGTAGCGTGTTTTCTGGAAGATGAGGAAGGCAATTGTAACCTGAGAGACACTAGATCGCGTGTTTCAGAATTTTACACGTGGAAATTTCCCATTGGTCCGGGCTGTTAACGGGTTATTGGATCCAAAACCCGACCCAATAGCTTAACGACGTTCCGTTACGGTGGATGCCACGTGTCGGTCACCCTTGACGAAAGCACTTCTGTGACGCGCGATTTATCGTCATGGAAGTGGACACTTCCGTGATGATAATTTTGGTAATGAAATCAAACAATTGCCAAGATACAAGCCTAGGAAAATACATCTGTGTCCACATACACATTTTGTGTGAAGGATAACTAATCCATTACATCCAGTCGAGTGATTTCCATTCCAGTCACACTGTTTCTCTAATGCAGAGCAACTGTTTGTGCTTCCGTGCTCCCTCATAATATGTTGCATAGCACTACTAATTATTATTATTATTAAAAGGACACAGTTACTTATGCACTGACTCCACTTTTGATAGAATAGGAAAACTTCTAAGAAAAAGGCCAACAATTGTAACAAAAGAGGAATACAATGAGATCTACAATCAGTGACTCAGCTAAGAAACCTTGCTCGCCGATGTACATCTTGTAGGTCCTTAGATAGGGATTTCACATTAAATATGTGAAATAAAATGCATTTCCATACACAAGTACAAAGCTATGGGAAACACTCATACTGATGTTGAGACAAATGCATTCTAGAAGTCCCAACTAGATGTAAAAGAGCAGATGAACCACTACAAAACCCTTTCCTTGGACAAAAGCCCAAGTACTTTTCAGCCATCCAGTCTAAGATAATAGGAAAAAAGATGTTGATGGTTTACAGTAAACTATTTTTTAAGAAGCCTGCCAAAATCACTAGTACTTAAGTTGGAACACAACCATCACCGATGATATTTCCATGTTGCTTGTGACTGTTAAGAAAATTATTCTTTTTTGCATGTAACACTTACGTCAAAGAATACTTCTAAAGATAGTTAATGCCACAGTTACGTCATTTTATTCTGGCATGGTGATCTGAAACATTTTAAATAATTGTGAAGTAATAATAAACCTGAAATTTGAATAAAATATTGAAAACGAATATTAGTACTATAGTGGCCACTTTACAGTTTTTTGTATGGTATCACATACTACACTATAAAAATGTGTGAAATGATATGGTATAACAAGCATTATACAATAAGAGGTAAGTTATTTTGAAAGAAAGAAGAAGATTTTTAGTTTTGAAAATCGCTCATGGTTCATGTAATGAGAACATGTCCATATTTAAATGTGCTTTTTAAAGGAATATTTTCATTGTAGATTTGATTTACAGATATGAACTGCCTTTTGGCCTAAAAGTAAAAGGCATTCACACTGCAGTATGCTATTTTCATTCTTATGTATGCCCAAAATAAGTTTCATGTTGACTGTGATAAATTGCATTTAGTAGATATGTTCATTTTTGGATGTCACCTTCTCATAATTTGCTTGGGCCTTTGCCCCGCTTCAACACGGGGTTGACCCTGTTATTATAGAGTTGGCAATATTAGTGTCACAGAGTGTTGTTGCCAGATGCCCTTCTTGCCACCATCATGTACCCCCCAGGACAGAAGTAATGTACCCTAGCTGTCTGCGTCTAGTGTAAGCCATGAAATAGTGCGAATGTTTTTCAGATGTCTGCAAGTTGTGTAACTGAGGTGGTACATGGGGACCAGAGCAGTATTTACTATGTGGGATGTGGAAAACTGCCTAAAAACCACATTCAGGCTTGCCGGCACACCGTCCCTCTTTGTTAACCTGCTGGGCTGATTCAGTCCGGGGCCGGCCCGCCTACCGAAGTCCAGGAAGCAGCACATCAGTGCTCGTGGCTAACCTGTTGTTTCCTTCTCAGAAATTCATCTATGGAATAGCACTTGTCAACTTTCATTATCAGCCAGCACCTTGTTAATTAAAGGGAGGTGGTCAAATATTTTTATGGCTGCATTATATGCTTCTTTCTGTGCTACAACAAGATTAAGTCCCACTGTTTTCCTCCTAGTATTGTATTTATGAATGCTAGTATTATTTTCAAATTGTGCTGATCCTTCAAAACAAACTTTGTAAGAGTGTATGTGTTGTGAGGCTACCTAATTTCTTTATCTATGTGAAGTTTGAGGATAGGCACTGTGCGTTTGTGAGTGTGTGTAGGGGGGGGGGGGGGGGGGGGGCGGGTCAGAGGCCCCAATTCTAAATATGACATCAATGAAAGAAGGAAGTTAAATTTTCTAGTGCTGTCATTGCCACTTATGGCAATCAAATTTAGAGCAAATGTTGCTGCACTCAGTTTTATAATTCTTGTTCTCATCACTATGTACCCCCAAGTATTTTTAACAACCAGTCTTCACATATTTCTTTTCCGTAATGCTTCATTATTAGTGATGATTTGTCTTTCCTTGTACAAAACTGAATAAGATGCCTTTTCTTTGTAAATGATGTGCTAGACCATTTATTGAGAACCAATGAATGACACTTTCGAATATTTCATTTATTGCTCCATCTGATATCGAGGTCGGTTATCGTGCTTTTGAGGTGAATTAAGAGAACTATTTTGCCTTTATCAGTAAAGTTTCAGGCAATTACCCTTCATCAAATTCATGTTGAGACCTAGAGAAGACAATTCTGGTCTATAAAGTGTGTCACAATTCAGAAATGTTAACTGTGTTCTTTAATGCTTCAACAGATTGTTATCCATAATAAAGGCCTGCAAGTAAGTGCATTTGCCTTGCAACCATTCCAGAAAATGGGAATGGTGTGTCCTTTTTAGTCACAATGCCTTGTTGCTCCAGTGATATACAATTAACTGCCACAAGAGGAGGGGCTCTCAGACTAGATTACATTAATTATTTATTCCACAGACCCACAAAAGAGGGTATCCTCCTGGGTGTGGAACATGTCCAACAGTATTGGAATAGTACCTCAGAATCAAACGAAACAGGAGGTCCTGCCTGAGACCCAGGTATAGCTGCTTTCATTAAATGAAACTATATGGTTCCAGAGAGGAATCCCCATTTCATTCAAAACTGAGGTGCTATTCCATGACAGTTTGACATCCTCTGTGGTGCTCTTTGTGTTTTGGGGAAATAAGTGGACTGAGGAGGGAGGCATGCTGGGGCAAACAGTGCAGAGCCACTGTGCCAGGGTGGTGTAGTGGTTCATGCATCTGCCCAGTGAGCAGAGGATCTGGGTTCAAATCTCGCAATTCGGTCAAATTTTCATTCATCTCTTCAGTCTGCATAGTTGGTTGAGACTTGTAAAAGGTCCATGGAACCATAAAGTTTCTTTTCTTTTTGATGATCATTCATATCAATGTTATTTTCAGTTTCAAGTGACAACTGAAAGAACAAACTAATAGTCTTATCTCCCTTAATAATACACTTTTTGGTGACAGAGAGAATACAGGCAAATGATTTAATAGTGATGCATCATCATCTAATCCAATTTAGTTAGTAGGATACATGTTCTATGGATCATAATGATGAGGAATGAGTCATTTTTACATTCATTTGCAAATTAATTTATGCATATGGTTACATTATGAACATTTCTAATGTTGAGAATATCATGATTTTGCCATGTATAAAAAAATATAAGGCGTACATAAAGTCCAGGAACACTTTCAATTATTCATTGCAAAAGAACCAAACAGTGTGCAGCTATCATACATATGTCATTTCAAAGAGACACTGAAAGTTTTTTTTTAATGTATACCACCACAGTGTAGTTTCGTAACTTGAGGATAGTCACCAAAAGTCACAAACGTGGTGTGTTGGCGTCCAACAAAAACTAGTGTGGTAAGGAGCCACCAACAAGGAAGGCCATTTACCACTGGCACAACAAATTTGTTATGATGGGTTGCTTGTGCCCGGGAAAGAGAAGCAGACGTCCCAGTGTGAGTGAAGTGAATGAGGAGTGCATACGAGAGTCATCTATAAGGAGTCCGAGAAAATCTGTGCGTCGTGCATCCCATGATCTCAAAATAGCTCCAATGACATAGTGAAAAGTCCTGCTACAGAAGGTGTCAATGAAATCATTCAAACTGGAGCTAGTGCAGGAACTCAATGATGATGAAAAAGACAAGCATTTTGAGTTTTGTTCAGAGTTGCAAAAACTGAATGAGGATGGTAATGGCTTTGATTACATAATATTTAGCAGGGAAGCCACTTTTCACACTAATGGGAAAGTGAACAGGCATAATTGTCATATCTGGGGGTACAAAGCATCCACACGAATGCATTGAATTTGAGCATGAGTCCCCAAAAGTAAATGTTTTTTGTGCCTTGTCGTACCAAAAACAGTACAGGCAATTCTTCTTCACTGAGAGCACTGTTACTGGATATTCCTACTTGGATGTGTTGCAGCAATGGCTGATACCTCAAATGCAACTGGACCCTTCATTCATTTTTCAGCAGGATGGAACTCCAACCCATTTTCATCTTGAAGTTTGTGGGTGTCTGAACACAGAGCTGCTGCATCGATGGATCGGCCTTGCTACAGAAGAGGACAGGTGTTTCACTAAATGGTTCCCCAATCACCACATCTCACTCCATGTGACTTTTTTCTGTGGGGACGCATTAAAGATCTGGTGTATGTACTGCCTCTACCACATGATGAAGCAGTGCCCCGTTTGTTTGGAAGTTTTTTTACAGTTTCGCTTCAAATTGCAATATGTATGATATCTGTACAATGTTTAGTTCTTGTGCAGTAATTACTTGAAAGTGTTCCTGGACTTTATATAGGGTGTACATAAAGTATGATAGGAGTGGCAGGCTTGTTAACATGGTGCTGAAACATACAATGGTAGCTAACGAAAAGCTCTGTTTGATGTGTTGCAGACACTAGTGGCTATAACAACTCCCAAATTTAGGTATTTAAATATTATTCTAATGTTATCGTAAGATAAGGCATAGTATTCATTATACTATTGTTAAAAACAGAATTGTTTATTAAACATGTTATCTTCTATATGAACCATAAAAGTGATATACATTTCATTTAAATTTGTTGCCAATTTGTTTCAGCTATTGCCACATGATGTACAGTCACTTCAACTTAAAAAATATACGAATAAGGAGACATAAACATTTTTTTCAAGGCAGTTTCTTGATCCTAAATTACCACAGCATTACATGTAAATGTTTAGCAGCCAATACCATTTTTCACAGCACCTGATAATTCTTGTAACTGTACCCAAGATGTAGTCTGGAATGTCTGAAACACCATTATCATTAGTTACCTTTATAATTCAGTCAATATATGTATTATTTTTTACTTTTAAACACATTTGGCAAAATAAAATGGATTTTTTCTTTAGCAACAGTCCTTCTCACACAGGCAAGCAAAGCCACAAACATTTCATCCTGGTTACTGTAAATGCACTCCAAGAACTAGCACTTCTACTCTGAGCAGTACTGTGCTCTGTTTCACCCATAGCAGTTCAGTATACCAGACTGCAGACAAAATGTTCACCACATCTTGTACTTTTTCTGTAAAATGTTTGTGTTTCTGACCCTGCAAAATTTGTCAGATACTCCAAGCAGTACACACTGTTTAGTATTAATAAATTCCCAGGGTGGCTTGCTTGGAGTCATTTCAGTTCAGACACTAATCCCATGTACCCTGTGATCATAACTGTCTTGGGGTGATTTCCATGCTTCGATGTAGCAAGTTGTACAATGATAACTGTAACTGAATGCAGAAAATTAAGAATTGGAAATATAACAATAACAGACACAGTGTAATCCAATGAGCAATTCTACGTTCACTTACTCATTTATATTTCAGCTTTGTATTCAATTGGAGGCTTTTCCCCCCATCATTTGTAATGAATAACCATGTCTCTGAGCTGGCAATTATAATACCAACACTTCTAGGGATACGAGTTGTGACATTTCACACCTTCCAAAAGCACATGAAAATATTCTGAATTCAAATTTTGAAGATGGAACATAGGCACTGTATTACACAGATGGGACACGATTCAGCAGCAGAAACGTATTACAAAATTAGATACTGTTATAAAGAGAAGATCCCTGATTTTGTTGTAGCAACTCAATATCATTTCTGTGTTTAGTCACATCTCTGCCAATTCAGTTACAGTTACCTTGACAGAGAGAACACTTAAAATAGCAGTATGTCTGTGCTAGTAGTAAGTGGCATACATTCTAATCTCTTACAAAGGTTGAATTTCAATTACAGAATTCCATTTCTGAGGTTTGGAAGCAGTTTATGTTGGGATCACTATAAAACCACGTACATGCTACTTGGGCCCTTGAGATGTGCCAATGACTTGGATGGCTTGCTGTCAGATGCATTTTGATCTTTTTGGGTGTCCAAGGGCTGTGGTCCAGATGATCACACACATTGTCTACGAATTTTAGATGCAAAAGTGAAGAAAAGTTTTCCATCACAGCTATTGATTTGTGTTAAAAACAGGGATTTAACTTTGAGTATTGTGTCATAAACCTGTTTTGATAGTAAAACATGCAAAAACTAAGCTCATCTGTTATGTATCAAAATCATTGTTCACCCAGAGAGGTGCTGGTGAGTCTCCACAACACTGGTGGCCTTTACCTAAGAGGGTTCCATTTAAATAGGTCTCATTTCTTTTGCTGCCTTTGTACACTGTGTGCATCTAGAAGTGAGTTTCTATACTTGTTCAAGTTCATGCTGTAATACATCCTAATAAGATGGAAGAAGGAGGAGGTCGAAATTGAAGAAAGTGCTGTAATTGTAGCTCTGCATCACAAAGGCTATTCTTGCAAGGCAATAGGAAGAAAATTTGGCCTAACCAAGCCTACAGTAGTGTATACATTGCTCTGGTGCCAGCTCAACTGTTTGACAATCTGGAAGACCCTGAGTAACACCGTAAAGCAAAGATTAGTTCCTATGTGTACAGAGTAAATGTGAAGAATCCTCCTGCACCTATAATTAATAATAAAGTAAACAATATGTGAGAAGCTCCAACCTTTGTCTCAGCAGAGCAATGCCATTTGTGTGACCATGACTTACATGGATGGATAGAGAGAAGTTGAATTGATTGCAATGGTCCAAGGATTAATCGAGTTTTAAATTTGTAAGCCTTCACTGAATGTTTACTCATTGACATCGTGGAGAACGTATGAAGTCAGTACTGATCAACAATTCAGTTCAATCTGCCAAGAGGCATATTAGTTGTGGGTTGATCTGCAGCAAGACAATGATCTCAGACAGACTTCTAAATTGTGTCAATAGAGGAAAGAAATTTGGGAAACTGAAGAGTATGGTCTGGTGAAGTCACCCACCTCACTTAAATCCCATCGAATACTTACGGGATGAACTTGAGGGAGGGAGATTAAACACTAATGTCCCATTGAAAACAAGGTTATTAGAGACGGAGCACAAGCTTGGATTAGGGAAGGATGGGGAGGGAAGTCCACTCTGCCCTTTCACAAGAACCATCACGGCATTGGCCTGAAGTGATTTAGGGATATCACAGAAAACCTAAATCAAGATGGCTGGACATGGGTTTGAACCGTTGTCCTCCCGAATGCAAGTCCAGTGTGCTAACCACTGGGATGAACATGGCAGAGAGATCAGAGAACTGACGTCATCTAATGTTGAAAATCTATGGATTACAGATGCATGGGACTGTAATCTCTGCAAAAATATTATCTCCATAATGCCAACAGTCTGCGCAGCTGTTCTTAGCACGAAGAGTACTTAATGACAGAGAGAGAGAAAATATTTGTATTGTTAGCCTATTTAGTTTGAAGAGTGTAGTTGTCTATTAAAATAAAGTGCATAGCTTTTTTCATAGGTGATCGAATAATTTTGACCTGTAGTATATACTTGGTAACAACAATAAACAGAAAATAAGCAAATATTGAGATCCTTGTCAAGGAAGGTGATTTATTTACTAAACTAGAAAGGTTACAATGAAATGCATACCATATACTCTGCTGAAAGAAGAAACTGCAACACCCTCAAAGAAATGGTAATTTTTGTCACACGATGCGACATTGTTGTAATTCAGGTCAAATGAAACACGTGTCACAGTGAAGGGTGTCCTGTCACATCACTACAATGCATACCACTGTCTGATGGCAACGCAGGTGTATATTCTGACACACATAGATGATCATAAAGGTGCCAAATGCCATCCTGTGATACATTGCCCCATAGCATCTTGGGCTCTTTGTTGGCACAATCTTTCATTAACTCACAATATATAGTGAAGTTTTGCTAAAGTTAAAAAGTGATTTTTACTGCTGAGTGTATATTTTTTGTTTTTTTCAAAGTACGACAATAATTACTGCAAAATGGCCGATACACAGCTCAGTGGAGACAATTGGCGTGTAGAGACATTGTCAATAATAGATCAACTCTACGCATTGTTTGAATAACATTACATACAAGCTAAACATTGTAGAGACGAGTTTTAAAAAAAAATCTTATTACTATTGATACGGTCATGACTCATAGAATGGATAACATAAACAGTTTGCCTACTGCAAGTTCCGTATCCCATGAAGCAGCATAGAATTAAATTACACTTGCTCAAACAAGTGAAACAGTAAATGAAATACAGAACCTAAATAATCCAGCTGTAGCAACCGACAGTAACATAGAGTTGCAAGATATGGAAAGTGAATCACAAGCAGTAAATTCTCACAATTTACCGGGGGCAGATAATGTTCAAACAGTAAATTTCTCACAATTTATCAGTGCAGTCATGCAACAATTTCAGCAGATGAATACAAGTTTACAGAACAATGAGAAACTGTTTACCGAAAAATTTCAGGAAATAAAGAAAAAACTTGACAGTAATGACGCTAAATTAACCAAAATTGGTACTGACTTGAACAAAAGGATCACTCAAATGGCCACATAGTTTTCAAAACTAACAGTTTTAGCAAAACATAATGAAATCAATGTCAAACCTTTAAGTAGCACATGATGACAAAAGTAGGAAAGTGCGTTACCCCTCATGATGACATCACGAGGCGTGTCACACAAGTAGAGGCAGATTTGGAAACCATGGCCAAGACAATCAAATTAGAGACAGACAGATGTTTTTTCTAAAATGAATGAAAATAAACAAACTAATTAATTTCACACCACTTTGGCAAATTGTGCTTGGATGGGGATGAATATGTGATTATCTGGACAACACAACACCCAGTCCCTGAGTGGAGAAAATCTCTTATCCAGCTGGGGATCAAATGCGGGCCCTTAAGATCGACAGTATGTCACACTAACCACTCAGCTAACGTGGGTGGACAATGATTTAATAGAAACAAGCAGACTGCAAACTGACTTATTCAACAACCTTGGACACTGGAGCCAATAATCAGTCTGTATTTATATGTCCAAAAGTAATAAATAAAGTATTGTATGTGATCTGTTTGTTTTGTTTACACAATCAATGAGAAACATCAGCTTAAAAAAGTAAAATTGCATCATAGTGTTCTCAGAATTTATTCTCAGTAACTATTCCTTTTCTTTGCTCCCCTTTCATTTTGCAGTCCGTCTATCCCCCCCCCCCCCCCCCCCCCCCCACACACACACACACACACATATCTCCACCATCTTCCCCCTCCCCATATATGCCTATCATGTACAATGCAGTTAGCTTTCAGCTCATATTGACTCCAAATGACTTTTTTTTTCCAGGAAATTGTGTCTTGCTGATTACTGCATCTTCCATCGTTAAGCTCTCAGGTTTTCAAATCTCATCCAGCGCAGGCACCAAGGATCAGTCTTTCCTTCTCATCCTGTCTGGTAAGTCTCCTCTGACCTATGGTTTTGGGCAACTTTTCCATAACTCTCTCCATTTCTTATGTCTTGCCAGTCTTCTTTCTTTCCCTTCAAATCTTCTGCTAGAAGGAAGGGCCATTGGCTCTGAAAGCTTCCACATTTCTATATCCTTTACATATAGTTTCTGCTGCCACCAGTGTGGTGAGTAGATCATCTTATTTATCCAATTATACTGCAGCCATCTTCATGATAGTGCTGGCAACATGGCTGTGGATGAGGTCGTGTTTGGTATGAGAGTCAGCTACCATATGACATCGGTTTACGAGTACTGAACAAAAAGCTTGTGAGAATTCAATTCCATACAGCTGGAACCAAAAGAAAATTGGTAGTTCATACCAGCACAAGACCATAAATGAAAAAGTTGTTGTTAATAATCTGTGTCCCTGACACTCTGTCTACAAGTATGTTAAGTAAGTTTCAATATACCATTTCACACTTAGCACTTATTCTGCTTTTAACACTATTTTACTCAACTCCAGTTGCTTGTGACAAATGGACTGATGCATCAAACAGGCTACAGTACATTTTATTACATGATACATTATTCTCTTTTTCGCAGTTTTGGGAAAATGGTGTACACTGACACTTAAGTAAAATGCTAATCCGTGTGCATGCATAGAACTTTATTGCAGGTTTCCTAATACAAACTACTCTATCAATAATGTATTGGACTGAGTGTAATGGAGCAGCTTGTCTTTTATTGTTAGCCAAAATTAGCAGCAATGGCTTTGTGTACATGGTAGCTCCAAACTGTGACAAGCTTTGAGAGCACTTGCCTGCTAAAGGCAAAGGATCTGAGTTTGAGTCTCAGTTTTAATCTGCCAGGAAGTTTCACATCAGCACACATTCCACTGCAGAGTGAAAATTTCATTCTGTAAACATCCCCCACGCTGTGACAAGCCATGTCTTTGCTATATCCTTTCTTCCAGCATTGCAGGACAGCTTCTCTGAAGTTTGGATGGTAGGAGATGAGGTACTGGAGGAAGTAAAGCTGTGAGGATGGGTCATGAGTCATGCTTAGGTGGCTCAGTTGGTAGAGCACTTTCCCACAGAAGGCAAAGGTACTGAGATAGAGTCTCAGTACAGCACATAGTTTTAAATCTGTGTACACTTTACTGCAGAGAGAAAATTTCATTCTGGAAGCTTTGAGAGGTTGTGTGTTTGGGTGGGAAGGAGTGTTTTACGACTGTGGAACATGTATTGTGATTAGTTGGTTTATGAGCACAGAATAGAACTACTGAAAGTTATTGGAGGTAATTTGTCACACTTTTTGTGGATTTTAGAAGCAGAGTGTTAACGACTTTGCAATACAAATATTCCGAATGAATCTCTGAGATTGTATTTACAAGATGACTTGAAATTCCCTTGATACCATTCAGTAGCAGCAGACCACTTCTGTGGCTGGCCAAATATTTGACAAGTCTCCTTACACATCAGTGTAGCAACTGTGAGGAGAGAAACCTCAAATTGCCAAATTTTTCTATATGTGCTTAATTTTACTGGCTGTGCCCTGGATCTTCCAAGCTCTGACTGGGAAAAATGCTCCTCAGAGAGCACAACTCCCCTTCCCTGGGCTATGTTTTACTCGGGCAACCATTGCTTCCATTTCTGCTATACCCCTTGGAAAAAGTCATGCCTCACTATTCGTATCTCTCTCCCGTGTCAGTGAGGCAGCTTCCTTTTAGCTCTCTGTCACTCTGAAAAACATCAAGATGAACCACTGTCCAAAGGTCTTAAATCCCTAAACAAAATTTTTGTAAGAGTTATGTGTTTGGTGGCATTTAAAAGGCCTAGCTGGGAGTTCACCTTTAAGACAGCAATCTCTGGCACACATCCCAAAGCCAGATTTTCTGCATTTGGCAGTCAATTGCATCTTTCACAAACATTACTTCTCACTCCAACATGTAAAATATTTGTGTGAGTGAACAATGCAGAATGTGTTGACTCTTGTCCATCCACACGGTGGTGCCATTAGGGATCACAAAGACACTTACTGGGCCAGGCTGCCACAGTGAAAGTTTCCCCTCACCGCCGCTTTCCAGACGAGCTCAGCCAGATCCCCTTATTCCCAGCTATTGTACAAATCTGTTTTAAATTACTCTCTAAACTGACTATCACTCAGACATTTAATATCAATACCGTGCTTCATTCGTAATTAATTGCACGGCTCAAGGTGGACCTCTACTATGAACTCACAAGAACTTGTGTATGTTATATGACAGTGTTGAAAAGTAGTCCTGTAACGATTATAATAGCTTCATAGTTAGGTCTACATCATTTTATGGCCACAGAAAGAAAGTTCCTGTTTCAATTGAAATTTTAGCTTGGAATGTGAAATATTTTAAAATGTTGTGTAAATGCCCCATTCCATCACACGAGTCAGTTTAGGTGGTTGTTGGTCACAGTTTGGAAGAGTCCATTCAGGATAGCAGACAGCTGGTCATATGTCGTACCATGCACGAATAGAGTGTAAGGAGATTTGCTAGCTGATTCTCAAGGGAATGAAATATATGGTGGGAACCTGGTATCAGGATGACATACAAATGTACTAGCATATGGTTTAAGTTAAGTGATTAATAGCATACTGTTATTCGAAGCAAACACAAAATTTTGACCACGATATTCTTACTCCTCACATCAAGCTATGATGAAGTGGGCAAAGTTCTGTTGAAAGATGTAGCCAATTTTCACAAAGCCTGTAAATGTTGGAAAGTGAAGTATTCATTTGTTAGCGAGCAATTTAGTCAAATACATTGGGACTGTAATAAAAAACTATGGTTGTGGGATTAGACATGTCTGTTATCCAGCTTGGCAGCAAAATTCTGAGCCCTGTAAGAAACCACGTGTGTTTTTAACAGACGCACATCTCGATGAAACATTGTGAGTGAAGCTCTCTGTACTGTGCTGTGTGGGCAAGGTTCAATAAGGGTGCACACAGCCCTTGTAAGGCCAACTGAGGAGCTACTCGACTGAGAAGTAGCATCGCCGTTGCCAAAAACTGGCAAGGTCTGGGACAGGGGTGTGCTGACCACATGCCCCTCCAAAGAATTTGGTTAGCTGAGGATGACACAGTTGTCAGTCATCACTGTTGAGACGTCCGATGCCTCTTCGCATAGATCTTTTTTTTTTTTTTGGGTTCTAGTCATGGTTGAAAAGTACTGATTGTTATTTAAATTTTTTTTTATGGAAGAGTACAATATATGATTATTAAGCTGTTGTTATAAAAGTGTGCTTGTAGCCCATCATATGTACAAAGACTCTCTAAAAGGATGAGGCTAAAAGACTGACAGTATGCACAGGTTCCTAATATATCTAAACTTCAGCTAATGCTCAGTATTGCTGTATTATTCAGCTTTTCCGTAAATTCACAATGGGGCACTGACTGGCTTGTAAATAAAGTTCAGAATTTCATAACGACAAAAATAAATATAGGTCAACCCAGAGCACAATCTTTTTTAAATCTTGTCTTGACAAGAAACAAGTAAAGCTGAGTTACACACTGGTTCCAGATGTGGACAACAGCTAGTTATGTCTTTAGATTTTTCTGTTTTCTTCATAGATTAATTCTTAAATTCCATGAGTTTACACCTGTTAAATACAAGAAGTCTCACATTTTTGTAACCTTAAAGTGGAAATTCAGGCAGTGTGTAGCACAGTCGTCATTTCTCTTGAACGACTAACTACACTGCTAGGTTAGGCATGTGGAGGCTGGCTGTCCAGCCACGCCCACTCGTCTGTGTGTCACTCCTCCGACGGCATCTGAGCGAGCTCACCGGAGGAGGGGTTCACAAGTGTTGGACACATTAGGAAAATATTGTTCAGAGCAAGAAAGATAGCCAATATGCACTCAGTAGGTCTGTCAGGGAGCCTCATCCGAGATGGGGCATCTTTGCCTGTGGCTATCGAGCTTGCAGGGTGCAGTCATCTCCGAGGAGTGGCATCAGTTCTGACAGTGCCTTTTGCGAGGGTTCCGAGGTCATCCTCAGTTCATTCAGATGACTGGTGGAGGCTGCTGGCCTCTCATATGGAGTGCAAGAACAGCTCACGATTTGCAGCACAGATTCCAGAGTTGACTGGGGTCCTAAGGTCTGGAGCCGAGTGGACAATCTCGGCCAGAGGCTTTGTTGAGTCTGACAGTCTTGGCTGGACCTCCATTATTGGGTGGATAATTGTAGGACTCTCCTAGACAGGTCAGGGTACACTACACAAAGGAAGCAGCTACTCAGTTAGGTAAGTACTTGCGGGGTGCACATGGTGGTTTTTAGCCTACATGGTAGTCTGAGATACTCTGATGAACACAAAGCAGTTGACATACAGATAACAAAATCAGACAGCATTCAGAGTGAAGACACTTTGACAAATTTTATCAGTTAACTGTTGTAGTTTTTGCAACAAAATTCCCAACCTTATTTATTTATGGCTTATTTACCCTGACTAGATTAGATGCTTCAGGCGCTAACTTACACATGACCAGGAACAATATTACACAGAAAACAAAATAATAATAACACTAACATTAATAATGTATTATAATAATACGTTAAGACACAACAATATCAATGCTAATAATTTGGATTATTAATGAAAAGTACACCCCCCCACCCCATGAAACATGGACCTTGCCATTGGTGGGGAGGCTTGCGTGCCTCAGCGATACAGATAGCCGTACTGTAGGAGCAACCACAACGGAGGGGTATCTGTTGAGAGGCCCGACAAATGTGTGGTTCCTGAAGAGGGGCAGCAGCCTTTTCAGTAGTTGCAGGAGCAACAGTCTGGATGATTGAATGATCTGGTCTTGAAACACTAATCAAAATGGCCCTGCTGTGCTGGTACTGCAAACAGTTGAAAGCAAGGGGAAACTACAGCCATAATTTTTCCTGAGGGCATGCAGATTTACTGTATGGTTAAATGATGGTGTCTTCTTGGGTAAAATAGTCCCCCATTATAATCTCCAGGAGGGGCATACTCGAGGATGTCGTTATCAGGAGAAAGAAAACTGGCATTCTACGGATCGCAGCATGTAATGTCAGATCCCTTAATCGGGCAGGTATGTAAGAAAATTTAAAAAGAGAAATGGATAGGTTAAAGTTAGATATAGTGAGAATTAGTAAAGTTTGGTGGCAAGAGGAACAAGACTTTTGGTGAGTTGAATACAGGGTTATAAACACAAAATCAAATAGGGGTTATGCAGGAGTAGGTTTAATAATGAATAGGAAAATAGGAATGCGGGTAAGCTACTACAAACAGCATAGTGAACGCTACTACAGTAGTACAAGTTTATATGCCAACTAGCTCTGCACATGATGAAGAAATTGATAAAATGTATGATGAGGTAAAAGAAATTATTCAGGTAGTGAAGGGAGACGAAAATTTAATAGTCATGGGTGAATGGAATTCGGTAGGGAGGAAAGGAAACATTGTAAGACATTTCCAGGGGCAGATGTGGACTCTGACCACAATCAATTGGTTAGGACCTGTAGATTAAAACTGAAGAAACTGCAAAAAGTTGGGAATTTAAGGAGATGGGACCTGGATAAACTGAAAGAACCAGAGGTTGTACAGAGTTTCAGGGAGAACATAAGGGAACAATTGACACCAATGGGGGAAGGAAATACAGTAGAAGAAGAATGGGTAGCATTGAGGGATGAAACAGTAAAGGCAGCAGAAGATCAAATATGTAAAAAGAAGAGGTCTAGTAGAAACCGTTGGGTAACAGAAGAAATATTGAATTTAATTGATGAAAGGAAAAAATATAAAAATGCAGGCAAAAAGGAATACAAACGTCTCAAAAATGTGATTGACAGGAAGTGCAAGATGGCTAGAGGACAAATGTAAGGCTGTAGGGGCTGATCTCACTAGGGGTAAGATAGATACTGCCTACAGGAAAATTTGAGAGACCTTTGAAGAAAAGAGAACCACTTGTATGAACATCAAGAGCTCAGATGGAAATCCAGTTCTAAGCAAAGAAGGGAAAGCAGAAAGGTGGAAGGAGTATATAGAGGGTCTATACAAGGCCAATATTATGGAAATGGAAGAGAACGTAGATGAAAATGAAGTGGGAGATATGATACTGTGTGAAGAGTTTGACAGAGCACTGAAAGACCTGAGTCGAACCAAGACCCCAGGAGTAGACAACATTACATTAGAACTACTGACGGCCTTGGGAGAGCCAGTCCTGACAAAACTCTACCATCTGGTGAGACAGGCGGAATACCCTCAGACCTCAAGAAAAGTATAGTAATTCCAATCCCAAAGGGAACAAGCGTTGACAGATGAGAAAATTACCAAACTATCAGTTTAATAAGTCACTGCTGCAAAATACTAATGTGAATTCTTTACAGACAAATGGAAAAACTAGTTGAAGCAGACCTTGGGGAAGGTCAGTTTGGATTCCGTAGAAATATTGGAACACGTGAGGCAATACTGACAGTCTGTGGAGATTTCAATTTGAATTTTCAGTTGTCCACTATCTGTAACTCATATGCAAATAATTTATTAAATTCATTTGGTCTTTATATTACAACCACTGAAATAACAAGGCTTCATTATAAAGGTGCTGGTACATGTATTGACAATATATTTGTGTCAAATGAGTTAGTGCATCTGAAGTCAGACGTAATTAAGACCTGGGTATCTGGCCACTGACTCAGTGCACATGGCAGGAAAGAGTGTATGTGTGGTCAATTATGATAATCTAAATATGTTTAAGTCTAATATTGATAAAAGTTATTGGTTGCAAGTTTATCGAGAACATGCAATAGGTAGAAAGGTGGAAGAACTCATATCTACTCTTTCTGTGTATGCTAAGATGTCGTTTCCCATTAAGGTACCAAATAATAAAAAGGCACTAAGAGTAAATAAGGTCAAGGGTGAAAAGGTGTTGGAGATCAAGAGGGAGTGTGATCAATATTATGCCTGTATAGAAGTACAGGTTCTCAAGTATTTAAAGACATGCTCACAGTGAAAAAGGAAAGATTAAGACAGGCCTTAAAGGAAGCTAGGTGTATGAAAAAATGAAGATATAATACTAACATCAGAAAATAATATCATTAACAGTCAATGCAACAGGAAAATGACTTCACAGGCTGAAGGCAGCAATCTGAATGCTGCACAGTTAAATACATCCTTCACTGAGAAGGTGATTGGCACTTACAATATAGTCACTGACCATAAATACTGCCTGAGAAACACCACAAAACCTGGAAGTACATTTAGCTTTAAATTTGTCAAGGTACAGGATGTTACCTATATACTGAGGAAAATGAAGAACAGTTTTACTGATGACGTTTATGGTTTAAGTTCAGCCATGTTAAATGTGATTCAGTTCAGCTGCCAGAATTGATAACACATGTAGTAAATACATGTATTTTGGAGGCTCAGTTCCCCAGGGCAGTAAAGTCACTCGAAAACACAAAAAAGGCAGCCTCCAAAGTTGTGATAATTTTAGGCCTGTTTCAATTGTGCCAGTCTTGTCTAAAGTGATAGAAGCTATATTAAATAGTAAAATACTTTGAAGGAAACTATATCTTCAGTGATAGACAATTTGGCTTCAGATCAGGGTTAGGAACTGTTAAATCTGCCTTATCACTTTTAACACAGTGTGTGAAGCAACTAGAAAGCAAGCTCATGGTTCATAATAAACTCTGTGATTTATGAAAAGCTTTTGACACTGTGTCTCATGAAATCTTATTGAACAAAGTGCAATTCTATGGCTTTACACGAAGTGCTCGGGAATTGATAAAATCCTATCTAAGTAATAGAGTGCAGAAGGTGGTTTTTAATGGTACAGAATCAGATTACTTACTTGTGGACATGTTCTGTACTTGGCCCAATTCTATTTATTATTTATATAAATGACTTATCATGTAACATAGTTCAGGTGATCTTGCAGTCTGTATAACTGCAGAAACAGCATAGAAGGTCAAATATTAAGCAGACCAGTGCACTGTCAAAGTTGAAAACTGGTGTAAAGCTAATTCCCTTTGTGTGAAAAAAAAAAAAAAATATCAAGACCTGTATGTATCGTGGCATAATAACACTGAACTTGAGCAGAGCTCAAATGCTGTTGATTTCCTAGCAATCTCAGTTGATTCAAAAAGGTGGGAAGCAGCATTAGCAAAGGAATATTTTCTCCAAGGAAGCTGTGTCTTTGTCTAAATGTGCCAGTACTTAAAGCAAAAGAAACCACAGTCACATTTACTGTGGGGACATCAAAGCAAGGCAGCTAATGTCTTCAAACTACAAAATAAGGCAATAAGACTGATATGTAGCTTGGCACCCAGAGCTCACTGTAGACCAAGCTTTAAAAAATTACAGATTATGACCTTGCTGTCAATATTTATACCATAGTGTGTAATGCATACCAAGGAAAACTATCCAAAGTATCAACAGTATGACATGCGGCATAATTATAACACAAGAAACAAGCAAGACCTAGTTTGTTTCTGACGTAACTATAAGAAAACGCAAAAGTGCTCTTTATACAAGCCCATAAAATTTTTTTATGCCATGCCCCAACATATCAGAGATCTTCCAATGAAAAAAAAAAGTAAAAGAATTTCTTCTTGAACTCAACATTTATGGAACGGATGAATTTTCAAGGGAAGCAAAGAATATGGTATGACTACACTTTGTGATCAGTTTTTACATGCTTCTATATATGAGTAAGTCTGTAATTGGCTAAATTTACTATGCAATATCAATTTGTACCAGAAGTTTCTCTGTTTTGTAATGCCTCTGAGGTCTCTACAACAATAAAAATCAATCAATTGTAGACTTCCTTGAGAGTTTCATTTGCTTTCTCTTAGAGGAGTTCTCTTGTTTTCTCACTGACAATAATATTGCTGTCATCAGTGAAAAGAATTTTTTCACCATGAGTAACACTACTGGGAAAGTCATTGATGTACATCAGGATTACTATTGGTCCTAATTTGATACCTTGCGGAAACCCCATATTAATGTATTTTTCGCCGGCCGTGGTGGCCGAGCAGTTCAGTCCAGAACCGCACGACTGCTACGGTCGCAGGTTGAAATCCTGCCTCGGGCATGGATGTGTGTAATGTGCTTACATTTGTGTCGGGTAAGTGTTTTACTAAATGTTAAGCTCTATTTGAAGTATGTGTTATCACTATTCTTTGTACCCTATCTGCTAGGTATGATCAAAACCAGTCCTCAGCTACCACTCTTATTCCTAATGCTTCTAATTTATTTAATTGAATCTTGTGGTCGACTGCATCAAAGGGCTTAGAAAGATCATAAAGGAACCCTCTGACAGACTCTTCTTTATCAAGAGCATCAAGTACAACTTTTGTGCATTCTACGACAGCTGACTCCATATTTTTGCCACATCACAAACAAAACTGTGATTCACTTAAAAGATTGTATTTATTCAGGTAATTCATTAATCTGTTTTTCATAATTGCTTCTATTATTTTTGAGAATGGTGACAGCTTGTAATTTTCTGCATTACCTTTCTTAAACAAAGGCACAACTCTTGCCTGTTTTAACTGCTGTGGAAATGTCCCTGGTGTACAGGATTCATTTATTATGTGTGTTAAGGGACCTTGTATAACTTCTATGCATTGTTTTAGTACACGAATTGGTACTTCATTTAAGCCTACTGACTTTGTTCGAAAACTAAAGTTTTACTGGCTTCATTATCTGTGATTTGAAGTAACATCATTGTATTTAGTGCAACATTTTTTACAGGGGTTATATTTGTTTTGGGGAATTCTTGCCGTAACTTCCCTAAAATACTTGAAAAATGCTCATTTACATACTTTGATAAGTGTTGTGGCTTATTTATTACCTTATCCTCCTCCCTTAGGAATATGTTATTCTGTCTGTCTTTCTTTGCCTCTCCCTGTTCCCGTTCCCGTTTTTATAACATCCCAGACTGCTTTGCTTTTATTCCCTGCATTATATATTACTGTGTCATTAAACGACTTTTTAGCAGCTATCAGCACCTTCCTATGGATCATTGTGACTCTTTTTCCATGGAAGTGAGGTATTTAATTGTTTGCGAGGACTTCTTAGACCTGCTGTTATCCATCTACTTTTGTGTGACGTTGATACAGACATGCATACTTTTGGAAATGCCTTTTCAAAGTTCAATTTAAATAATGTGGATTTTTATTCACATTGGTTTCCCTATACACTTCATCCCAGCGTTTTTTTGCTAGTTCCTTTGAAAAATCTTTTATTTTCATTTCCAATGGATGTCATTTGTAGGCTTGTAGTTTATGGGATGATTTCATGTCTCATATTACTGTTGTTGTTTGACAGAGATGGTCTGATAATCCGAGATCTTTTACAGCTACATCACATTTTTCCCTGCCCATATTTGTGGCAACATGGTCAATTACTGATGAAGTCATTGTAGCAACCCTTGTTGCACTATTGACCAATAGGGAGAGGCCAAAACTTTGAAGTATATTTATGAAGGTGCTGCTGGATTCATTTATGATATTCATGTTGATTTTAATGTCCCCACACAGAATTGTGCTGAGCTTTGTACTTGAGACTTTATATAGAAATTCTGTTAATTTATTGAAAAACAGTGTCCACACTATCTCTGGGAGATCCATACAAACACAAAATTATTAATATCTTGGTGATATCAAGCCCTGTTAATTCAAACTGCTGGAGACACTCTTTAGGCAGGGGAACCTGTTGTCTGGATTTATCCTAAAAAAGACCTACTTCTCATACTGATGACAACAGGTATTTGACCATGTGTGGCCCGAGATCCACCCCCTATACTTTCACGAATCAGCTGTACCAATCTTCCTTTGCCAGTCCTGTTTAGGTATAGGCCACACCCAGTGAAACCCCATCTGTCGATAGTCCCGACGGGCATGTGAGCAAAGTTGGCTTCCCTAACCCCAAATTGATTCGCCTCACATCTCCATCAAGGTTTGGCCAATCGTGACACCGGAACAGCTCAACAAAGTGTACTGCCACAAGTCAGGGAAGCTATCTTGCCCAGGTCACCACCTATGTCATGTGCCCTATCCCTGTGCAAACTGTTTCCTGCCCCACCCACTATCACTACATGGTCTTCTTTTGTAAAGACCTTACATAAAGACCTTAAGTCCTCTATCACATGACTTAGCCCTGCATTTGGCTGGAACATACTGGTGGCCTGGTATGTTGCCCCTAAACATTCCTGTAACTCGGGGCCTACAACTCACCCATGCCTAATACCTAGCAGCAGCACTTTCTTCTTCCTAACATTTTGCATATTTCTAAGCTTCTTGGCCTCAGTTGAAGTGTGCTGCACATTTCTTGCTCCGTGTTCTACCAGACGCTCTGGCAGTGGTAGACACACAGTTTTATCATCAACCCCAAAAACATCAGATCATGTTCTCTTTCTTCCTACCCTCCTACAAGCTGCCAGTTCACAACCTCCCTATCTCTCTTGATCCTTATCAGTTCCTTCCTTGCTTCCTTCAACTGTGCCCCAAGGGCACAGATTTTCCTTTCCTGTACCCCAACCAAAATGTTCCTACTGCATACTCTGCAGTTCCAGGAGAGAGCTTCTTCTGTTCTCCCAAGATTCTCCCTCCCCCAGTGAAAATATTTCCTACAAGGTTAGCAACAAATCCCTCTACTCACAATGCTATAACAGCTTCCACATTTCCCACTCATGATCAGTTTCAAAAGAATAATTAAGTTTTAAATTTGTCCAGGACACGAGATTGGCTATATGTATGCAAAAATGACATGGAGGTCTTACATGCCATTGTTGTTGTTTTTGTACTGATTTAGAGATACAATGACAAGAGAGTGAATTAGTAATTACTTTGCTTTTAGAGAATTTACTTTAGTGTTTGGTCAGGTTTTAAATTTATGCATAGATCACCTCTAACTAGTGAACAATATGAAATGTGTTAGTTAAATACAATTTAAAAAACTTTTAATTATACTTTTATTGTAACAATAGGCACTGATGAAACTAGTAGCTGCCTTTCTTAAACGAATTTTCCGCTATCAAGAAAATTTGAATAGAATTTTTTGTGTTTTGGAATGAAAAATTTCGCATTATGTCACAATTATCGTGACTTCAGATTACACAAAGTTTTTTTTTTTTTTTTTTTTTTTTCAAGAATAATCTCTATGGGGACGCAAATATTCAGTTTTGTGACAAGAATGGACACTACAGCAAATATACAAAACAAAGGAAATTTAAATTTGACACTATTTCCTCTCAAATAAGTTCTTTTAGTGGACGAAGAAAACACCTGTGATCTCACTCGCTGGACATCTTGTCTTCCTGTTTGTTTACTTACTGGGCGTGAAGGGTAAGCTTTTGGCTTAAAAAAGGTAGCTGGAGATTCCACACAGCACACCAGGTATGAGATTAATTATGTAATATGCACTATACTGAAATGCCTTGTGAGACGTCTATAAATTCAAATATGCTCAATGTTACTTTCCTGTTTCAGTACACAATGCCAGCATTCTGATTTAGTGTTTACTTATAGGACCTGTCACTGGGTGTGAGGGATAAGCTTTTGGCATACCATGGCAGCAAGAGCATCCAAACAGCACACCATATATGCAACTGATTGTGTGTAAGCACAATACTGAAATGCCTTGTGAGTCATCCCTATATTCATATGCCCAATGTTGCTTTCCTCTTCCGATACACAATGCCTTACAGGACTGTCAGTAAATGAGTGTGTTGGAGGCCAGCTCTGTCCATCACTGTGGCTGTCGGATAGAGAGACCAACAGCTATGCAGGGGGTCCAATTTGAGAATTTATCCTCTCAGAGGTTGGGTGTTGTGTTGTGCTTATCACCATTTTACCATTTCTTTAGATGCAAAAATAAGCAGTATCAACTGATGTAGACTTGCAGTAGGCAGCCGATTTCTCCTGCATACGATCTTCCGGCCAGAAATGCCATACTGTCATTTCATTTCATGCTAGGTATGAAACTGATTCTCTGATATGCACATTATTGAATTGTGAGTCACCTCTTAATTTGTATATGCTCAGTCGGTTCAATATTAATTTGCAGGGCTCTATAGTAAGCAGTGTGTAGTTGTGTGCACTATGGTGAGTTGTCGTGTCACCTAGCATGGCAATACAACATGCGACTGCAACAGTGCCAACAGCACTGGGTAGTGTTGTCTACTTCACTGCATGAGAAATAGAGCTGTCACAATGGCCAGTCTGACCTCAGTACTACATGTTTGCATGTTGGCCAGTGGATACTTGGAGCAAATCCAGTAATACTCACATATGAAGATTCGTTTATCTTTAACATCACAGAATCATGTTTCTATATCTGCTCCATCCCCATTCCCCAGTGGAAGGGGGTCACAATTATTTTCTGCACATGAGGCTGCTAGTAATTGGATCCTTTCTACTTTTCAAAATTGCATTAACTTTCCCGTGCTCATCCATCCCTGTCCTCAATCCTTTCCCTTGCTTACATTGGCCTGGCTATCTTTTTTTTTTTGTTGCTACCCCTTACAGTATCATTCCTCTTGCTTTACAATTCCCTTTTTGGAATTTTTGGTCCCTCTTTGGGGATTGAACTACTCTAAATTTTGTCTCCATGTTGTGAGCCAGCTGTGGAACAACACCATACATGAAGTCTTTGGCATGTGGGCTTACCACCTCTTCCATTTTTTACCTGAAGCCATTGTCCTTTTTGTGCTGTACCACTAGCACAGTAGTCATTTCATGTGCTTGGGGTGTTATGTACTCTTTTGATGGAGTCCTCTGAAAACAGGGATGACAGTTCTGATACACAAGCTGCTACCTCCCTGTGTATGCCTAGGAGTAGTGGCTTGTCATTCTGAAGCACTGGAACTCCCAGCAACAGCCCCTATGGCATTGGCCCTTGGTGTGGCTGAGTAGTGCACAAGGGGAGAGCCCCTGATTGGTTTTGGTGCTATTAGGGTCTACACTTTGTATCAAACGTATCAGACTTAAAAAACCGGCCGTCTTTGGCTGACCTTTAGTCAGGAACGACTTTTCATGGTACCCCTTTTCAACTTACAACTATCCCCTCATGGGAGGAGGGTCAGACTCGCTTGCTTGGGGTCAAATCTTTTCCCCATTACCTGGTCTGCATCAAGACTGACAAGGTCACCTTCCCACCATGAACCCATTATTTTGGTAGAAACTATCAAAGACAAGTTTGGCAAACCATTACTCCTCACTAGCCTTTGAATATGCTTCAGGGTGTCTTTTTCATAGAGACCTCATCTTCCAAACTGGTGAAGCGTGGGCCAGTCTGGAGTGGCAAGGCATTCATTTTGTTCATCATATTCAGAAAGGCACTAAGGACAACCACACTGATAATGACCACTTTATTCTGGTCTTTGAAGGGTATACCCCCAAGACAAGGTCAAGGTTATGGCTTATCACTGTGCACTGTGATGTATGTCCTGCCACTGCTAAAATGTTTTTGGTGTTTATGATTTGTACACATGTATTAATCCTGTATGCAATGAATGAGGATGCCCAGGTGTGCCTTTGTTCTACTGACCACGTGTATTCATTGTCACAACTGTCACTGGATTGTAAGAAAGAAAGAATATATTGGGGTATACGATCAGCTTTGCCTTGTGTCTACAAAAATCTACTATTGACTCTGTTACATCCTTTCCCCCACCTTATCCCAGTGATGCCTCACTCTTCTCTCCCTCTCCCCTGAACTTACATCATCCTCCCCTCCAACTGTTGCTCCTTTCATCCACCAGAGAAGTGCCTCTTCTCTGGTGTCTGCTGCCATTAGGGCCTCCTCTCAGTCCAAGAGTCTGCTGGTACACATTGGCCATGGAACCGTCAGCTCTAGCATCCCCAAGGATGCCTGGTCTCTCTTTATAGAACTAGCAGAAGCCTCTCTCCCCCCTTACCTCTCTGGCATCTAGCGTGTGTCCTCCTCTACTTATGTTCCTTCTTCTCTTTCATAAGTCCTGGGATGAGGACACTCCATTGCTGAGGAGGATGGCATTCCATAGGGTTCAGTGTTAAGTATCCTTTTCCTCATCACTATTAAAGGACTTGTGACCTCCGTCAAACTGTTGTTGGTCACCCCTGCTCTGCATGTGGATGACTTCTGTGTCTGAGTTATTTAACACTTGGTGGCTTTTGTGAAGTGACAGTTCCAGGGTGCCATGTGGTATGCTTCTGCATGGACCTTCTCACACAGTTTTCAGTTTTCTCCTCTTAAATTGTGGGTGGTGCATTTCTGTCACCATATTGTGTACGATACCTACTGGAGCTCTATCTCGAGACCCAATTTCTGATTGTGGTCCACCACTTCCATTTCTTGGGTCGTCTTATGACATTTACTTGTGTGTGTGGGGGGGGGGGGAGGGGGGGGGGGCATGGTAGCCAAATTTAGGGCTCAGTTGCTCCTTCCATACTGGTCCTCTTGGAGCAGGTCCACCATTGTGGTATCTATCTGACCATCAGTACCTTTTGCACTAGCCGTATTGTATCCTGGTTGAAGCTGGGGGTTGTCCCCCACTCACTGCCCTTTTGGTTCAACAGTCTAAGCTTCTTGTTTCCTATGCCATCACCATCTTCTCTTTCCCCACACATCCCTTATATTTTATACTTTAGCAGCAGGAAATTGCTCACTCTTCAGGTGAGTTTAACAGTTGGGCTCCAGCTTGCAGTCCTTTGCCATGATTTTTATCTTCCCTCTTTGTCCTGTTCCCCATTCTCTCCAAAAACCTCCTCCCCCTTGGTTAGTTCCTTGATCCCAGATTCAGAGGGGTCTGTGTTTCATTGTTTGTTCTGCCAGCTTTTACGGGAGTTTCAGGCTGCTGTTGTGTTTTAATGGAATGGCTCTAGGCTCTAAATCTGCTAATTAGAAGGAATGTGCCTTCTGCTGGCAAGTAACACCATCTCTTACCTGCCCCATGTAGCATGTGTACTGCATAGCTAATGGCCATTTACCAGGTTCTTTAGTATGTTTAACAGTCCTCGCCCACCCACGTTATGTGCAGACTCGATAACTGCCCTTGAGGCTATCAGACAGTGGTTTTCCCTCCCTCTTCTTGGTCTATGACATCTAAGACCACCTTACCAATCTTGACCATGCTGGTTGTTCAGTTGACTTTCTTTGGGTTCCCACTCATGTGGGTATCCCAGGTAATGAACTGCTGATCCTGTGGCTGGAGGGTGTGCCCCTTTTGTGTGACCTCTCTGGTGCTGGGTTTGCAGCCTCATGTCCAATTCCTTTTTGCTCAGCCTTGAGCTGACTCTTGGAGGCCAACCCCCTGCCTAATAAACTTATTGCGATAAGGGGACTCTTGCCACATGGCCCACTGGGGATCTACCATCCTCTGCAAACTTCGTATTGGTCATACAAGGTTGAATCTAAGCCTCTTACTCCATAATGATCTGTAACCCCCACATTTAATGAGACTCCCCTACCATTTGGCCTTTTGCACTAAACACACTCTTCCATTCTCCATTATCACAGATGGTAGCATACAACCTTACATAGTTACATCTGTCTTTGGTTTTCATCATAAAAGTGGTTTGTTCCCTAGATTTAAGTACCTGAATTCTCTTCCACAATTGAAGGCTTTCATCATTGCTTTCATGCTGGTCAGGTTTTCCTCTCCATTTTGTGCTGTTTCATCACCACCCCCTCTTCTTGTGTCATCCCCCATTGTGTCGCAATCATGGTATGAAGTGGGAACTGGGGTGGGTTAGCAGTCATTCCAGCACCATGTCACACATAGCACCATTGGGGTGTCTTATGATCTCCCCCTTCCTCCCTCCAGTTCTTTAATCTTCCTGCCACCCCAGTGTTCCATCTTCATTTGCCTGTTTTGCTTCACCATCAAATAGATTGTGCTGTTGGTTTGCTGCTCCCACAGTCTCTGCCACTTTGGATCTTGGGACAAATGATGTCACTGTTTCGTTCCTCTCCTCATTCAGACAATCAATCAACATCTGCAGCCAGCAGGCAAGCAGTGAGACTTGGTATCTGCTCTCTTAGCATCTGTGTCAGGGTGTTACTAGCATTAATGACAAGTTTGAAATTATTACTTGTTTCCAAATAAAAACAGCCACTTTGGTGACCTGGTGAACTAGAACTACAAAATTATATGCTTAAATTTAGGAAATAATGGCCCGCTAAAAACAGAAAATTCTGGAATATGAGTTATTTGGTTACAGATAACTTTTCAAAAAGGGGGATTTTTTTAAAAAGTGAAATTATACTGCAAATGGGAACGTGAAAGGCTTTCAGTTGGGTTATATTGCTAATTCATAATTACTCATTCCTAATTCCAACTGCATGTGTTTGTACTGATATTTCAATTATTATTTATTCACCAAATTTATTTTTTGGTAAATGAGTTACATTATCAGGAAAATTGATTGTGAACAATCAGATGTTAGTGTATTCCTTGCTAGAATATGAAAATATTTAATCTGTTTAACAGTTGCACTAGTGTTACCCATCTAGCTAGATCAAAAATAAATATATATTACAAGTTGACGATTGCAACTCACTCTGTTGTCACGTTGGGACAGTTGTCAAATGTGTGGCCATCACCAGCAGTGCGCTGAGCCTCAGTCACAGTCATCACGGCTTTGGAGGGGGCTGACCCAGTGATGCCAGCATTCTAGGCTGCTGGCACAAGCCGCAGCAGTTTCTGGTGGTCCCACGTGTCACCAGAACTGCCGCACCAGAGGCCAGTGTAGAAGGAAGGAATATCGACATCTGACATTCTGTCAACAGTGAGGCCGTCAGAGACAGAGCATAAGCTCTGACTGTTTCAAGGATGGGGGAGAAAATTGGCCTTGGCCTTTCAAAGGAACCATTCCAGAATTTGCCTTGATTGATCTAGGGAAATAATGGAAAACCTAAAACTGGATGGCAGGACACGGAATAAAGCCATCATGTTCCTGAATGTGAGATCAACACACTAGCTAATGTGGTGTAAACCTTCATCCAGAAGTGTTCACAGTTTCTTCTGTATCAGGAACTGCCATGAGTATGCAGCTTGAGGAATTTGTTTTCTTTGCTCAAAACAGTCTCCTCTGTACTGCAAGTTTTCTCTTGTGACTCCTTTGTGGGCTATTGAAAGAGATGCCACTACTGGCATGAACAGCGCCTACACTAGCCTTCAGTGAAGTTACCATTTTGTTGGCCAGCTAAACTTCAGTAACTGAAATACCAGAAACAATTTCTGCCAGTACCTCTGTGTCACAGGAACAAACTGGCTTCAGAATTTTCCTCTCCAACATTCATAAGTAGTACATCTGGTAATTCAGAAATTTCAAACGGTTTTTCTTCTATACTCTCTACTTCATAAACATTATGTATATGCTTGCACGTATTTAACTTAATGCTATAATCAATACATGCATAGTAATATCTATGAATTCTTACTTTACAGTCAGTGCACACTAATTTGGAGTTACAGTGGATAATATTTTCTTCCACAAGGTAAACTTCAAGTGATTTTGTGGCTGGTACTTTCAAACCTCTGCCTACCTTTCTAGTTGAGTCCTTATTCATCAAAATACTGGATTCGTGCTTATGGTGGAAGTTTTCATTTTACTTGTTAGTTTTGCTTTCACAATGACAATGAGCCTGTCAAACAGATTTGCTGTTACAAGCAACGTGAGTGCAAGTACACCTTTATCCAAATGTTTCACCTGCTTTGCATTACCATGTAGAGCAAGTGGTGGTAATATGCACCCCCCCCCCCCTTAATATCTTAATAATATTTAGCTGAACTCTAGTGGTGTATTAACATACCATTATTGGTTAATACTTAGATGCAACCTGCTAAGTATTGGCAACAGTTTCAAATAGATTAAAAGTATGGTATTATTGCATTTTTAAGCTGTCTACACTAGTTTACAAGGTGTAAGTGACTGTAATGTGGACCTCAGGGTCCATATTATAAGCAGACCGTAAAATGTTTTTATTTCTGTTTTCAGATGCCTAGGACTAACCTGGCACCTAAATGAAACTGTAAAAGGCAGGTGTGGGATAAAAACAAAATGCGAGAGGCAGTGTCTGCTGTTGTAGTAAAAATCATGGGAGTTAAAAAAGCAAACATTGCGCTGTCCCAAAAACAACTCTGTGCCAGTATGTGTATGAGGCTAATACCTGACAGATGTTGAAACTAAAAAGTTTGGAAGAAAACCAGCTGCCCTAGAAAGAGAACTAGTGGTTTACATACACTATATGGAGGCCAAATTCTATGCTTTTACTAGTATGGATGTTAGAAAAATGGCCTACCAACTTGCAGTTGGGAATGGAATTGCAACAAACTTCAGAAATGAAATTGCTGGAAGGCCTTGTCTTGACCATTTTCTTCGATGTCATCCAGATAAGCTTTCAATTAGAAAGCCAACTGGAACATCATATGCTCGAGCAAAACGCTTTTCGCATGAGAGAGTTAACTCATTCTACGACTTGCTATAAGCTGAATTCTGGAAACATAAGTATCCAGAAGATCGTGTATGGAACGTTTAGAAAACAGGCCTTAGTGTAGTTCAGACTGATACTGCAAGCAGAGGTAAACGCCAAATTTGTTCTCTGACTGCTGCTGAGTGTGGGTCTCTAGTAATGGTCGTCTGTTTGCTGAGTGCAGGAGGTTCTTATGTTGGCCTGATGTTCGTATTCCCGAGAATGGATGAGGGGAAAGACCATTGTTTCAACTGATTTGCTGTACAAAAAAGAGTTAGAAGTCATTATTAAGGAAAAGAGAGGAAAAGAACTTTGCCAAAGACCCCCTAGTGAGATAAGCTTCTACATCCTTACATTTGTCCTCTAGCCATCCATGTCTGCTTAGCCATTTTGCGCTTCCTGTCGATCTCATTTTTGAGACGTCTGTGTACCTTGTTGGCTGCTTCATTTATTGCATTTTTATATTTTCTCCTTTCATCAATTAAATTCAATATCTCTTCTGTTATCCAAGGATTTCTAATAGCCCTCGTCTTTTTACCTATTTGATCCTCTGCTGCCTTCACTACTTCATCCTTCTACTGTATTTCCTTCCCTTGCCAAAGAAACACACTATATCATAGGATCCAACAAGTTTGCTTTCATGGAGCATCCACTGTCAAATATTCTCGCTGTAGTGAGTCTTAAGTGCACCCATAAATGTACGATCTAGCAGTTGCAGGACTAGAACAATTAGCCTCAATAACTTCGTCATTCTTGGGCGGCAGTTCATAGTTACAATTCGCTGAAACCTGCCAGCTTGATCACCCAACCTGTTGGCGTCGTCTTTTTTACCTGGTGTGCTAGGTGAAGGCAACTCCAATCGTTCAGCTCCAGATACAATAACCTCTTTATCTGACGGCCTATCAAGTCCGATGTCAGTTTTGTCTTCCGGGAGGAAATCTGCATCGGTGAATACGGACTGGTCCGTGGGCCATACTCCAGTAGCTTTCAAACCTTTAATAGCAAATAGCATTGTTGCACTTTTGATGAAAAAAGCGTTCAAATTTGAAAGACCACCGCGGCCTGCACATCCCTCGGTCCATACGCGGAGTCAGTGGAGGGGAGAGGCGACAGGTATATATACCACACCGCCCGCCGGCATTGGACGTCAGTCAACAGGAGTAATCTGATGATGATGGCACGCTACGCCGTGACTGGAACACGATAGTGGGAAAAGGAAGAGAAGGAAACGTAGTAGGTGAATATGGATTGGGGTTAAGAAATGAAAGAGGAAGCTGCCTGGTAGAATTTTGCACACAGCACAACTTAATCGTAGCTAACACTTGGTTTCAGAATCATGAAAGGAGGTTGTATACATGGAAGAACCCTGGAGATACTAAAAGGTATCAGATAGATTATATAATGGTAAGGCAGAGATTAAGGAACCAGGTTTTAAATTGTAAGACATTTCCAGGGGCAAATGTGGACTCTGACCACAATCTATTGGTTATGTCCTGTAGATTAAAACTGCAAACAGGTGGTAATTTAAGGAGATGGGACCTGGATAAAGAGAAAGAACAAGAGGTTGTACAGAGTTTCAGTGAGAGCATAAAGGAACAATTGACAGTAATGGGGGAAAGAAATACAGTAGAAGAAGAATGGGTAGCTTTCAGAGATGAAATAGTGAAGGCAGCAGAGGATCAAGTAGGTAAAGAGACGAGGGCCAGTAGAAATCCTTGGGCAACAGAAGAGATATTGAATCTAACTGATGAAAGGAGAAAATATGAAAATACAGTAAGTGAAGCAGGCAAAAAGGAATACAAACGTCTCAAAAATGAAATCGACAGGAAGTGCAAAATGGCTAAGCAGGGATGGATAGAGGACAAATGTAAGGATGTAGAGTCTTGTCTCACCAGGGGTAAGATAGATACTGCCTACAGCTGCATGCCCGAGAGACCTTCAAGCACATTCATATTATATTAATATCCAGAAAAACTTGAATTTCAACACAGTCTAACATGTGTTGGACTGTGACGATACGGTAACAACTTTGATACAGCTTCCAGTTTTCGGAACTGGCGGCTGTTTAGGGGAGGCCCTTTGGGCCGGACTTGTTCTGGGTGACATCCTGGCGCTAAGGGCACGTGTTGGTTATGCCATCGGCACCCGGACTGTTCATTCGAACGTAGAGCTTTGAGAATGCCGAGTTTCTATCGTCATAGCATGGAAAACGCACGCTGGGGAGTCTTTCCAAACGTGCAGCGCAATATCAAGCAAGACAGATGTTCTGAAAGTGTGTTCGAACATTGACCAAAGAGATGGAAGAACGCCATGCACGCCATCTTTCTTCAGTACAGACTCGCCATACACCATACTGGCTTTCAGTTGGTGTTGGTTTCAAGGTATAGTCTCTCTGTAAACTCAAGAGCGAGCAGCGCTTTTGGTGGGGGAAGCGGCCTTTTCCGGGAGAACCCTGCCACTGGCCTACAGGGGCACCCAAAATCAGTTGCCTGTTACCTGTCTAGCGGCGTAGATCGGCGTGCAGTGGTGTACAATACGTCGTTTCTGTTCGTGAGATCCTTGTTGCCAGCATCAGACACTGACATACTTCGGTATCTGGAAGTGCTGGATAACAGCGTTGCATTGCAAGAAAATTGCAGAAGACGAAGAGGAGCTATTTGCGGAGTACATTTCCCCATCATGTTCTAGTTCTGGGTGGAGATTTTAATTTGCCAGATACACCAGGTGACCAAGAAGTCAGTATAAATTTGAAAACTGAATGAATCACGGAATAATGTAGATAGGGAGGTACAAATTGACACACATGCTTGGAATGACATGGGATTTGATAAAAAAAAAAAAAAAATACAAAAGCTCAAAAAATGTACGACAGGTTGCGCTTCATCAGATCAGAATAGCATGACAAAGCAAGAATGATGTTCTTTACAGGAAATGCTCAGTATGTCCACCATCATTCCTCAACAGTAATTGTAATCGAGGAATAATGTTGTGAAAAGCACTGTAAAGCATGTCCGGAATATGTGGTGAGGCATTGGCGTTGGATGTTGTCTTTCAGCATCCCTAGAGATGTCGCTCGATCACGATACACTTGCGACTTCAGGTAACCCCAAAGCCAATAATAGCACGGACTGAGGTCTGGGGACCTAGGAGGCCAAGCGTGACGAAAGTGGCGGCTGAGCACACGATCACCACCAAACGACGCGCATAAGAGATCTGTCAGACATTTTGTGAATTTGTTTTTTCTAATAAATCCCCATGTCATTCCAAGCATGTGTCTCAATTTTTACCTCTCTATCTACATTATTCCATGGTTTATCACTTTTTCCAATTTATACTGACTTTTTGATCACCCGTTAGACTGGGAGACTCAAACGTTTATAACGGGTGGCAGGGACAAAGAATCCAGTGAAATTTTGTTAAAGTGCTTTATCTGAAAAAACTACCTTGAGCAGTTAAACAGAGAACCGACTCGTGGCGATAACATATTGGACCTTCTGGCGACAAACAGACCCGTAACAGTTAACGCAGAACACGGAATCAGCGATCATAAAGCGGTTACTGCATCACTGATTACAGCCCTAAGTAGAAATATTAAAGAAGGTAGGAAGATTTTTCTGTTTAGCAAAAGTGACAAAAAGCAGATTACAGAGTACCTGACGGCTCAACACAAAAGTTTTGTCTCAAGTACAGATAGTGTTGAGGATCAGTGGACAAAGTTCAAAACCATCGTACAATATGCGTTAGATGAGTATGTGCCAAGCAAGATCGTAAGAAATGGAAAAGAGCCACCGTGGTACAACAACCGAGTTTGAAAACTGCTGCGGAAGCAAAGGGAACTTCACAGCAAACATGAACATAGCCAAAGCCTTGCAGACAAACAAAAATTACGCGAAGCGAAATGTAATGTGAGGAGGGCTATGCGAGAGGCATTCAATGAATTCGAAAGTAAAGCTCTATGTACTGATTGGCAGAAAACCCTAAGAAATTTTGGTCTTATGTCAAAGCAGTAGGTGGAGCAAAACGAAATGTTCAGACACTCTGTGACCAAAATGGTACTGAAACAGACTGAAGGCCGAACTACTAAATGGCTAATTCTCAGAGGAAGACTGCACTGTAGTTCCTTCTCTACACTGTCGCACATATGACAAAATAGTAGATGTCGAAAGAGACGGCAGAGGGATAGAGAAACAATTAAAATCGCTCAAAAGAGGAAAGGCCGCTGGACCTTATGGGATACCAGTTCGATTTTACACAGAGTACGCGAAGGAACTTGCCCCCTTCTTGAAGCGGTGTAGCGTTCCGAACGATTGGAAAAGGGCACAGGTCATCCACGTTTTCAAGAAGGGAATTCAAACAAATGTGCAGAACTATAGACCTATATCTCTAACGTCAATCAGTTGTAGAATTTTGGAACACGTATTATGTTCGAGTATAATGACTTTTCTGGAGACTAGAAATCTACTCTGTAGGAATCAGCACGGGTTTCGGAAAAGACGGTCGTGTGATACCCAGCTCTCGCCATTCGTCCATGAGACTCAGAAGGGCATAGACACGGGTTCACAGGTAGATGCCGTGTTTCTTGACTTCCGCAAGGCTTTCGATACAGTTCCCCACAATCGTTTAATGAACAAAGTAAGAGCATACGGACTATCAGACCAATTGTGTGATGGGATTGAAGAGTTCCTACATGACAGAACGCAGCATGTCATTCTCAATGGAGAGAAGTCTTCCGAAGTAAGAGTGATTTCAGGTGTGCCGCAGGGGAGTGTCATAGGACCGTTGCTATTCACAATATACATAAATGACCTTGTGGATATCATCGGAAGATCACTGAGGCTTTTTGCGGATGACGCTGTAATATATCCAGAGGTTGTAACAATGGAAAATTGTACCGAAATGCAGGAGGATCTGCAACGAATTGACGCATGGTGCAGGGAATGGCAATTGAATCTCAATGTGGACAAGTGTAATGTGCTGCGAATACATAGACAGATAGATCCCTTATCATTTAGCTACAATATAGCAGGTCAGCAACTGGGAGAACGCATTAGGAGTGATTTAAAATGGAATGATCATATGAAGTTGATCGTCGGTAAAGCAGATGCCAGACTGAGATTCATTGGAAGAATACTAAGGAAATGCAATCCGACAACAAAGGAAGTAGGTTACAGTACCCTTGTTCGCCCACTGCTTCAATACTGCTCAGCAGTGTGGGATCCGCACCAGATAGGGTTGATAGAAGAGATAGAGAAGATCCAACGGAGAGCCGCGCGCTTCGTTACAGGACGATTTAGTAATCGCGAAAGCGTTACAGAGATGACAGATAAACTCGAAGACTCTGCAGGAGAGACGCTCAGTAGCACTGTATGGGCTTCTGTTGAAGTTTCGAGAACATACCTTCACCGAGGAGTCAAGCAGTATATTGCTCCCTCCTACGTATGTCTCGCGAAGAGACATGAGGATAAAATCAGAGAGATTAGAGGTCACACAGAGGCATACCGACAATCCTTCTTTCCACGAACAATACGAGACTGGAATAGAAGGGACAACTGATAGAGATACTCAAGGTACCCTCCGCCACACACCGTCAGGTAGCTTGCAGATAATGGATGTAGATGTAGATGTAACGAGCGTTCGATCGTCTGTTATGTTACAGCGTGTGTTAAGGAGGTGACACGAAAAGAACTGTTACCCGTTCCAAGCAAAGGGCTCCAATTTATGCAAACGTCTGTCACGCCTAAGGAAGGAACGCAAAAATAAACCGCGTGGTTTACAGGGATCGCCACGAAGGAAAACTAGTAATTTTGGGAGGAAACCCGTCGTCGTAGACAATTTCATAAAATCGATCCTTCCACAAACGATGGAGGGCTTTTACATCAATCTAAAAATAGTGCCGACATTACGGAAACTACAAATTGCCGTGAAACAAAAAAATCCAATTTTACTCGTAACAGGCTCGCCAAAAGGAATATTTAACTTTTCTAAAATTCCATACTCTTTATGTAAGAAAGATTCTCTAATCTGTTTTGACACAAAACAAATAATCGTTGATGCTACCAAAACACATGTATCCTTTTTGACAGCTGATAATAGAGCAAATAGCCAATGGGTATAACATTGTCCACATACTTTTTCACGTACGTTTACGAAGGCAGTGACAAAAAATGTAGTGCAAATCGGACTAGTACAACACAAGAAATTGTAAATTTCTTGTTACTTTTTAAACACTCATCGTGTTGCAAGACCTGTTAAGTTTCAACGCAATCCTTCAAAGAAAACTTCTATCCTTTAGTAGAAACACAAAGTGAGAATAATTCTTAAATTCTACAGTTTCATTGCGCTTTACGGGTAGCAGTAGAGGAACGTACATTCACATGAATAGGCATTCGGTTCCATGTTTGTAGTAAAATCCCGACTTACGTTCATATGTTAATATTATTTACTCTATAGCGTTATGTTTCGGAAGAAGCTATCGTCTTTTGTATTCTTTACGGTACTAAAACACTTGTCTAAAAATTAACGCTGCCGGGCCGTGTATGCAGACAGCGTCGCTGCCGATTTAAAGCGCGCACCGCGGCAGGGCGGTACTGCGTCGTGAGACAGCCTGTGGAGGCGCCCCGTGACGTGGCTGGGTAGCCAGAGTGGGGACAGACTGTAAACGGGCACAGTGAGGATCCATAAGAAACGCATTGTCGTTGATACAATCTGTCATATTTCAGTGTCAGTTAATAACGTATCTACCATTAAAACTTTCAGTAGGTCAGATTCAATGTATGGCCATTCGAAAGTCACAGTCGGTAGAGCGAAATGATGAGGTAGCTGGTAATGTGATTCTTGTTTGCGCCTCAGTGGATCCGAATATTTTTATTACTAGTCTTCGCTTTTTCTGTTAGGATCTGATACTTTGTTTTCAGTGCAATAAAAGTATATTCTCTAATATTCGATGTTACATATGTACGTTCCATCTGAGGATGGAGTTTGTTCGAATGGTTTAATTTACAAGACAGATTGCACTACATGCAGTAAGATATAACAAGAAAGTGTAAAACAATTCTTTTTTATTTCACATGTTGTGAAGATTCTGCTGCTGAATAGGAACAAATATAAAGTAAGACTTTGAATCGCGCTATTTGTTACGGAGCTTCTCTTTCTGCCTTATAACATGTCCGTGGACACTACACGCAGAACAACGTGACTCTCACGTGGACAAGAGAGGAAAGGCGCGTTTTAATAGCGCTAGCTTAAGAATTTTACGCCCATGCATTTTGTAAAGTGGGTGATAGAGAGAAACGTGTGACGAGGGCCTCCCGACCGCTCGCCTGGTGCAGGTCTTTCGACTTGACGCCACTTCGGTGACATGCGCGTAGTTGGAGATGAAATGATGACGATTAGGACAACACGACACCCAGTCCCTGAGCAGAGAAAATCTCCAACCCAGCCAGGAATCGAACCCGTCTGTCACGCTGACCACTCAGCTACCGGGGCGGACAACCGGGTGATGTGTGACCCAGATGCTGCCGCTGCGGTCGCGTGTACCACGTTGACACGCACATGCTGTATGCACAAGTCAGAGCGTTCGGCAGCACTTTCAACTTGGCACGCTCAAGATTGATGTTCACAACACCGTCCGTGTAGTGACGGCATTACTCTTTCCTAAAACAGTGCACGGAGATCGGCGCAAATACTGTTGAGTGGTACTTAAGATAGGGAAATAAATTAGTGAAATCAAGGTGAAGTGAAGTAGAAATTCAAAATTAATGAGAAACTTCGTTTAGCTTAGAAGAGTTACACTCTGGCAAACAACGGGCAGAGCAGAAGAGGCAATGACCGCGAAGTCAGCACATTCAGGAGAAGCTATCGTCCTCCCCCACGTAAGCAGAAGCTGTCGATTCAGCCGTCAGGCCATCGCCCGTCCGGCTCACGTGTTTCTCAATTGTCACACGTGATCAAAGGCTCTCGCCTACATTCCGAGAGCCAATGACCGACGTTAAGAAGATCCTTCGCGAAGCTTTTCGACGTGACAAAAGAGGCAACGACAGCGATGTTGTTCACCTCCAGTGAAGTGAAGTGAATAAGTACGCGAGACGCAGTGGGCCCGACAGGAGTAGCTTTCAGTTCAGTTCCGGTACAGTCGGTGCTCAAGACCGTCATGCAGGAAGATACTACATCGTACACAGAAGCACCGAGTCCGCCGCTGTAATGGAATAGCAAGCAGCAGCCTCGGCGCCAGAAGACAGAAGGTATTTGAGGCCAGATTTTTATGTACCCGAGTGACTCGTGAGGACGGGAAGGAGACAGCGCACATCCGAGTCGTCACCGTCCGATTCACGACTTCTTCCTCAATAATTAAAGGGACCACCTCGCGATGCGCGTCTCCAGTCAACTGGGCGAAACGGCGACACGAGATACACACCGCCGTGCGTAATCAGACGCCGCCGCTCACGCAAGCAGAAGGCTTCGCAAACGACACAGTTGCCAGTATCCCAGCCAGAAACCCTTGTACAAAACTTTCAATAAAAGTTATCTTATGTAAAACTGCTGTTTCATTCTACCTCATACCTGAGCCAAGGATGAACCCACCCTGCAAAAATGTTGTTAAGAGAGAAAAAGTAATTTATTTAGTGTTTTTCACCCTGACATAATGCTTTAGAATCAAATGCCCTTTGCAGTAGTGCTCATCCTGACAGATGACCATCACAAACAGAGAAAACCCAGTTACAGTACGGAGTAGAGAGGAGCGGAGAGTATTCGTTGTGAAGGGGTGCCGTCGAGAATAGATACGATGTGTCAGGGGACGAAATGCAGTTCGCTATAAAATTAACGAAGAATGCCAACAAGTAAGGAATTACTACAATAATAGTGATTGCGATATTTCTCTCGGCAGTTTAAACCGAGTAGGTGAGCGAGTAAGGTAACCAGGAAAATAACAATAGCTACAGTTGTATGCTATAGCATACAATGTAAAGAATTTCAGGCAAATAGTTTCAGATCAAGTAATACTACAGTTAACGGTAACAGTCGAAGACACTAGCAGGAAGATAATTACGGAATTACAGTTACAAGAACAATAGGTAAAGGCACAGAAACAGAGATAGTTGGAGAGTAGATGCAATTTCAAGATAGCATTCAGAGAAGGAGAGATGTTGCAAAAGATTAGTATTAAATTAAGGTGAGAGGTGCTAGGTTTTCGCTTTGGCTCGCATAGTTTCTCTTGATGCTGTTCAGTTCTGACACGTTTCTAAACGCATTCTTTTCAGGGGGGGGGGGGGGGCGGTCTTAATTATGCTGCCGCCCAGAGTACATACATTCTGAAGGCCGAAATGGGGTGTGGCGTTGTTTTAAATCCTTAGATGGTCCTTTGTACACTCCTGGAAATGAAAAAAAACACATTGACACCGGTGTGTCAGACCCACCATACTTGCTCCGGACACAGCGAGAGGGCTGTACAAGCAATGATGACACGCACGGCGCAGTGGACACACCAGCAACCGCGGTGTTGGCCATCGAATGGCGCTAGCTGCGCAGCATTTGTGCACCGCCGCCTTCAGTGTCAGCCAGTTTGCCGTGGGATACGGAGCTCCATCGCAGTCTTTAACACTGGTAGCATGCCGCGACAGCGTGGACGTGAACCGTATGTGCAGTTGACGGACTTTGAGCGAGGGCGTATAGTGGGCATGCGGGAGGCCGGGTGGACGTACCGCCGAATTGCTCAACACGTGGGGCGTGAGGTCTCCACAGTACATCGATGTTGTCGCCAGTGGTCGGCGGAAGGTGCACGTGCCCGTCGACCTGGGACCGGACCGCAGCGACGCACAGATGCACGCCAAGACCGTAGGATCCTACGCAGTGCCGTAGGGGACCGCACCGCCACTTCCCAGCAAATTAGGGACACTGTTGCTCCTGGGGTATCGGCGAGGACCATTCGCAACCGTCTCCATGAAGCTGGGCTACGGTCCCGCACACCGTTAGGCCGTCTTCCGCTCACGCCCCAACATCGTGCAGCCCGCCTCCAGTGGTGTCGCGACAGGCGTGAATGGAGGGACGAATGGAGACGTGTCGTCTTCAGCGATGAGAGTCGCTTCTGCCTTGGTGCCAATGATGGTCGTATGCGTGTTTGGCGCCGTGCAGGTGAGCGCCACAATCAGGTCTGCATACGACCGAGGCACACAGGGCCAACACCCAGCATCATGGTGTGGGGAGCGATCTCCTACACTCGTCGTACACCTCTGGTGATCGTCGAGGGGACACTGAATAGTGCATGGTACATCCAAACCGTCATCGAACCCATCGTTCTACCATTCCTAGACCGGCAAGGGAACTTGCTGTTCCAACAGAACAATGCACGTCCGCATGTATCACGTGCTCTAGAAGGTGTAAATCAACTACCCTGGCCAGCAAGATCTCTGGATCTGTCCCCCATTGAGCATGTTTGGGACTGGATGAAGCGTCGTCTCACGCAGTCTGCACGTCCAGCACGAACGCTGGTCCAACTGAGGCGCCAGGTGGAAATGGCATGGCAAGCCGTTCCACAGGACTACATCCAGCATCTCTACGATCGTCTCCATGGGAGAATAGCAGCCTGCATTGCTGCGAAAGGTGGATATACACTGTACTAGTGCCGACATTGTGCATGCTCTGTTGCCTGTGTCTATGTGCCTGTGGTTCTGTCAGTGTGATCATGTGATGTATCTGACCCCAGGAATGTGTCAATAAAGTTTCCCCTTCCTGGGACAATGAATTCACGGTGTTCTTATTTCAATTTCCAGGAGTGTAAGATCTTGTCTTATTGTAAGCCCTGCCCTTGCTAACTATTTTTTCTCGTGGCTGAAGATCTGCGTCCTTTTTCGGTGTGAGACAAATTTGACAATTATTGGATGAGATTTCGAAGCACCTTATAATCCACGTACCATCCAGTGTCTACCTTACCTATGTCAATGCCTAATATTTCTCGTGCAACCTGTATAATGAGGTCATCTGTGTCTTCCGGCTCATCTTCGCCGCCGACTATTTTTCCTTTTTATGTAGACTGAAGCGAGGAGAAAGGAAACGGAAGGAACTATTAAGGTAAGCTGCACTGAGACCTTGCGCGGAATCAGCGGCAATGAGAAAAAATGTATGCAAACCTGGAACTCGAACCCGGCGTCCGCTGCTACATGATTCATTGCTCGTAGAGACGAATCAGTTATATGAAAGCGTGCTGTCCGTTTATTCAAACATGTCACAAAGAACAGACATCGCGTATCCCTAATATTTCGCCTTTACTGCCCTCTCTGAAATTCGTCACACACAAATTATTCTCGGGACCGAGAGCTGTATAAAGCTCTGAAATGTTTAGCGATTCGTGAAACGTGTAACGAAAAGACATGTTAAACGCCACTGATGGGGAAGCGTTTACCGAGGGCGACAAAAATGTTGTTTCTACTCAAGTCGGATTTCAGTGTGGCTGTGAAGTTATCTGGTAACGCACAACAGGTCTAGGTGAAAAGAAGGTAATTGTTGGATGTTATTAACGGCCTCCCGATTCCGTCGAGACAGAGTTATTCAAAGAAAGTCTACGCTCAGTAGTGCGGAAGTACCCAAATCGTGCAGTATTAGTTCCGAGCATAGACAAGGACACCGATGGATTCATTACAAGGTTTCCACATAAGTAGCCTTGCAGAGTACTGTTGAACATGTTTTTTTCGAAAACTGTCTTGAGCACCTAGTTCGAGAGAGCACATACAATGGAAATACACACATAAAAAAAAATTGCGTGACCCCGGTTACCAGAACTCGGGAAGATAAACGTTGGCTGTGGATATCGTATCAGATACACAGTCCCTTTGACTTTTTAAAGATGTCACTAAGCCCGACCACAGATGTGAGCAACCGTGTATGAGCAGCGCCTATTAGACAGACGGGGTCCGACAGCCGATCCGTTCCAGTCATTCCACCACGAAGGAGGTACACGGCTCGTGTTGTCTGTAGTTCAACCGTGCCTACACCGTCAATACAGCGGTCCGCATTGTTCGTTTGTGCCAGGAAGGGCTCTCAACAAGTGAATTGTCAAGGCGAGTCGGAGTAAACGAAAGCGATGTCGATGACATGTCTCGCTCAGGATGCCCGGGGGCGACTACGGCAATCGATGACCGCTGCTTGCGGATTATGGCTCGGAGGTACCCCGACAGCAAAGCCAACATGTTGAATAATGCCTTTCGTGCAGCCACAGGACGTCGTGTTAAGACTCAAACAGTGCACAGTAACCTGCACGATGCACGTCTTCACTCCCGACGTCCGTGGCGAGGTCCATCTTCGCAACTACGACACAGTGCAGCGCGGTACCGATGGGCCCAACAACATGCCGGATGGACCTCTCAGCATTGGCATCACGTTCTCTGCACCGATGAGTCTCATATATACCTTCAACCAGACAATCGTCGGAGACGTGCTTGGAGGCAACCCGGTCAGGCTGAAAGCTTTAAATACACTGTCCAGCGAGTGCAGCAACATAGAGGTTCCCTGCTGTTTTGGGGTGGCATTATGTGGGGCCGATGTACTCTCTCGTGGTCATGGAAGGCGCCGCAACGGCTGTACAATACGTGAATGCCATCCTCCGACCGATTTTTTAATTTCGTTTTTAGTGCAACGAGATCGGCAGTATACAGTATATGGCCGAGGCATTCGTCTTCATGGACGACAATTCGCGGCCCCATCGTGCACATCTTGTGGCTGACTTCCTTCAGGATAACGACATCGCCCGACTAGTGTGGCCAGCATATTCTCCAGACATGTGCCGGCCAGAGTGGCAGAGCGGTTCTAGGCGCTACAGTCTGGAGCCGGGCGACAGCTACGGTCTCAGGTTCGAATGCTGCCATGGGCATGGATGTGTGTGATGTCCTTAGGCTAGTTAGGTTTAATTAGTTCTAAGTTCTAGGCGACTCATGACCTCGTAAGTCAATTTGCATAGTGCTCAGAGCCATTTGAACCATTTTTCTCCAGACATGTACCCTATCGAACATACCTGGGACAGACTGAAGAGGGCTGTTTATGGCCGACGTGACCCTCCAACCACACTGAGTGATCTACGCCGAATCACCGTTAGGAATGGGACAATCTGCCTTGATGAACTTGTGGATCGTATTCCACGACGAATACAGGCGTGCATTAATTCAAGAGGACGTGGTAGTGGGTATTACAGGTTCCGGTGTGTACACCAATCTGGGCAACCGACTCTGAAGGTCTCGCTATACGGTGGTACAACATGCCATGTGCCATTTTTATGAGCAATAATAAGTGCGGAAACGATGTTTATATCGATCTCTGTACAAAAAATTGGAATAGTTTCCGGAACCAACCGAAGTGATGCTAAACTTTTTTTGATGTAAGTATTTTAGAGCATGTAGCTACAAAGATGCCTGGACTCACCGAGGGTGTCACTACAGAGACAGGCGTTAGTGATAATGACGTTGCCGTAGCGACGATGGTTACTTAAGTTATTAAATCAATCAAGAAAGCTAGGAGAGTAGTTGAGCAGAAAAGCGGTTGTTAGAATTTCAAACAGTGAATGGACATTATTTAGTTCCAGTATGATGGGTGTAGAGTAATTATAAGCCAAGTTTGAACAGATCCTAAATCGTGCTGTGGAAAAGTATGTGCCTAGTAAGCGAATGAAGGATGGAGAAGATACATTGCGGAAAATGATGCTGAAGCAGAGACTGTTGCACACTCAGTTCAACAGAGAGCACGCTAACAACAATTCAAGGTTAGTAGAGATTCGTGCGTCTGTGGAAAGATCGAAGCTCGAGCATAAAGCTGCCGCCGTCATACCTCAACAAATTATCTTGAAGAGATCGCGAGACTATTCTGGTCCTGCGTAAAACCGCTGAGTGGGGGGCGAAGCTTCAGCCTGGTGTGCTAGTAGAAAACAACAAAAGGAATGCTCAAGTTTTAAATTTCATGTTTAAGGAATATTTCACGCAGCAGAATCGTAGAAACATGCAGTCGTTACACTCTCGTGTCGACACCACGGTAATGGACATTCCTAGCCTAGAGAAGCAGCTGGAACATTTGGTAGCAAATAAGTCGCCAGGTCCTGACCGAATACCGATTCGGTTTCACAAACAGTACTCTACGGCATTGGCCCCTTACTTAGATTGCATTTATCGTGAATCTCTCGCATAACGCAAAGTCCCAAGTGACTGGAAAAAAGTGACTCCTATGTACACTAATGGCCATTAAGATTGCTATACTACGAAGATGACCTGCTACACGCGCGAAATATAACCGACAGGAAGAAGATGCTGTGATATGCAAATAATTAGCTTTCCAGAGCATTCACACAACATTGGCGACACCTACAACGTGCTGGCATGAGGAAAGTTTTCAACCGATTTCTCATACACAAACAGCAGTTGACCGGCGTTGTCTGGTGAAACGTTGTTGTCATGCCTCGTGTAAGGAGGAGAAATGCGTGCCATCACGTTTCCGACTTTGATAAATGTCGGATTCTAGCCTATCGCGATTGCGGTTTATCGGAGCGCGACACTGCAGCTTGGTCGAGATCCAATGACTGTTAGCAGAATATGGAATCGGTGGGTTCAGGAGCGTAATACGGAATGCCGTGCAGGATCCCAGCGACCTCGTATCACTAGCAGTCTAGGTGACAGACATCTTATCCGCATGGCTGTAACGGACCGTGCAGCCACGTCTCGATCCCTGAGTCAACAGGTGGGGACGTTTCCAAGACAACAACCATCTGCACGAACAGTTTGACGACGTTTGCAGCAGCATGGACTATGAGCTCTGTTACTCTTGACGCTGCATCACAGACAAGAGCGCCTGCGATGGTGTACTCAACGACGAACCTGGCTGCACGAATGGCAAAACGTCATTTTTTCGGATGAATGCAGGTTCTGTTTACAGCATCACGAAAGCGTGTATTCGTCATCGCCATACTGCTGTATCACCCCGCGTGATGGTATGGGGAGCAATTGGTTACAGGTCTCGGTCACCTCTTGTCCGCATTGGCGGCACTTTGAACAGTGGACGTTACATTGCAGATGTGCTACGACGGAAAAAATCGCAACACCACAAGCAGTTGTGAGAGATAAACGAAAGTTGGTAGGCGTGTTTCTACAATTGAAAAATAGTGTCGATTTAAATTTCGCGCCAGTCGCATAAGAATGGCGTTAGTAGGGGGGGGGGGGGGCACTGTGAGGGTGCAGATCAGGTCTGCTGTAAATACACGCCGTGGCGGTTGTGAGCGTTAGTTACCTTCTAGATTGGACGTGGTGGTTTGATCTTAGCCAAGAACGCCTTTGAGGAGACAGAGGCGCCATTACGATCATCTTAATGAGTTTGAACGAGGTCGTGTAATAGGGCCACGAGAAGCTGGATGTTCCTCCAGCGATTTCGCAGGAGACTTGGCAGAAATTTAGCACTGTATACTGGCAGCGGTGACCGCGAGTATGTACGGTCGCAAAAAGCTCGAGCTCCGACCGGTCACGTGGCGCTACCAAGAGGGAAGGCAGTCGTGTCTGGCGTACGTCTCTGGCACATCACATTTCTTCTGCAGTAGCAATTCGAACAGCAGTCGGCGACATAACGAATTAAAAATCGATTACTTCAGGGACAGCCCCGAGCCAAGGCGCCCAGTAGCATGCATTTCACTGACCCCCAAACCAGCGGCATTTGCGACACAAAACTGACATCGCACACCATTACAGCACAATGCGTGCCCGTTTCAGTGCTTGCATTCAACATTCTGATCGTTACATCTGTTATTAACATACCAGCATGTCACTTTTGCAACGGCTTATTTCGCGCTTACGTTGGCCTGTGATGCTGCAATGTTAATTACTTAAATATCCTACATAGACAGACGTATTCCCGAAATTTCATTACTCTACATGATTTTTTGTTCGTTTGTTGCTGTGATTTTTTTTTATCGCCAGTTCATTTGTCCAGTCGCGGAAGCCGTCAGGCTCTGATGCCACCCTGCAACACACCTCTGCCAGGCAGGCTGCATAGAGCATAGCCCCTGTAAATCAGTAACTGCACAGTCCAGCGAGCTAAGAAAGTTGCAGCTCGGTCCGCAGAGGTCCTTCGTGTACACGAGACACTAGAACAGGTGGTGCACGCATCCGCGACAGGGTCACTGCTGCTATGGACCTTCTGCTGCATCCACCGTGACACGTGCGGCCACTCTAATGTGAGTGTGAGCGTGAGCGTGCCTCCCGGGCAGTCCCGTCGTAGCCGACAATTGGTGCCCACCGCTACGAACCCAGCATCGCCTCCGACTGCACACCGCCTTCGCTTCCTGTCCACAGTGTTAACTATACAGACGGCGCTTCTATGAAATCGGCAAAAAATCTCATACACCATTTAAAGAGTATTATGTCTTTGAAGAAAACTACACTGTCAAAAATTCCCTTTAACTAACAGCTAAAATTAAAAACTTTTCCAATTCCTAATGATGGTAATTTCGTATCCTTTAACGTAGTTAATTTACTTGCTAACATTCACATTTTTGAGACTATTAAAATTACTGATGAGAATCTTCTCCAACACAAAAACCTAATGTACAAGAAATTAAAGATGTCATTAGGTTATTACTTCTGATACTCTCCTACAACTATTTCCAGTTTAACGCTGAAATTTTTTTTACGACCTTAAGCCTTTGCCGTGCCTATTTGTGTAACAAGTACGCTTGCCAACAGTATTGTTAAACATCACAAAAGGCAGTACTTTAAGAAATTATTGTCACCTGAGCAATTTTTCAGTCTTTAGGTACGGATCTTTCTGTGAGCGGTTGTATATAATTACTAAACATGGAGCTATTGTATCAGCACACTCAGAGGAACTTGACTGGTATACAATCTGGAACGGAAACCTTGCCTTTAATAAGTGATTTAAGCTGCTTTGCTACACCGAGGATATATGCTTCTCATTTTGGCACTTTCTGTTGACTGGGCTTCGGGAAAGCTTACTTAGTATTCTTTGCTGAAGGAGTTTCGGAAAACCACGTTTCTTAACTCTACTTTAGTGGCACTGTCACCAGTGACTCCACCGTTACTTTCGCGCAGTGAAGGTACGGATTGCGTCTTGACACTGGTGTACTCTATGCATGAACAGAATCTCTGGGTTTTTCGCCAGATTTCGAAACAGAGTTTTGTTGCGGAAATTATCAAGAGCATCTCGCACTGTAGTAACCGCTATATTTAGAACTTCTGCAAAACATTGCCAGTCTTGCGGATTTTGGATTCTTTTAGATTTGGCATGCTTTTTCGTTACTTCTGCAACAGCGATTTCACCCGTTTTGTCCATGGGGGATCAGTACCATCACTTATTAATCTATGTGGTATATATATCTCTCAATTGCAATCGATACTATTTCTCTGAAATCATTCCACATCTTTTCTACGCTTACATGATCAGATCGGAAGGAGTGGAGGCTGTTTCCTTAAAAATCGTTAAGAGCATTGTCAGCTTTTTTTAAACAGATGTACTTTAAGTTTATTTTTGATGGTTGTAGGTGTTACAGTATTCAGTGTACAGGCAACTGCCTTGTGGTCGCCAATCCCTGTATTCGTCATGATACTACCTATTCATCCAGGAATATTTGCTGCTATGAGGTCAAGTACGCTTTCGTAACCATTTATGCTTCGAGTGGGCTCACGAACTAATAGTTCAAAATACTTTTTTTAGAAAGCATTCAGTACTATTTCAGGTGACGTCGGCCGCCGGCTTTAAACGTGTAAATTTTCCAGCATATCGAGGATACATTGAAATCACCACCGACTATAATTGTGTGAGTGGGGTAACTTTTGAAATGAGACTCACGTTTTCTTTGAACTGTTCAGCAACTATATCCTCTCACTCGGGGGTCGGTAAAACGATCCAGTTTAGTCCGATTGACAAGTATAACCTCTACCCATACTGTTTTGCAGGAACTATCTACTTCAGTTTCACTACAAGGTAAACTACTTCTGACAGCAATAAATACTCCAGCACCAACTATGTGTAATCTATCCCTTCTGAACGTTGTTAGGTCGTTTGAAAAAATTTCGGCTTAACTTATTTCCGGCTTTAGACAGCTTTCCGTACCTATAACTGTTTGAGCTTCAGTGCTTGCTATTAGGGCCTGGAGCTCTGGTTCTTTCCCAACACAACTACGATAATTTACAACACCGATCGTTTCTACAACCACCTGACTGTGTGTTACCTGACCCCTTTTAGACAGACGCCATTTCTATGTTCTCCTGAGACCCTGTAACCTACAAATCCGCCCCCGCTACCCGTGTAGCCGCTTCCTGTGTGTAGTGGACTCCTGACCTATTAAGCGGAATCCAGAAACCCACTACCCTATGGCACAAGTCAAGGACTCTGAGGCCTACACAGTAAGATAACCAGCCGAGCCTATGGTTCATACCTTTCACTCGGCTCTGCACCGAAGGATCACAGTCAGTTCTGTCGATGATGGTGCAGATTGTGAGCTCCGCCTTAAACTCGCTTAACCATATCCGCTAAACAAAACCAGAGAGAATCTCCTCCAATCCAAAGCGACACACGCCATTGGCACCGACTGGGGCCACCACCTGCTATTGGCTGCGCCCTGTACTCTTCATGGCATCCGGAACACTCTTTACAAATCAGGAATGACTCCCCCACCTTGTGCACACTGCCGTCCTTCACCTCCTTGGCAGCCATGTTATTAAGGGGGCCCAATTACTCGCCTATTATTGGAGTTCCGAACTACCAGCAAACTCACCTTCTGTGAACGCCCAGAATTTGCGTTCCAAGAAGCTTCCTCTGGAGGCCCTACGATCGGCCCCTCGCAAAGTCGTTCGCTGCCTGCCAGGCTTTGGAATGATCTCTCAGTCGACCACAGGTGAGGGATCAACCTCAGCGCTGTAGACCAACATAAATTTAGGCTAATGGCACCAGTGCTGCTCAGAAATCTGCAGTCTGAGAAGACAATTCACAAATGCAAGGGGAAAAGACACAACAATGCTGTAAGTGAATATCAGAGACTTATCTATTATAAAGAACGTTCCTAGATGTAGAAAGCGACCGAAATTGTTAATTCCACTTACGAGATTTTAAAAGAATTAACTTATATGGTAAAATAAACCAAGTCTGCTTTTGCACATGGTTACGTGACGTTACGTATATATCTGTTTTGTATTTTTATTCGTCCATGCCTTTCGTTTAAGCACTCACTCAAGCTAAACATGTCTCTGCTGCCAAGTCATTATCACTTGTCATCAATGAAGGGTGAAAAACAAAGGAAAGGGTATTCACTTTCTTTTGCCTGATGGCGGATTTAAGGAGTGGGGATGCATAGCAAAAGCGCATTCTTACGCAACTTTGGTAAAAATAAACGTACGTTTATACTGTAACAGCGTTGCGTACGTGGATTAGGACTCTAGAATCATATTGATATACTAAGAAGGACAACCAAATCAGCATCCGCTGAAAAGTGGATAGTAGCACGAGGATATTTATTTTTACTTTGCAGACTCTAGAAAATTCGAAGCCCAAGGGCCAGTTACAATCGAGTCTGCACAATTCGAAGGATGTAAGAAAAAGTTACAATAATTAATTCTATTTAACTCGCCTTTATTCCAGATGGAATCAGGAAAAATCGAAATAAAATTGCGACTTTTTTTGCTATTGTATCCCCAGTTTTCTTACATGTTATTTCCTTTTGTATTTGAAACGGAAGGCACGCACAAATCTTCAAAAATACATAAATTCAGCTTCATTCATTTTTCAATATTGAACAAACTGTTACGAATGGATGCATTTTGTGAACTAAATTTCTTATAAACCACCTTATGTCTTTGGATTTAGCGTGTCACTTCTTATTTGTATCTGAGACTTCGGTTCCCAGACTAACCGTTAATGATTTAGCGTTCCGTTAAGCTATAACCTCCGACAAATACCCTTGCTACCCTGCACTGAATAAGCCAATTCCATAAGCTTTCAGCAAGAGGCGGGAACTCGCCTCGCCGGTCTGCTTGCTCCCACCTTTTAACAATTATCAGCAACATTATCTTTCTGCTCGATGATCGTTTGCAGCATGGATAGTGGAATCCCGAAACAATTCGTCACCTACTACTTCTCGAAGCATTCCACAGCGTCGAAACTCGTTTCTGTTTTACGAAAGTCGAAAACTTCCTGGAAGGTTTTCTGACGTGAAAACGTCTAGTTTCTCCTTGGTCGGAGTTTCTTATATGACAAAATGGCGTCAGATTTGAATCACTATTAATTACGAGACCGACAGTGCGCAAACAAAGGTTAAGTCACGTGGTTGTCGCTTATTGCCTGTGTTGGCATATGCGGGTCATTGTTAGGAATCATCTTTGTGTAATGTTGTAAACTGGTGTAGCTGTAAGCTAGGATTCTCATTCGTGTGTCATTGCGATGAACAGCTTAGGGAGCGCCGCTAGGAGTAATAGAAAATAAAAATATTCGCTGGAATATAAACGAAAATCTATATATTGAGTTTAAACCTACGACACACAGGAAGAGTTCGTCTCAGGACTTGTAAATATGCTCTAAATTACAGAAAACGAGAGAAAAGCCCTCCCAGAAGCCTAAAAAGGGCAGCGCTGAGAGAAGGCGACAGCTCCCTCAGAGTCGGGAAAAAAGGAAGAAATTGCGCAACGCGATAACGTACTCAAAGGCTATATCGTACCCCAGCCACTGAAAAGTCCAAAATTGTGAGTGTGACCACTGTAATAAAGATATTGATAACTAAATTTCATATTAATATGAAACACATGTTACGATTTTATCCCGACGTTTTCACGAAAATTCTACGGCGCAGACCTGAACTGCACACACATAAATTTATTTGCAACGGATTAATAATATGCTGTGGTATTTCGTGCATTGTTAAAACAACTGATGAAACAGACAGAATTATCTGGTGTAAGCTAGGCGTTGACTTGTAATTACAGAATGTCTGCGGGTCGCTCTGTTATGACAGTCGACTGGATTAGTGAAGAAGTTGCTTCGGTTTTCTCAAGGCATTTGGGAACAGGTTGAAACAAACGATTAACAACCGTCGACTGCATACAGTCGCAAAGGCTGATTTCAAATGTCTTTGGTAACTGTAAAGCTACTTCACCTGGGTAGGGGGGACAGCTACTAGTCGGAGGTAAACACTTCCCCCTCACAGCGTTCTAATGTTGCCGGCTACACTATGCCACTCAGCGTCCAATGTAAACACAGCCGACAACAGGAAGTGTGACAGGACTACCAGACCGAGTTCAGAGCAGGAAATGGCCGGGGTCCCGGTGGTCTAGTGGTAAGGGGGTCTGGAGCGTTCCAGCGCCTCGGCTGGGGCTATTCGCCCCAGCCGGGCCGGGGTTCAATCCCCGGCCGGCGCTGGAATTTTCAGATTTCCGAACACTAGCCTCCACCTCTGCCCTGGCATGTGGCACATGCCGGGCACCCCCGTGGGGTCCGTGCTTCGGATCCCACGTGGAGCTCACTCCCACACTACAAAATATACCTCATTATGCTGCTGCAATCACTTATTTTAAATTTTAATACGCACACTTTCTTCACCAGACCACATCTGCATATATTTTCCAGGTACTTTCTACATATTATATCTCACTGTCAAAAGAAACAGCAAAACAGCATAATATCATGAACATTTGTAGGATTACAACAGTGAAATAATATCCTTACTAAAAAAACTAATACGTTTTATTTTCGTTTTTGTTCTAAATGCTGCTAAGATAACTACAAGAAATTGGAAGCTGTTTTGGTATTTAATAATCAGTAATTAGAAAAATAAATTTGGCTATAATACTGATACATATATTACATATTTACTTAGTACATTCTCAGTGCAGGAACAGGATAAATTGTTTCAATGTCAAAAGAAATGCAAAATATTATATCAAATTGTTTTTAATTATTCAAGAGTCAAAATGAGATTATGATATGACACAGGTCACTAATGAGGTACTCTCTTTCTTTGTATGAAAGAGGATAATTATCCTGGTTTTATGTGAGCTGAATGTTAAATTAAACAGATAACATTTAACATTTAAAAAAACGAATTTCTTGACGATTTTACTGACAGGTCTACATGTTTCATATTATATTTCTGACGGTAGTTAGCTGACATCCTCTCAGGCTCAGCTTTATATGAAAGTATCTTGCAGGTCAGAAAATAAATTTTATTACTACCTCTACAGATTCAGTTGGTCTATTGTTGTTGTACTGTTGTTGCATTGCGAGAGAGAGACTGCTACTCTAACTTTTTCTTTTTCTATTAAATTCCGTGCCATATCTCCATTCTAAATGCTAAAAATCGTGGATAAAACTTTTAGCAATACTATTTCCTTTTCACCACATCGCTGCTAGGTGTCGCTACTGGTCCCTCACACAGTCAGTTGTCTGTAGCGCAGGGCTTCGCTACCAGAGGGCTCTAGCGGAGCTGGCTGAAATACCCGCTAAATCCTCACACTAAACGAGAAGCGTAATAGCACCAATACCAAATAAGGCAACTCGTGGTCAGTACGAATATTTTCAAACCACCACTATGATAACTCCTAGTTGAAAATACTGATACAAACTATTTGCAGAGGAATGGAGCACCTTACAGAAGCTGATTTAGAGGAAAATCAATTTGGAGGGAACAGCACCCATATTTATAACATCTTTCGATACAGAAAAAACTTTTGACGATGTTGACCAGAATATACAGTTTGAATTTAAGATGCAACCAGGAATAAAATATAGCGAGCGAAGCATTACTTAGAACTCCACCAGAAACGAGACAGCAGCTGTACGAGTTGAAGGACATGAAAGAAAGGAAATACGTGACAAGTGAGTGAGACAGGATTCTAGTCCATTCCCTGATGTTATTCATTCTTTATACAGGGTGTTTCACAAATCATGCTTCACACTACTCAGGGCTGTTCAGGGGACGTAACTGATGAAGTTTTACATAGGAATCTACTTCTGAAAACGTCATCCAGCGACGCTACAGAGCGTCAAAGTTATAGATACCGGTGCCTACAAAAATAGAGGGATCCCACGAAGATGTTACAACCTTTCTAAGATGATGCAGATGGAAAAATGCATAAATTTGAGATTATGTCCTTGTACCGGAAAATTATAACAGAGAACCTTTCTGTTACCTCAGTATGTACCGTTATCGTTGTTGCTAAGATGTAGGACAGGGAACTTTCAGGTGTGGTGGTACGGAACGAGAGAAGAAAACAATGTGCAGTACACATAGGCTGTTACATGCATACATCAGGAACCATGAGCACTTGTTCATCTTCGCTAGCGTTCTTTGTAGGAACTATATCGCTTCTGTCCGATATTTTGAGAATGATACAATTATTTTTTCCTAAAACCTAGCAGCTGAATAGTGCTTGAAACGATATAAATGGTACTTATGATTTATGGTATGGAGACAGAAACGGTAGTTCACTTTAATGATAACAATATTCAGCAAAATTCAGTAATGTTTCTGCAAATCCTGAAATATAGTCGGATATTTCGAATGTGGTACGACACCAGCTGTACAGTTTACTGGACAGATACAGAGTTTTCCGAAATTCTAGCACTTTTAGAGGGAACTAAGCGACAATATTTTTAATTTGAACCCCCGTACGGAAACGTATACTTTCCGTGCTACAGCCGTTGGAATATATGTTTGCTAGGTGGGTATGCAACAGGGTAGCCATCGTGGTATGGCGGAAGGGGTGGGGGAAGATGCTTACGTCGGATGTCATTCACCGTCTGGCCTGCCACTCTGACAAGGCTCGTGCGTCACTCAAGTGTCTCTCAGTATTAGAGCAATATTGCGGAGTGCACTTTTTCCGAATACACCTACATGATCCTACTGTATGGCGAAGTTCGTCGCCTTTATCAAGCTCGTTCTCAGCAGCGTCCAACTTCACGGCATACGCTTTTCGCCACAACTGCGCAACGACTTTGAGATAATGGCGCGTTCACCGTCAGCACGGGTGACTGCAGTGTTACAAAGAGACGCAGCGCACCTAAGTTGCAAAAGGCCGTATTGTAAAGAAGAGTGTTTCTGAAAACTTATCAAGTTTCCTTTTAATGAGTGGAATTGTGGAACTATCGATGTACAGGGTCACAGCTAATGACTCACTTGTATAAGTGGTCGCGTTACTAACATGTTTTCCGATGGCTGTAGCGAGGAAACGGTGCGTTACAGGAGAGGGGTTCCAATTCCCCCTCTACACTAGGAGTTTGTAACGGGAATTTCGGAACATCGTGCATGTTTCCGGTATATTGTACAGTTGTTGTTCCACCATAATTGAAATTTCGAATACATTTCATAATTACTGAGAGCTCATCAGGCACGACTACCGTGTCCACAGTATAAAACCCAGGGGGCGTCTTGCCTACGTGGGCTCTGACGCCCACGAGAACAACTGTAGGTAGAGAGCGCAACACGGCTTCTTTGATGGACATTTCACTCTAATGCTGCCACATGTGTGTATTTTTAGAGGTATCTTGAACCGCCCCACACCAGCTTTAAGCTCAAAGCCGAATGTCTCAACTTCTGGCCACTGCTAACATTCTGAAATACACTATCCGATCAAAAGTATCCAGACACCTGGTAGTGGACTTCAATATGCGGTATGACCACCTTTTGTCATTACGAGGGGTTAACCTCTGCTGGGAACGCTTTCAGTGTCGACGATATTTTATGCATCACACATGTTGAGAGTTTCATCTGTGTGTACGTACGTGACAATACACTGGCCAACAAGATCTCCACCTCTCTCCCCAATTTTGGTTCCACATGGGATTCTCCTTGCAACCAGGTCGGGATTTTGACGATGTAACAAACCAATTTAACTGAATATTGTACGACCACCGTCAGGAGGACATCCACCAACTTTATCAATGAAGATCAAGTCGAATAGCTGCTTCCTTAAGGGCCAGAGGTGGACCAACGCCTTATGACTTTCTCCTGAATGAGTCACCCAATTTAACAGCAATTGTTATCGTTTGTTTGCCTTTACACGTACATCACATCTAACGATTTCCTTCACACTGGGATAATTTATTGGTGGTACTGTTTAGAGTGTAATTATGCAGTGTGTATCAAAATGGATCAACCGATTTTTAAAAAAATGTAACTATTATGTTATTCGACATATGTGCGTGAATAGCGTACTGCTGGAAAGAGCAAACCCTACGGCTTTACATGGTTACCGCTTGGCAGCAGCACTGTCCGTCCATTTCAGTCCTAGTAAAAATGGTGTCGCGGCGACAGGAAGCGTTTTGTGTTCTGTATTTTGCGCAGTGTGGGCAGTAATAAGTGTTCGACGTGACTTTCGTACAAGGTACGATGAAGATCCTCCTACAGCACAGAGCATTAGATGATGGCATCAACGATTAAGAGAAAGAGAAGGTTTGCGGAAAGGCGAATCGCCGGGCCGTCCCCGAATGCCTGACACAGTCATCAAACGCATCCGCCACAGTTTCACGAGGGGTCCGCAGAAATCCGTTCGCCGTGCAGCTCGAGAGCTCAGCACGCCCCCGATGTCCGTCTGGCGTCTCTGCGTCGACGTTTATGCATCAAACAATATTAAATTCAGCTAACGCGAGCTGTTCGTGAGGGCGATAACATCGTGTGAAGTTCCGTAATTTCACTCTTGTCAAGGTGGAGGATGGCCGTTTTCTCCCACAGTTAGTGTTTAGTGACGAGGCAACACTCCATTTACACGGAGAGGTGAACTGTCATAATGTGACAATATGAGGTACGGGACAACCACATGAAGGTGTACAACATAAAATAGACTCTCCTAAATTTAATGTATTTTGTACAGTTTAGAGGGATTCATATTTCTTTGCCGGAAACACTGCTACAATAAGCATATATCTCGATATGCCTGAAAACTTTCTCTTCCCACAGTTTGATTCGAACGACTTCATTTTCCAATGCGATGGGGCACCGGGACAGTGGCATCTGGAAGTGTGGGAATTTCTAAATCAAACGATTGCTGAACGATGGATCGTTCACACTAGACTAAATCACTCACCGTTAGACTACTAGACTCCAAGGTCACCGCACCCGACTATATGTGATTATATATGAATGGTTTTGTAAGAGACTCTTTATGTACCTACATTACCAACAGCAATAAATGAACTGAGACATCGCATAACAGCACCTGTGGAAACTGTAACTCCAGACATGCTTGCTGCAGTGTTGGTACAATTTGAACACCGCATTGACATGTTCCGTGCATCTCAACGATGCATATTGAACACCAATGAAAAGGATGAAAATAACTTTTTTAGTTTTCGTACATCAAAGGACAAAATTCATTGTATTCATTGTATATGTTTCTTAGTTCCAGAAATATAGACGGCCCAGGTCGGATGATTTTTTTTGATACACCACGTATAGATAATGCACTTCAAAACCTCCCAATAATTAGGCAACTACGAAGATGGGAGACAACAAGTAGTCACACATGCGTCTTTGCATGTGTTGGATAAAAAGTGGTAGCACAATGCCATAACATGACGGATGTGAGTCATTCGGTACGCACACTTTCTGTTGCCAACAGATGGTGGGCTGAAGTAGTAAAGTCAGCAGCACAAGTCGTGTTTGAGTCAGTTGCAGTGTGTACTCTCTCAGAGTTGGAGAGGCTAGCTCGAGTGCCTTAATAGTATGTTTGGGAAACACGAAAAACGTGCTTGGGTCCAAACTGGAAGGGCACGTGGTCGGAGCGCGCAACAATCTTTCCTTCCAGCGCTGCATTCCACCAACTTACACGACGAGCCCTGTGCAAGAGCACCGCGTACGTGGCAGCGGGACATACTGGGACATCCACCGTATTCATCCGGTAGAGTCCCCCCAATTATGGCCTGATCACCCTAATGAACGAAGTATTTCGTGGCACGTCTTACAGCAAATGATAAGACACCATATGGCGGTCCTAGCGAGACATCATCACAGATGGATGCACAGACAGTGTATGACATCTTTCATGTGGGTGTGGAAAGTGATCGAGACGCGAGACGGAAATGTGATAAAGTGAATTTTAGTCAATGAAGACTGACATGAATTATAGCCAAACTGCCACTACTTTTCATTCACCTCCATGTATATTACCATACCCGTTTATTTTTACTCATAAAAATTTGTCAGTAATCTTGTATGAAACGTTTTCACAATTTTGGTTTGTTTTCTAGATGTATAGCAATTCGGTAAGAAAAATGGAAGAGTTTGATTTTTACTTACAATACTGCTCTGGCTGCACATTTTTCTGGGATCGGAACTGACGCCCTTAGCGTGAATGTACTTTGGCTTGCACCACAGCACATTTACTTGACGCAAAATACGACGAAATACTCCGCCAATACAGTTCGATTACCGTCTCGTAACTGTTGGACCTGGTGGTCTACCGGCACAGCGCGTGCCTGCAAATCGAGAATCTTGGGATCGAATCCCAGATGAACAAATAAATTTTTCAGTCTGCTTTTAATACAGCCTTCACCTCTCAATGATATGAGGAGTCGGTAGAAACAACATGTGGTGCGGATTCCACGTTAAACTGCCGATTCCCTTTCCCCGGTTGGACAACTGGAGTACGTTAATGATAAGCATATCTTCAAAGTGCCGTCCAATTGAAAGACTTAAACGAGGGCACTGAAATACGCGAAATTTTCTATTATTATTATTACACTGTCCAGTCGCAGTAATCTGACCACGTGTTAAAATACCGAATAAACACCTTCTGAAGCACGAGACGTACAGGAATAGAGTCAATGATGTAACGACAGTCATAAGAAGCCATTCCTACCCCAGTACTTGTCATGCTGCGATAGAATTCTATCGATTGAGGATCCGTGGCACAAACTACTCGATCGAGGTGACCTCTCAGATTCTCGATTGGGTTTAAAGGCGGAAAATTTGGTGGTGAGGGCAGTACGGTAAATTCATCCTAGAGCTTTCAGAACCACGCACATACACTGCGAGCTATGTTACACGTGCATCTAGGGGTGGATATGGTCCCCAAGGATAGGTGCGTACTAGGGTTGATCCATTGTGCCTTTCAGAACAACGAGATCACCCAGGGAGTGCCACGAAAACATTGCCCACACCACAACACTCCCTCAGGGTTGCAGGGCGTTTGCTTTCAATCTGTCCGATGGAGCACAAAATGTGATGAATATGGAGAGGCCACCTGTAGCACTCAGTGGACTTTCAGTTGTCGTACCGGCGTGCAAATGCAAGCTTTCAACGCCAATGAAGAGCAGTCAGCGTGGGTGCAGGGACCAGGTGCCCACTGCGGAAGCCCATAAGTTGTTGAGGAAACATTGGTGGCAGCCCTCGGTTCGCCTGGGCTGTCAGCTGCACAAAAGTTGCACGTCTACTCGCCAGCACACACATCTGCAGCTATCGTTCACCTGTGTCGCCCACTGCCCGTAGTCCAACACACTTGCCTTGGAGCCGGATTAGAATACCGAGATTTTGCCACTCACGGTTTACTTTACATACAGTGGCATGTGAAAAGATTACAGATTTTGCCGTTTCGGAAATGCTTCCACCCTTGGGAAGAAAGCCAACGATTATGCCCTGTTGGACGTCACATAAATCGCCCCTTTTACGCATTATGACAACGACTTCACTGTTTCCAGCCTCCTCCCCCCACCCCCATTCATCACCTACTAATGCTATCTCCTGGAGTCTATGGGTTATTACACGTTGACCTCGAAAATAGGAGTTGGTCATATTAATATGACTGGATCTATTATTATTATTGAAACTTCCTGGCAGATTGAAAATGGGTGCCGCACCGAGACTCGAACTCGGGACCCTTGCCTTTCACGTGCAAGTGCTCTACCAACTGAGCCACCCCAGCTCGACTCACGCCCTGTCCTCACAGCTTTACCAGTGCCTCGTCTCCTACCTTCCAAACTTTACAGAAGCTCTCCTGCGAACCTATTATTGTTATTATTTCATTGTTGTTCAGTTGCCTACAGTAATTTACTTGCTACAGTAAAATTTTCTTTGCCTTTGCTGGAGTTGTCTTTCAAGTTTGCAGGGTCCGGCGCTACTGGACTGCGATATTACTGTTATTTCAAAATGTGCCGTTTGTTACTTTTAAAACTAACAAGGAGAGCCCCCAGCGGTGGGATCGACTTTTTGAATCCAAATAAGCCGTAGTGCAACTTAAGATCCCTGCATCCAGGTGGCCCTCGGATTGAAAGTAACTGACGGAAAAGATTTCAAAATTTTGCCTGATGCTACATAGCGTGAAGGAAGTCGTATTCCACAGTCTGGTTACGTGTCATAATGGTTACGATAGAAGCTTAACCATGCCTCGTCAGGTGCAGTAAATTTTTTAAAAATCTTTATCGAAATGACTTTGATGTTTATTTGTACTCTATTTATTGGTTTAAATGTAATTTCTTTCGTTCTATTCTTTTGTCACATCGTTTTAGTCACCGTATGAACTTTTCCATTTGTTTAATTTTTCTTCAAATCGGAATTTTTGTGAATGTGTAATTTATTATACCTATCAGTTTGACTATTGAATTACTTCAAAACTCCGATAAATTAATTAAAAAATCAAAAGACGAAATAATCTATTTATATTGACTGTGTATTAATGTGAAAAACGTTTTTCTTTAGGAGACGTGCCTTTTTTTGCATGGTAATCGACATACAAATATTTAAAACATAACATAAATTCTTTGTGCACTATGGAAATTATAGTGTAGATGAGGATATAAATGAATGTTTTCTAAGTAAAATAAAATTCAAACAAAGTGAGAAATCGATATAATGTACACAATAACGTAGACGAAAATACAGGGTAATAAAAACAGGAGACATTACATCGGAATTGATACATGAAGATAATTAAAAGTTCACAAACAAATATTTCCAGTAGAGAAGGGATGATAAGAAGAAAAACTAGACCAAATGAAGAAGTTCACATCACTATTGAATCACGTGACCCAGGAGTGGAGATATATATATATATATATATATATATATATATATATATATATATATATATATATATATATATATACACACATCAGTTGAAGGATAGAGACCTAAAATAGATTTATTTCTCTGGTGAGATTCGAACCCACAACCTCATGCATGTGAAGCTAGTATCCTTTCAATTATCCTCATAACCAACTTATGTCATTCGGCTTTCTTCATACTATCGAGTCTCACATAAAATTCCGAATTTCTTTTCTCGTCACTTCCTCGCTAACGTCGACTGACCAGGATGAATGGCTGCAGTGTGCGATACGTGGGTGCTTAACCTACATAACCGTATAGATGGTTCCAAAAAGTCGATCCTACCGCTGGAGATATCTCCTTGTAAGGCATGACGAAAGATGGCCGCCGTCTCATTATATACCCTGATATGGTGGTGGATACACATTTAGTAGTGTAGCAATACTAACACAATCGGTCTGAAACCTGCACGATCTAAGCAACAAGGAACGACTTCATACTTAGTCCAAAGGAAAATCTCCAGAATTACTAGAAGACTTGTAGCCAATGCACCGAGTCCCCTGCAGTCATTTAGTCCGCGGTGACTGCTGAGAACCTTCAGAGCAGTCATTAGGATTCGCACTCGACTACTTCGATGTTACACGTTCGGTGTCCTACTCTATGGAGCTGAGTCATGGACTGTATTAGGCATTTGAAATGCGATCGTATCGAAAAATATTAAGGATACCATCGACAGAGGGGTAAAATACAAGGAGCGAAAGGATATATAAAATTTGTACAGAAACCAGATGGCAATTATTAGAGTCGAGGGGCATGAAAGGGAAGCAGTGGTTGGAAAAGGAGTGAGACAGGGTTGTAGCCTCTCCCGATGTTATTCAATCTGTATATTGAGCAAGCAGTGAAGGAAACAAAAGAAAAATTTGGAGTAGGTATTAAAATTCATGGAGAAGAAGTAAAAACTTTGAGGTTCGCCGATGAAATAGTAATTCTGTCAGAGACGGCAAAGGACTTGGAAGAGCAGTTGAACGGAATGGACAGTGTCTTGAAAAGAGGATATAAGATGAACCTCAACAAAAGCAAAACGAGGATAATGGAATGTAGTCAAATTAAATCGGGTGATGCTGAGGGAATTAGATTAGGAAATGAGACACTTAAAGTAGTAAAGGAGTTTTGCTATTTAGGAAGTAAAGTAACTGATGATGGTCGAAGTAGAGGGGATATAAAATGTAGACTGGCAATGGCAAGGAAAGCGTTTCTGAAGAAGAGAAATTTGTTAACATCGAATATAGATTTATGTATCAGGAAGTCGTTTCTGAAAGTATTTGTTTGGAGTGTAGCCATGTATGAAAGTGAAACATGGACGATAACTAGTTTGGACAAGAAGAGAATAGAAGCTTTCGAAATGTGATGCCACAGAAGATTAAATGGGTAGATCACGTAACTAATGAGGAGGTATTGAATAGGGTTGGGGAGAAGATAAGTTTGTGGCACAACTTGACTAGAAGAAGGGATCGGTTGGTAGGACATGTTTTGAGGCATCAAGGGATCACAAATTTAGCATTGGAGGGCAGCGTGCAGGGTAAAAATCGTAGAGGGAGACCAAGAGATGAGTACACTAAGCAGATTCAGAAGGATGTAGGTTGCAGTAGGTACTGGGAGATGAAGCAGCTTTCACAGGATAGAGTAGCATGGAGAGCTGCATCACACCAGTCTCAGGACTGAAGACAACAACAACACCATCGACAGATATAGTCAAAAATATGGGGGTACGAAAATGCAGAAATTCTCAACAGCATCCACAGAGCAAAACTCTATTGTTTTGGTAGCGCAATTCCGCAACAATAAATAAAACTTGTTGAAATTAATAATTCAATTAAACATTAATGGCCGGCCATTGTGGACGAGCTGTTCTAGGCGCTTCAGTCTCGGACCGCGCGACCGCTACGGTCGCAGGTTCGAATCCAGACTCGGGCGTGTGTGTGTGTGTGTGTGTGTGTGTGTGTGTGATGTCCTTAGGTTAGTCAGAACTACTTAAACCTAAGTTCTAAGGGACTGATGACCTCAGATGTTAAGTCCCATAGTGCTCAGAGCCATTTGAACCATTTCTTTGAAAGATTAATGGCATACGTGACCCACGACGCACAGGATTATCCAGGCCAAATAACTCAGACCAGCAGTTTGGGTTCAGCACTGAATCAATGGTCTGAAAAACCATGGACGGTCAACATATCATGCTATCGATCGACAGTGTTACTGGAAGACGAGGCACTTAAGAGAGGAAGAATGACAATGCAGAGAATGTTTAAAAATTACATAAATGCTCACCATTAAATCTAATAGTCCACTCATATAATCGCGCTAGCTGCCATTAAAATTAATCTCCAATTGGCATACAGTTAAAATTTTTTGAACCTAGTGCTGTTAAAAGCATTCATGTTAACACTTATTTTGATCAATGTACGTATTTTTTGAGACATCCATTGTACGAGGACGTACAGAAACGTAATGTTGACATGTTTTGAGTGAAAACTCACAAAGATTTTTAAATAAAACAAATTTCATGAACATTCTGCATCGGTATTCTTCACGTCAATAAATTTAGTTTTCAACACACTCACCCTCGGAACCAGCACAATTTCCCCAACTAGATACTATTTTGTTGACACCGTCACAGTATATTGTTTGACTATGTTAACAGAGCCACAACCTTACCTCTGCTTGCACCGCTTGAAATAACTGAAGTGTTCGAAGGTTTTCTTAGTTTTGCACATAGACGAAAATCGAGACTGTGTGTAGGATGATCGACAGCAGTGAACCAAGGACGTCGGCTTGTTGCAGATGCCGCAGCGATCGTGTGTAGTTTGGCACTGCCGTGCTCAAGGAGAGTGTGCTCCACATGCGGACGAAGTCTTCGAATTCGTGCTTTTAGTTTTGTGAGCTCTTTCTCACCCCCAACATAGTCACGTCACACACCGCTATGTTACGCGGTACGAAGCAGAGGGCTGCAGATATCCATAGTAAAGATGTAGAATGTTACTGACTTCAAATAAAACAGACCGAGTCATTATCTTCTCAGCACGCCGTCGTGTTATAAGCACAAAAATCAAAAAAATTGTTTCCGAGCAAAGTATGCTGTATTTTTAAGTGAAGATCTTTGTAACGTACGTCTGTGGTAAACGTTATGCTTGTGATGTATGGTGACAATTCGTATTTATACTTACAATGGAAAGAGATTGACCAGTGGCCTACAGACAACTAAAACGCAAGTTGCTAGATGGATATTAACTGCAATAGCGCCCACGCTGCCACGGTAAGTAGGTGTTTTGGTTTCGCGATACATGTCGCCGTTTAACTGCCGCTCGTGGCGATACATTAAACAGTGCTGTGTCTTATTGTCAAAGAGCCAGTACCCAGATTCACTCTAAAGAAATAAAGACGCGAATTCTGTGCGCCACATTTTCAGATGTCCCTCAAACGGTTCCAAAACTAGTTAACTCGAATTTAAAAAAATTCAAAAAATGAGTTGTGTCAGTTTTCCACATTTATGTTCAGTATACATTCACAGGCAGTTGAACAGTGGTTCCCAGCCTTTCTTAGACCGTTGCTCCTGACTGTCATCAGACATTTGCCAGTACCCCCTGTCCTACCCCCCCCCCCACCCCCTCCCTGAGGTCTGTGGCTTTCCCTCCCCCTCCCCCACATTATCACTAACTTTGGCACATAAATAAACTGTACAGTGAACAACTTTTCTATGGACACTTTTATTTTTAAAATCATGAGAGGTGGAGGGTATTGTGTGGGGGTGGGGGGGGGGGGGGGGGGGGAAGGCGATATTAGACTGAATGACGAAGGAATTCGTGATGCATTTCAAGGGCTAGCCACAATTATTTCTCAGATAAGAAAGCTAACTATCCAAAATAAGGATAAACACTTGTTCCAAACGCTTCTCTTGCTCAACCTCTCTATAGTACGGTACTTGCTTGATCTGCACGTTGCAACCTCAATTAAAAGCAACCGAGCTAACATGTGTGCACTTACTGTTCATAAATCACTTGATTGTTACGCTCCTTGCTTCTGAAATCAGGCTTTTAAATCTTGGTATCCGAACACAACATGTGAAGCTATTATCCTTTCCATTATATCTCACAACCAACTAACGTCACTCAGCTTTCTTAATGCTACCGAGTGTCACACAAAATTCAGAATTTCTTTTCTCGTCAGTTACTCGCAAACGTGGAGCCACCATTTTGAGTGGCTGCAGTGTCTTAACCTACATAACCGTACAGATGGTTTCAGACCAAGTGTTACTTGCAGAGCAGTAGGATAACGAGCTATCGGCCTGGCAATTGAGTTTGAGTTTGGCCGAAGCAACTTTAGGCACGAAGGGGATAATGATGTGTCCCTCCGAGAATAATTTCGCGTGGGCTGTAAGCGGCGCACAGCTCAGCGTTTACATAGTTTGCCAATTACATCTCACACAGGGAATATTATTATTAAGCCCAGTTTCAACAGCAGCGAATGGAAGCGAACTCAAGCGTACGAACATTTGCAGACCACTTGCCTGTATTCATTACCTTTCGTCTAAGAGGTCTGTTCAAAAAATTCTGGAACTTTGTCCACAAAATTTTTCTACGCTTACCTTCACATATTTGTATACGATCACCCCCACGACTGATAAACCGTTTCCACCTCTGGGAACAGACTTGGTCCGCCTTTCGCTGGACCGTGCGTCTATCGTTACAAATCTTCGTCTCTCAACTTGGTTTTCAACTTTGAAAATAAATGTCTGCAAGGGCCAAGCTGACCTGACAAGCTATTTTATATGTTGATCGTTCAGAACATTTCCCTACCCATTGTGAAGATTGAACTTTGATGTCAACGTCATAACTGCAGACCCACGTCTCATCACCAGTTATAATTTTCTCAAGGAACATCTCGTTCTCATTTGGGTGATCCTAAAGCTCTTCTGAGATTGGGAGGCGGAGGTCTTTCTGCTCTTGACTCGTGAGCCGTGGCACGAACTTGGCGGCAACACGATACATTCCAAGATGCTGTATTAGGATTTCACGATCCAACTGCAATGTTACATTCTTCTGCAATCTCTCGGACAGTCAGTCTTCGTTCAGCACGCACAGTTTTGTTGACGTTCCTGACACAAGCGTTGCTGGCAGAAGTCGGAGGACGAGCGTCGTCTTTAGCTTCCGTCCGGCCGTTTTTAAACCGTGTGAACCATCCGTAACACCGAGTGCGGCTTAAGCACTCATCACCGTAGGCTTCCTGCATCATTTGGCGTGTCTCTGTAGAGGTGTTCTTGAGTTTAGCTCTTATGTTCCTATGGGACCAACTGCTGATGTCATCAGTCCCTAGGCTTGCACCACTTACACACACCCATGCCCGAGGGAGGACTCCAACCTCCGACAGAGGGGAGCCACACGAACCGTGGCAAGGCCCCCTAGACTGCGCAGCTACCCCGAGCGGCGGTTTTCTTGAGTTTCATGCAAAATTTATTGCAGGCGCATTGCTCCTCTAACTATCCCCTCTCGAAGTTCGCCAACTGTGCGACACAACGTTCTAGTCAATACAGCACTGAACAATAAGCTAACAGACATACAACAGTGAAACTTCCCGCAGTTACACATTAAGCACACGCGCGTGCAGGGATGTCAACTGCATTTCGCCCCAACACGCCATTGGCGCGAAATTACGAACGTTCCCAATTTTTTTTAAACACACCTCGTATATTCAAAACTTACTGTATGTTCTAGAAATTTTGCAAGTAAGCTTTCTCGGGATAGCTTATGTGTATCTTCAGGCATCTCCCAATTTCTTCAGCATCTCTGTTACATTCTCCTGTGAGCCAAACAAACCTGTGCTGTCTTTATTATGAACAGTTCAATATCCCCTGCTACTCGTATATGGGACAGGTCCCACACCATGGAGCAATATTAGAGTATGGGTCGCACCAATAGTTCAAAAAAGATCCTCTTTGTGCACTGATTATATTTCTCTTTAATTCTAACAATAAATTACAGTTCGCCAACACCTTTATCTTTGACCGACACGATGTGATGGTTCCATTTCTTACTTCGTTATCACCAATGTTAAGACTCTCGCTTTTCCCGTTTATGCTTCATCTCATCACTATTGTCTTTGATTTACTCTGACCCTTAATTCTACACTCATTATATTGTATATTTCATTCATCAGATCCTGTAGTAATTCACTTTCACTGACAACGATAATATTATCAGCAAACATTGTCACTGGTATCCTTTCAACCCGTATTTCAGTGCGAATCTTGAACCTCTCTCTTATTTTCTTCATTGCTTCTTTGATGCAAACATTGAACAGTATAGGCGAATAACTATATCAAAGTCTTACTCTCTTTTTAATCCTTGCACTTCGTTCTTGGTCTTCCACTCTTATTTCCTCTTGGGTCTTGTACTAATATATACCCGTCTCTGCCTAGAGCTATTTTCTTCACAACTTCGATCTTGCACCATTTTACATTGTCGAACGCTTATCCAGGTGTAGAAATCGTATGAACGCGTCTTGAGTTTTATTCAGTTCTGCTTCCATTCCGTATCCTTACAATGTGTTACACCGAGGTATTTGTGTGAGCTGACCGACTGAAAATGAGAGTTATTGATGCTGTAGTCATAGGATACTATGATTTTTCGTTTTGTGAACTGCACAATTTTAGGTTTTCGAACATCTAAAGCAAGCTGCAAAAACATCCGGAATTCTGTTTGAGTCTACGTACAAAAATGCATTGTTAGGAAAACAAAGTAAACCAAGGAGGGACAAAATATCAGTAACGAACAACGTAGAATCTCTGTGGCTAATCTGGATTAAACTGCTCCATCATCTTCAGCAACAACCAGGGCACAATCCAAGGAGGGATCTACACCCACATGGATATTGTGCAAATCATATCTAAGTGCCAGGCATAGGGTTTATCGAATCACCTTCACAATTGTCTATTATTCCAACTTCATGTTTTGAACTGCCCAAGGTGTGGTGAAGACTAAAACGAGTCTGCCACGGAAGACTGTATTGAGTGTGATGTCTGATCCCAACAGTGGCATGAAGAATGCACAGTTTACGAAGGTCATGGTGCATTTTCTTGTTATTGGTGTTAGTGCGTACTCTTGCCAGATGATGCAGCTACGAGCAGTGTCATATATATGACATTTAAGGTTTGGGTTAAACGTTACTCAGTTATATCTGATAAATGTTGTTCCTAAATAAATGAGCAATGGTTTGCTACTTGTTTGTTTTAACTTTCTCATCAACTAGAAATGACCGACTAAATACTAAGCGCATACTCCTTCCTGAGTTTCCCCTGCAAAGCAAATTAATGAAGTCGAATAGTCCGTAGGAAGAATTTTTGTAGTTTCATGACTTTAGGATGGCATGACTGTGATGAGCTAAGAGCGGCTGACAAAAAATAATTGTTTTATTTATAACCTTAATGTTGCAATTGAGAATGGCGTGTCCGGTTGAAGTTTCCACATTAACTGAGCAACGTTCAACGATGCGTTTTCCCTTTCAGAAGACGGAAAACGGCCAAAATATTTTCTCTAACGTTTTTTCAGTATGGTCGAAGCTGTGCGAACGACGGAAATTTTTGATAAATACGTAGGACAGTTCAAAAACAATCTAACTTCAGTGACTAATAAAAACACCGTGGCCGGCCAATTGAACTGTCTCCTCCTTCGCTTAAAGCCGGCTCTGACGACATTACTCCTGATGGCCGACGTGTTGCAGTAGAACTGAATAGCAAAATAGCTGCAACAGGTAGTGCCACAGTCCATAACGTCGTCATTGACATGCTCAAGTACAGCGAAACAAGTCCAACGTGGGTCCCGAGAGAACTCACACAACACAAGGAAACAAAGAGTGCTATGAACGTGAAGGTGAACCTTTTCCGAACGAGATTTTAACGTGTGATTAAACTTTTGTTCAAAATGGGGAACCCGACTCGAAAAGACAAGGAGTGAAATGGAAGCACACTAGTTCACCTGTCCGAAAGGAATTCAAACTCGAGCATCAGCGAGGAAAGTGATGCTGGCCATCATTTGGATGCCAAAGTAGTTGTATTTTGGTGATTATTTGGAAGATCAGCGTACAGGATGCAGCGCTGACCACTCACACATAGTGATGAGCAAAGTAAAGCCGAAAGCGAGAGGAAAGGGTCGCCAATGTCAAAGAAAAGACGTGATACTATTACACAACAACGCTAGCCCAAACATAGCGCAGCTGATCCAAGAAACCACTGGAAGGGAAAAGAAACAATAATGGGTTGGCAGACTCTGCGTCATTATCGCTACAGTCCAGATTTGACTTTCGTGAATTTTCATTTTCATATTGCTGATATTATGCAGAATGGAAGCTGTCTGCATTGTACTTGACTGGTAAGAAAAACTTCAAAAGTCAACCTCACTTGTAGAGCATTTATTGCTACCTGTTTGACCCGCTCAAGGACGCATCGCGTGGAAAGGATTCGGCGACAGCGAAGAAGTTAAAACAATTTCAGTTTTACTTTTTCATTCGCATTTATCGCCTTTCTATTGCCCAGCAGTATTTCGCAAAGGACTGGCAAAAGCGCAAGTTGCAGCCGTATATAACGAGATCAATATACATTTGCCTTCTGAATATTACACCTGTAATGGGTCCAACCTAAGGCAGTTTAAAAAATCGCAGGTGACACTCGTGTACAAGAAGAGTAAAAGAAAGGATGTGCAAAATTACAGACATCGATTTTCTGCAGAATCCTAGAACGTATTCTGAATATGATTATAATAAATTTCCTAGACACCGACAAGCTTACGTCCAGAAATCAGCACGGTTTTAGAAAGCTCGTGTGAAACGCAGCTTGCCATTTTCGCACATTATATACTGCGAACCACGGATGAAGGGTCCCAAGCACATTGCACTCTCCTATATTTGAGAAAAGCCTTTGGCACGGTGCTCCACTGCACACTGATAACCAAGGGCCTCGTATGAGCATACGGAGTCGGTTCCCAGATATGAGAGCGGCTTAAAGTCTACAACAGATACCAGTACGTTCTCGACAGCGAGCGTTGATCAGACACAAGGGTATCGTCAGGAGTGTCCCAGGAAGTGTAACAGACAGCTGTTATGCTGTATAGACATAAATGAGGTGACAGGCAGAGTGAACAGCAGTCTGCGGCTGTTGATGATGCTGTCGTGTACGGGAGAGTGTCATTGAGTCACTGTAGGGGGATACGATTAACGGGAAGCACGGACAACTGAGAAACGCGCAGGAGTCAGTGAGGTACTGAGCCGTGCCGACGCCGGTGCCTTAGTTAGCTGCGCTACGTTTTTCGGTTGAGGACCCAGGATACGAAGAGCTTCATCGAGGTGGTCCCACATATTCTCGATTCCGTTAAGCCCGGGAAGCCTGGTGGTCGGCGGAGTACAGCAAACTCATCCTGGTGCTTTTCACACTGCAAGCTGTGTCACAGATTTATTTGTTCTGCTGGTAGATTCCGAGGGAAAAAAGACTCGATGTAGGTGTGGCAACGGTTCCGACCGATATTTCTGCTCATCCACTGTGCCTTCCAGAACGACGGGAGTGTCATGATAACGTTTGTGAGATCGTAACGATCCTTCCTCCTGTCCTAACCCTGCCGCCGACTGTTGCAGGGTGTTCACTTTCAGGTGAATCGCGCCCTACACGCCAACGTCTGTCTGTCACTTGGAAAGCCCGCAGGTCACCGTTCAGTGGACGCCCAGTCGCAGAAGTGGCGTGAAAATTCCAGCCTTCGTGGCGGACGAACAGCAGTTAGCATAGGTGTGTGGACCAGGAGTGTGCTGTGGAGACCCACACATAGCATTTTTCGCCGAGTGGTCTTAGAGGAGACACTGTCGGTAGGCTCTTCGGTTCACGTGCATGGTCAGTTGCTCAGCAGTTGCACGTTATTCACCTGCGGTCTCCTTTAACTCCTGTCCTCTGTGGACCGTGGGGCACCACAACGGCCTCAGCGTCGGCTCTCGACAGCGCCATGCGCGGAGTGCTTTAAATATGGCAACACGCCAACATTTTACGAACTCTCCCGTTTCGAAAATGCTTCCACCTGTGGCCCGAAAGGCAATGATCACGTCCTTTTGGATGTCACATAAGTGGCTGAGTTTCCGCGTTACGCATACCCTACACATTAGCGTCGGACACAGGCGGTGATCACGTTAATGTGACTGGAGCGTGTGGTTAGAAAAAGGAAAGGAAAAGGAAACAGAAAGGGGAAAGGATGGTAAGCGGTGCCAGGAGCACCGGAAATGTGGTAATTATACGAATTGCCTGTACAGGAACTCCGAAAGGAATAGGAGCAGCGGCAGTTTAAAAATTGTAAATGGTAGAATCACGGCTCAACAGTAAGTTTCTCGCCCAACCTGACGAAACAGATGTGGAGATTGAGAAACGAATGCATAACTGCTGGGAAACAGTCTGCGGTGAGTAGACAGTGCCTTTTTTCTGAGGGTTTAAAGAGCAATTTCAAGATTTGCGAGATAAAGGTTTAGATTACGTCGCAAGTATAACGAATTATGAGAAAGACGGCAGTAGTTCAGGGATTCGGCAGCACGAAGATATTTTGAAAGTGACTGAAGTTTTTAAGGAGACATAATAACCCTGTTCCTGACAAATGAATCATGATGATCAGTTACGAAGAAGGGGAGAAAATGTTTGAAAATAAAGCTCTTCTTATGGACGGACATTTCAGAGGTGTTCGAAACAACTTGTTGATACCTGAAGCACGGAAGACTAGCTTTTTTACCAGAGGAAAGTCAAAATAATTGTGAAATATTTTTTCTCAACCGAGAAATGTCATAACTTGGTTGTCATTTAAAACTGCATTGCTTTATTTCGAAATGGCTGCAAATTAAGCTATGAAAACAGTGTTATGCGAGACATTTATTTTCCAGTTGTAATTTTCATTTCAAGCAATGCCTGTGGAAGACATACAAGAACTGCGATTAGTGGAGCAATACAGGGATGAAGAAGTAGTTCGTTTGTCTTGCCGCACGTGTGCTGTAGAGTCCATCTTCCACCGGACTGCCTTGATGAAGCATGGAGAGTAACAGCGTAGCAAGTGCCCAGTGGCGTAGACTATTTAATCAGTCAATAGATGGAAAATGCTAGTACACAACCTGAAATGTGGAATTGGTGAAGACAGACAGTCGACCGAAATTATTTCGAAATAAATTCACTCTTAGGTTGGCTTCAGTTGCGTTAGATAATACCTCGATACCTAACACTACTGTATCAAAGTTATCTGCGTTCAGAGAATTTATTTCAAAGTGATTTCGGTCAGCTATCTACCGTCATCAATTCGATGCACAGAACAATGAATGCTGTCGAAGTTTGGCATAGCAAACGATACTCAATAAGGGAAAGGTATCTTAACCTACAATTTCTGATCAATACGCTAAAGGAGAATGCAATAAAACCAATACCTGAAATTGAAAAAAAATCTGTTGGTCAGCTTCTTCAGTGAAAGAGGTAAAAGATACATATGTGTTGAAAAAGAGTTAAAAGATATTTTAAGAATACATAATGACTCGGTGGATCTAAGAAGTTTAAAATTTATATCATTCCTACGATAAAATGTGGAGAGGCGTTCTTATTACAAAACGGCACGCAGAGCCTCCCCATTGTCGCGGCTTCCTTTGCACGTCGGAGAACCCGCAGCTAAAATGTATGTGGTCAGAAACACCGCGTTGGCTCACGGGTCGCCGAGTCCACGGCTGCAGAATCCCATGACACCCTTCAAGAGGCGGCGAGGCATCTTGTACAGTAGTTATTTGAGAGTGAATTTTTTCCTCGCTCCTCAAGAGACGTCATCAAACGGAACTTCCTGCTTCTGGAGTGTCTACGCGACTATGAGGGAATCCCGAAACGTTACATCTTATTTTAGTTCTGCTCTCCGTTCCACACCTTCAAGGACCCACTTGTTTTCTGTGGCACTCGAACACTTGTACTTCTCCGATGTCATTTTCGCGAGGGATTTATGTACTGTGCTTATGCTTTATTGAGAAAACACGGGAATTTTTTTAAGTGTATAGTGGTGAAACGATTATCTTAATAACCGATAAAACAACTCCAGATATCGAGTATTACGTACCGGCTGACACTTCATTACAAAATGTTTACGGGCTGTCTGTTATCCCAGTCGCTTCCGTTTATGAAATGTACCGAACACATGAGCTTTCTTCGATAAACAGTTCTGACATGGGTCTTGACAACACGATCGAATTACAGAGGTTCAAATAGTGAGATGCGACTGCGTGCAACTGCATAGGCAGATTTTCAGTCCCTGCATATAATTGCAACGCAACTAAGGAGATTATAGCGACACGAACGTCAGCCGGGTAAATAAGTCGTACACTAAGTGGAGATCCAGCGGACGCAAGTAAACACTTCCTGTTACACCACGCCACTGCTGCCTCGGTGTAAACACGGAGGACAACAGGAAGTGCTCTACGACCACTAGCTGGACTATGGACCAAGAAACAGCCGGGGACCCCGGTGGTCTAGTGGTAAGGGGGTCTGGAACGTTCCAGCGCCTCGGCTGGGGCTATTCGCCCCAGCCGGGCCGGGGTTCAATCCCCGGCCGGCGCTGGAATTTTCAGACTTCCGAACACTAGCCTCCACCTCTGCCTTGGCATGTGGCGCATGCCGGGCACCCCCGTGGGGTCCGTGCTTCGGGTCCCACGTGGAGCTCACTCCCACACTACAAACTAAACCTGATTATGCTGGTGCAAGCATTTTAAATTTTAATTCACACACTTTCTTCACCAGACCACATCTACATATATTTTAAGGTACTTAATATATCTCACTATGGTATCAGTAATATTTGTAGGAAACTATGAAACAAAAACCTTACCAAAAAAAATGATTTTTGTTATCCTTCGTGTGCTGAATACTTCTGAGGTAAATACCCAAACATCTGGCATTTTCTTGTAGTTAACAATGAATATTCGAAAAAAGTTTATCATACTGATTCATATATTACATAATGTATTTTACTCATTCTCAGTGCTGAAAAAGCAGTAATTATTTCAAAGTCATAAGAAAACGCAAAATATTGTATCACAAGCCAACATGGTGTTCTTTTTAGTATCATGATTTACTATGCGATTAATAAATTCTGTATAATAAATCGTTTCGTAACAATTGACAATACCTTTTCAAAATACATTGTTTTCACTTATTGCATTTTCAAAAACTAATACAGGCCTTTTTTTTCTGAAATTATTCTAGTGTCAAAATGAGATGTTTGATATTACACAGGTCACTAATGACATAAACTGTTTTTTTTTTATAAAAACGATATTTCTCGTGGTTTTATGTGAGCTGAATGCTGAATCAAACAGATAACACTTAAAATTAATAAGAGGAATTTCTTGGTGATTTTACTAACACGCCCATATAGTTCATATAATATTTCGATTAATAGTTACATGACTACCTCTCTGCCTCTACTTTTAGTAAAAGTATCTTGTAGATCAGAGAAAAAATTGTATTACTACCTCTCCAGGTTAAGTGCAGTTCAATGAAAGAGATTGTAAAGGCCGTACCGAAGATGCAGAATATTACGTTCTCTGCAAGGCATTTGCCATCAGTAATGAGTGAAACTGTAAAATAGAAAAAAGGGCTGACAAACGCCTATTACTGTTGTACTATTATATCACTAACGTTGCATTGCATAAACTTACTTACAGTTCTCGTTGCTGTTCAATATTCTTTAACTCACTATACCGTGCGATTATGTTTTTAACATTTAATACAACAGTAGTCCTGTTCCGAGCCACATATCCATTTTTAATGCTTAAAAGTGTGGACAAAACTATTAGTAATACTAAATTACGAAGAGGGAATGATGAATGTAACATGCTGCGTACATTAATGTCGCTCGAGATGTAGTTTGCATTATATGTTACCGGAACAGAATTATTTTGTAATGTGTGAAATACACAAAAATACGGTAACAGACAAACCGAGCAGTGATGCCGTAATCTGTTTTGTAATAATAGTGTAAAGGAAGAAATAAACAGCAACTAGACATTTAAGTCACTCAATTTTCGCGGCCATTTTGCTGTTCATCACTTCGCTGCTAGATGTCGGTACTAGTTCCTCACACACTCAGTTGTCTGTAGTGCAGGGCTTCGCCACCAGAAGGCTCTATCAGCACCGGCGAGGACTCACTCTGTCGACGTTTGCTGCTTCACTCCTCAACATCTATGCTCGCTGATATGCTGCTAAATTTTCAGACTAAACGAAAAAAATAACACCAACACCAAATAAGGCAAATAGTGATAAGTGCGGATATTATCCAACCATCACTTTCATACGTCCTGGCTGAAAATACTGATCCAAAATATTTACACAGGAATTAGAGGAGACGAGCTAGAGGAAAATCGATTTTGAGAGAACACACTAGCCGCTAGAGATTGGTTGAAGAAATTCAACCCATATTTATAACATCTATAGATGTTACAAAATAACTTCTGACAATTTTGAGCAAAATATACAGTTTGAATTTAAGATGATGCAACCAGCGATAAAATACAGTGAGCGGCATGTTATCTAGAGCTCTGCCAGAAATCAGACAGCAGTTTTAAGACTTAAAAGACATAAAGGAAAGCTGGCAGTTGATAGTTGAGAAGAGAGAGTGAGAGAATGAAAGAGAGAGAGAGAGAGAGAGAGAGAGAGAGAGAGAGAGAGAGAATGGGAGGGGGGGGGGCTTCGTTTCTAGCCCATTCTCCCATGTTATTCACTTTGCATACAGAATGTTTCACACGTCGTGCTACACACTTATCGCGTCTGTAGAGGGGACCTACCAGATGAAGTTTTACATAGGAATCGATGTCTGGAAACGTCATCCAGCGACGCTACAGGGTATCGAAGTTACAGGCGCTGGAGTCTGTAAAATATGTGTACACAGAAAGATTCAATGAAGATGTTACCAATTTTCTATTATGATGGAGATGGATAAATGTATAAATTTGAGGTTATGTCCCTATAACGGAAAATTGGAAGAGAAAACATTCCTGTTACGTGTGACAGGATCTACCGGTAGTGTTGTAGCTGATATGTAGGGCACGAAACTTTCAGAGGTGGTAGTGTTGTAGCTGATATGTAGGGCACGAAACTTTCAGAGGTGGTAGTATGGACCGAATGTCCAGTACACATGGGCTGTAAAATGCATACCTTAAGAGCTGTGAGGAATTGTTCATCTTCGCTAGCATAAACTGCTGAACAAGTGCTCATAGCTCCTCAGGTATGCATTTTGTAGCCCATGTTTACCGGACATTTTTTCTTACTTTGATCCATACTACCACCTTTGAAAGTTAGCAACAACAGTACCAGTACTTGTATTCCGCCGTCAGAGGTATGTAACTTTCGACTCATTCGTTTCCGGATCATGATACATGATCAAATTGATACATGATCACGGCATCACACTCTACTTACATACATTTGCCGGAGCTGGCGCTTGTATTTTGATGCTCTGTAGCCTCGTTAGACGACGTTTGCATGCATGAGTTACTAGGTAAAATTGCAAGCTCTAGAAATGTGAAACACCTTGTATAAAGAAAGCAACATACGAAACGAACGAGATATTTGGGAAATTAATCGAAGATAAGAAAGAAGAAATAGAAACTGTTTCCAAATCGACCTTTCATTTCGCTGCTGCTGATTTGAAATTTCGTGGCATTTATTCACTCTTAAGAGGATCGTTCAAACGATGGTCGGAATGTAGTTATTTTAGTTGTTTCACTGTTTTATAATGACATGGCCTAGAACCCAAAATGATTTTCTCCAAGTTGTTTGTAGGAATTCTATCGCTTCTCACCGATATTTTCAGTATGGTACTGGTATTTTTTTTCCTACACCTACCAACTTTAATAGTGCTTGAAATGATGAAAATTGTCTCCATATCAAAAAGTATTAGGTACTGAGACGGTGCTTGGTTTTAATGATAACAATATACAGGAAAATTCAGCCATGTTTCTGCGAAGTAGCATTACGCCGAAATTCTGAAATACATCCGTATATTTCGAATGTGGTACAACAGCTGTAGGTAGGAGACGGGGTACTGCAGAAGTAAAGCTGTTTAGACGGGGCGTTAGTCGTGTGTGGGTAGCTCAGATGGTAGAGCACTCGCCCACGAAAGGCAAAGGTCCCGAGTTCGAGTCTCGGTCCCGCACACAGTTTTAATCTGCCGGGAAGTTTCATATCGGCGCACACTCCACTGCAGAGGGATCTAATTCTGGAAAGAACTGTATAGTTAGTGGAGAGATACAGAATGTTGCAAAATTCCCGTTAAAAACTTCTAGCGAACTGAGTGACGATATTTTGAAGAGGAGCCCATGTATGGAAAGGTATATCCGTGCTACAGCCGTATAAATAAACCTTCGATAATGTGGTATGCAACAGGGTTATAATCACTGGAGGGGGGGGGGGGGGTTACTTACGTCTGAACCTATGATGTCATTTGACGGCTGTCTCCTCTCTGACCTGGATCGAGTCTCGTTCATGTGTCTGTGAGTGTTAGAGCAACATTTCTGAGCACACTTTTGCCGAATATACCGACACGAGTATTCTGTGTGGCCAAAGCGCACAGTACTGGAAGAGCTGCTGGTCGCCTTTATCAAGATCGTTGTCCACAACGTCTGACTCCTCCCCACACGCTTTTCGTTACCATTGCACAACGTCTTCGAGTAAGGGTGCCTTCACCGTCAGCAGGTGCGTCTGTGGTGCCCCGTGGAGACGCAGCGCACGCGAATTGGAAAATATATTTATATGGATATTGTGTCTGTTCTTTCGGACATGTGCGAAAGGACGCTACGAATATAGTGTGTGGACATACAAAGGTGAGAATGTGGGTCTCGCGGGAGGCGTGCGCGAGACAGTCCCTGTAGTCTCACTATCCTCTGTGCCGTCGGTGGCTCAGATGGATAGATCGACTGCCATGTAAGCAGGAGATCCCTGGTTCAAGTTCCGGTCGGGGCACACATTTTCACCTGTCTTCGTTGATATCTATCAACGCCCGTCAGCAGCTGAAGGAAATGATATCATTGTAATTTCAAATTGGGAAACGCCCTCCTGTAAAACCAGTGTCTCTGAAGACCGATTTTTTTGATTCTTTGGTTATTAAAGAGTGAAACTGTAGAACAATAGATGTACTCGGTCACATCTACACTGAAATGCCAAAGAAACTATTATAATAATGCGTATTCAAACACAGAGATATGTAAACAGGCTTAATATGGTGCTGCCGGCGGCAACGCCTATGTAAGACATGTGTCTACCGTAGTTGTTAGATCGGTTACTGCTGCTACAATGGCAGGTTATCAAGATTTAAATGACTTTGAACGTGGTTTTATACTTGGCGCAAGGCCGATGGGACACAGCATCTACGAGGTAGCGATGAAGTGGGGATTTTCCTGTACGACCATTTCACGAGGGCACCGTGAATATCAGCAATCCAGTAAAACAATAAATCTCCATCATCTCTGCGGCCAGAAAAAAATCCTGCAAGAATGGAATCTGAAGAGAATCGTTCAGAGTGGCGAAAGTGCAACCCTTCCGAAAATAACTGAAAATTTCAATGCTTGACCATCAACAAGTATCAGCATGCGAACCATTCATGGAAACATCATCTACATGGGCTTTCAGAGACGAAGGCCCACTCGTGTACCCTTGCTCGCTGCACAGCACAAAGCTTTACGCCTCATTTGGGCCCATCGGTACGAACATTGGACTGTTGATGACTCGAGACATAATCCCTGGTTGGACGTGTCTCATTTCAAAATGTATATACAGTATGGAAGAGTATGGGTATGAATACGACATCATGACTCCATGGACCCTGCATGTCAGCTGGAAACTGTTCAAGCTGGTGGAGGCTCTGTGACGTTGTAGAGCGTGCGCATTCGGAGTGATGTGGGATCCCTGATACGTCTAGATACATCCTGTCTGATCACCTGCATCCATTCGTGTCCATTGTGGATTCCGACGGAAGTGGGTAATTCCAGCAGGACAATGGAGCGGCCCACACAACCACAGTTGCTACAGAGTGGCTGCAGGGACACTCTTCCGAGCCTAAACACTTTCGCTGGCCACCAAACTCCCCAAACATACTGTACGTTTCTAGTAAATTTTATAGCATTAACTAGCATATCTGGAATGCCTTGCAACGTGTTGATCAGAAGAGATCTCTGCTCCCTCTTACTGTTACGGATTTATGGGCAGCTCTGCAGGTTTCATGGTGTCAGTTCCCTGCAGCGCGACTTCAGCCATCAGTAGAGTCCATGCCACGGCGTGTTGAGGCACTTCTGCGTGCTCGCGGGGACCATAAACGATATTTCTTTGGCTCCTCAATGTAACAAATTACTTGTCAAAGTGACAGCGTTACCAACATGTTTTCAAGTGGTTCTAGTATACGGTACGTCTCGGGAGACAGGTTACAATTTAAAATATGAGTATTATGTACTCAGTCCCCTCTACAAGTTGTAGCAGGTAGTGATGGGAATTTCAGAACATCCTGTACGTTTCCAGCAAACTGTATAGCCGTTGTCGTATTACAATTGGTATCAGCGAATACATTCCATAATTCGTGACAGATCGCGAGGCGCGACTGCAGAAGTCCGTAGCGTTTACCCAGGGGGCGTCTCGGCTACGGCAGCTCTGACGGCTAGTTTGAAGGCCACTTTCATCTAGTATTGCCAGAGGTGTCTCTTTATAGAGTTTCTACGACTCGCCCCACGTAAGCTTTAAGAGGAAGACCAAATGCTCCAACTTCTGGCCTCTGCTAACATTTCGAAATACACTATCCTATCAGTGAGTGTACAGACACCTGTTAGTGGACATTAATATGCAGTGCGTCCACCCTTTGTCTTTATGGCGGCTTGAACTCTGCTCGGGACACTAAGTGAGGTGCCTACCGACAATTTACGCACCACACACGGATATCGTATCTACGTGTTTGTACACCCAAGGCAATACATTGCTCAGCAAGATCGCCATATCTCTCACCTATTTTCAACATCTGGAGCACAATGGGCAGGTTCTTTAAAGCAGGTCGCGATTTTGAGGATGTAACGAACCAACTGAACTGAATTTGGTACGATATCCGTCAGAAGGGTATCCACTAACTTTATCAGTGAATGTCAAGCCTAGTAACTGCCCGCGGAAAGGCCAGAGGTGGCCCAACAAGTTATCGACTTATCAATTTGTGAAGCTCTTTGTCTTGAATTAATCATCCAGTTTTTATTCAACTCTAATCATTCATTTGCCCCTACACGTACAGTCATGCTCAAAACTATCCTAACGCCCGAATTCAATTTCGCCTGATTCACATGCAACCCACATAACGCAACTGTCTAGCAGGTCCCCTTATCGCTCCTTGGTACAGTCGTTTGACTATTGAAAATGGTTCCAACAAATCACCACAAGAAAACACTGTTCTGTATCGCAATAACTCAAGATGTAAAGTAATACCACGATACTACAAATATCACGGAACACCTTATCACAGGTAAGACTGATCTTAAGGCTTGTAGCTCACATTTATTACAATAAATGACATACCTGACATTTTACCACTCTCATTATTACGTCAGATAGGTAATGCACGTAGTAAATTCGTCGTATTCATGATTTACTCTTCAAAGTAACATACCGTACTTATCATTGAACACAAAATGAGATTAAAAATTGAAGTTATTCACGGGCAACCAGTTGAGAATATGTATGAACTTCAAATGACACGACGAACCGTCTCGTTTTGCATATGGATTCAAACCCAGGTCATGCAGACTAAGCAAAGATTTCGTGCCTGACGGAAAATAACAATCACTCCTGATTAGGCATACAGAGAGTGAAAATACCTCGATTTTAGAGAGAGCCAGTTTGCAAATACCAACTTTAAATTACAAAGCGCAAGCATTTTTGCCGGACGCGAATTCCTACCAAGCACCTATTGTCCCTGTTAACGAACGACGAGAGATGTTGAATCTTGGTTCTTGACAAGTAACTTACTTGAATTGCCGTGAGGTAAGGCTTTGTATTGGGCAGGGGTTCGAACTCAGAACTTAATCGGATAGATATCGACGCACAATCAACTGTGACATTTCGGGTTTTCTCGGCAGTAGCTAGATGTTTTAACTGAAATGACGAGACGAAACATTAATTTTTTTCCTTCCCAAGACTCCAACCCGGCATCTATCGCTGTTATATTCTAGAGAAAACGAACGTTAAATATGGGTTTGTTGCACCAGCAGCGACATGTGAGCGTGTTTGAACTAGAAATAATATGACGAAGAGTTCAGTGCTCACTGGGAATACAGCTCCACACATCATATCGCTTTTGACTACACACAAAGATACGTCAGCTTCCGAATTTTTGTCCAGCTCGGACTAACATCTTGAACTTACAGTGATCTCGCAAATAGTCCTGTGTCTCACTGGGTGTCAAAACGTCACATATCGTTAGTGTTAACAACGAATGAAAATACATTAAACATTAAAATAATTATCCACCTGCAGATAGGTGTTCTCATGCTAGAGCTTGATAATACATAATGAAATCTATAGTGCCGGGCCAGGATTCGAACCCATTCACGCGCAGTATGTGGAGATGTTGAGCAATCGGCAGTTCTGAACAAACAACAAATAGTAGCCGTGCTGTATTCTCACGAAGGGATCAAATTCAGCGTTAAGTACGGTCTAAGTTGCATTCCCAATTCAGAACCGATTTTATCTACATACAGAAGCTCAGATAAAATATGGACTAAATGTCCTTTGAGCGTTATTTAAGCATCACAAGACTGCACATACATGCAATCGATTTCGAGGTGCAAAGTGTTTATCTTACTTTGGTGACAGGTGGGCATAAGAGATTTCCAAAAACTTTTTATCGTACTGAAATAATCTTTTGTCGGAAAGAAACAAGGTAAGTGTTTTATTTGTATATATTTTGTAGGAAACTGTAATCGTGATGGAAGATTATACACCTTAATGTTTGACACAACTGCTTGGAGAAAACGCTGCATCCTAACCAAATCCTGCGGTTCCTCTCCATATCCCCGTAAGACACGAGCAGGGGATTCTCCACGCATACCGCTACACAGCTGTTCCTAGCACACCTGAGATTTGGCAACATCGTCACAAACATTAGGCAACACTGTGACAGTGCCATCACTTCCGCCTATGGTACTGAATTGGCTCACTAAATTTACTTGATATTACCTTTCCATTTGAATGGCTCATGCTGTATAATCCTTACGTAAACTAAGATACTGAGGCAGAAAATTCAATTTTTTGGCTAAAGAAATGCTATTCTTCACATAAGTGGCAACTTCTTTTATCTTTCACGATGCCTTATGAGGCTGAGCGACCAATACCATGATGAGAGTGGTGCAAAGGTAGCAGTGTGTCTGTAACCAGGTGGTACCGCCCATGTCTCGTGTCAGAACGGCTCAATCAGTCGTCAGTTCCAACTGAGGTAGGGACCATCGTGTGCGAGCTTTTTTTTTAAGGAGCTGCGAATTTCCAGAAAAAATTCTGTATCGAAATCGGAAGAAACCCTTTACACATCAAATCATCTTGGTAGCTCGACTCAGTAAGTTGTGTTAATCGTCATAGATCATGGCGTTCTGACTTCCAAGCTGCTCCGCAATACCAGCGTCTCTGAAGAAATTCGAATCGACCATCAACGATACGAATTTCAATATTGTTCTTCAGTTAAGACTCACATGCCAGGGTGATAAGTATGAAGGAAATGAGCCTCTTGATTACTCTATGCTAAACTTTCATGCAGACATGTGCTGACAGTGTCTCTAGCAACTTACTTTTTCTCTGGGTAGCTTCAAATGTGGGCAGTTTTGTCGCCTTAAATCCAATTGAATATTCTAAATATCATTTGTGAACAGCGTTCACTTCTCCATTAATTAATTTATGGACCTCAAAAGAAACAATTTGCCTTAGTAGCTATAGAGCAGGTTCTGACAGGTATTGACGCAATCTTTTGCATCCATTTACCATAGAAAATCAAAGAAAGAAACCAAACACATTACATTGCATTTACTCCCTGTGCCTTGAGTAACACATATGAATCCATGACAATAATAAATTATTTGAAGAATCTCCTGTGCAAGGAAAAGAACAGAATGTGACGCTTTAATTATAGCGCACTGGATCAGAAACAATGGAATTAATTGTGTGTCACATAGATGTACTGCATTCTAATGTAATAAAATAATCATCAATGTTTTACAAACTTCGTACCAGGATAATGAGCTTTTACGTATTTGGGATGTCTGTGAACGTTGCTGCTTGAGACGATTTAAGACGAAAGTAAATTCCTTCAGCAACGACAATGTTTGAAGAAATCGTCTTAACGGGACTAAATCGTGGTTTGTGAATCGTTTACCGGCCGGACTTTGCCGCATTTCGCTGATTGGAAGGCAAATAGCTTACGGAAAAATGTCACAGAAGCAAAAGGGAGAACGAAATGTCTCGCACTGGAAGGTCATGTTGTCTTATTTAAATGATTACAAAATCAGGTAAAACGACCAGTCAGATTGTCAGTATAAGAACATTACTGTTGTCAGTATGATGTAGCACTGCTCAGGGCCTGTAACGATAAAGGGCCCGTTTAGGTCAGTCATATTGTATACAGAAGTGGGAGAGAGAGCACCGCTAAATTCTACAATCCGTGTGCATTGCAGACACACAGAAATTACTGTTACAGTGTACTAATGGAGGCCAAATAAAGAGTGAACTGCGTATTTTCCGGTGAGAGAGAGCACTGGCAAATAGTCTTCGCTATATTAGGTTACTTAATCTGGTGTCACTCTGAGCCAGAATTTATGGCCGGCGGCTGAGTGTAAGGTCAGTGGGCCGGATCCGAGTTTTGCAAGTGAGAAATACTTTCCTACATTATAGAAGCGAATATTAAACTGGAACTAATATTCCAAAAATTTTGAACTTGGATAGCTTTGAATGAAAATCTTTTTCTTTATTGCAAAGGAAAACCATTGATTTTCTAATACATTCTTTGTCATACACAACTTGAAACAGGTCACGTCGACCAAATCTTATGGAAAAATTGACAGCGACGTATATCGGCAGGCAGTAAGATCTCTTGCCTTTTGGTTTGGCAGTACTCGACAGCCATTTCTGGCGCAAGTAATAGAAGAAAGGCAGCGCGTTTTTGTTATCAAGTAACGTCTTCATCGATTACTTTAGTTTTAATGTAATCTATGAGTAATTGCTGGTGTTTGATATTAACATGAAAAGAATTCTGTAGACAGAGAAAGAACCTCTTCTTGGGAAACTACTTGTATAGTGACCAAAAGGCACGAACTGATATTCAAGTACAGTGTTCCAGCAACAGCATGAAGAAAATGATAGTAATAATGACGGTAATAATCCAATTATCCGGTAACTTCACACTTCCCAGTGGATCTTCACGAATTAAGAAAATTTCTGAATTTGTGAACATTTCAAAATGGCTTCACATCGAGCCTATGATGCCTACAAGGGTCTTTACATCCTGCTGACATGAGAATAGCATAATTTCCGCGTCAGAAGCTTGTTTCTACTTAAACATTTAATAGACTCGCGTTTTTTCCACCGTGACTACTTTTGTAAGCTCAGCACATCATCCGTTGCAGCTCATTCCTGGGGCTGGGAAATGTGGGCACAGTGGCCTGGTGGAACTATCACAGGAGCAATGCGTGGGTTCAGACATTTACTTTTAAGAAGCACAAACAGATTTACTTTGCCTCTGGTAACCTCAAGAGAAAGACGTTATAATCCAGAATTCGCAATACAAATCACGCTCCATCATTACCAACTGGGCAGAGCCAGGTTACGTTGGGAAATGACATAGCGGAAGTCATCGCAAACAGAAATACAGTCGCCAGTAAACTTACTTAGATTCGAAAATTTTACTTTATTTTATGAACCGATAGCCATTTAAAGGATGGGGCTCTTATTTTACTTGTAATTGATTGAACTAGAGACGTTGAAAAATTTGGTGCTGGACTGTGATTCGAATTCGTTTCTCCTCTTTCGAGGATCTGAATCTCTCGGAACATTATAGTTCAACCATTTCGTTCCTTTTCGCAAGACTGCAACCTTCTCTAGGTCTCCTCCAAAGGTAAGTATGTGGGTCCGAATCCTGATCCAATACAAAAATATTCATAGTTTCAGTTCAAGCCCTATAACGTGCACACTGTCCCGCTAGTGAAAACCAACGTGCGCTTTTAATGTCTTTTCATGTGTTGCCTACAATCGCAATAGGTGTCATTATTTCTGGTCAAATACGCACACACCTTACCGTTGGTGAGTAAGCAACTGATATTTAAGCTATATTTGTGGATGCACGGTAGGCGTGCAGTTAGATCGTCGCTTAGGTACAAAAGTTTGTATCCTTAGTTTAGATTCAAACACCTAGCAGCTGGTAAGAAAAACCGTTACGTAACATTTGATTTTACTTAGTTAACAATACGATTACGTGTTGGGTTCGTATCTCCGTCATATAACTTCACATCATGCACTTAATCTTCAAATGCATGCGCACTTTGTTACTTGAGCATGGAGGTATATCAGACATCTTTCGTGGTTAGTTAACAGGGACGAAAGGGTCTTGTTAGGAGTCCCGGTTTATTACAAAAATTGTCGTCTTTTATTTTCAAGTTTAGATTTCATTACTGGTATTGGCAAAAATTTCGGTAATTCATGACTCTTCATGGATAGCCATCAATATGATATGATTAGATTACATTAGATCAATTCTTGTTTCATAGATCATGAATACGATATTTCGTAATGATGTGTAACGTGTCATTTTAATGAAAGATTTCTTTACGTAACATGATTCAATTTCTTTACAAAAATTGATTACTCTCTCTCATTCTTTTTGATTTCTCTCCCTCTCTCTCTCTCTCTCTCTCTCTCTCTCTCTCTCTCTCTCTCTCTCTCTCTCTCTCTCTCTCTATCATACACACACACATTCTTTTTTTCTTTATTTGTTTGTTTTGCTCGACTATCGGCGAGGCATGAAAACGTCTCTGAATGAGCTTCTTAGTTTTTAGTACACTTACGAAATAAATATAAAAACAACTGTGAGAGTTACTGATATATGATGCTTAGCTTTCAGTCAGTTCGGAGTATTATTGGTAACCACGCTCCAGTCACTAAACCTAGTTACAGAAATGCGAATCAGACGCATTACCTATTCCAGGCCGTAGCAGCCGCGACTTGGAGACACCAGCTATGGTCACTTCCCAGCCCGCTGTACGATCACATCGGTTCGTCTTCTTTCTGCAGGTACTGTAACTGAGATTTGACAACAAGGCAACGTATGTTTGGCAACTCTGTGATCGACCAGTTTTTTCCTGGTGTGCACGGAATTTATCCTTAAAGTTCACTTGATTTTACCTGTCATTTCCATTGAATAATCTGATTTATTATCGCTTTAGGTGTAACAACAGATTGTAAATTTCACGGTTTTCAGCCCAGGAAAGTCGTTGCACGTGGAAATCGCAACTAATCTCGTCCTTTAAATAGCGGTTTACGAGTGCTAGACATTATCTATCTCGTAAGAGTAAGCTAAGACACGTACTTCTACACCAGCTCTATGGTAATGCGCTGACCTGAGAAAAAGCATCTGTTATGGTTCGCACTTCCAGTCTCACTGACTGTAACGTTTTTATCCCTTCTGTGAAAGAGCTACAAGCAGTCAGATAAAACATCGATAAGGAAATCGCAAAAAAAAATACTTTCGGCTCATAGTACAATGGTGAAAACTTACAATGCTGCACAACAGGTAACTCCTCTTCCCGCCGCTGACAAGCAAATTTTGGGTTTCTAGGAATACAAAACTTTACTTAAGAAATGCGACATTTGCACTGCACGACGTATTCAACAAAGAGATGGCGCAATACAGTGGACCAAGTGGAAAGAAACACTTCCTATTTAAATTTGCGCATCCTAGACTGTTGGCTATTCTGTGTAGGTGGCAGGTACGTGATTTTATTTCGTTGATTACAAAATAAAGTCGAATGTATGCACTGGGTAGTCGAGGCAGCTAGTTCATTGTGATTCGGTGAACCAAGTAAATGAATTTACTGAACCTGCTGCAAATTACTACAGGAAGCCTGTGTGTCAGAATTCTCATCCAGTGTGGTGCAACGGCGTTACGATAGAAAAATGAGCCACACACTTATGATATGCTTGTATATCTATGGACTGGGTTCGATTCAAACTTCTGTCAATGATTTTAGATAAGGAGAGACAGATTCCATTCTCTTCTGGCTACACCAAGTGAAGAAGATATAATGACATTGTGGTCTGAAATTAACATGAAAAATGATGAAACTTCCTGGCAGATTAAAACTGTGTGCCCGACCGGACTCGAACTCGGGACTTTTGCCTTTCGCGGGCAAGTGCTCTACCATCTGAGCTACCGAAGCACGACTTACGCCCGGTACTCACAGCTTTACTTCTGCCAGTTTGGAAGGTAGGAGACGGATACTGGCAGAAGTAAAGCTGTGAGTACCGGGCGTGAGTCGTGCTTCGGTAGCTCAGATGGTAGAGCACTTGCCCGCGAAAGGCAAAGGTCCCGAGTTTGAGTCTCGGTCGGGCACACAGTTTTAATCTGCCAGGAAGTTTCATATCAGCGCACACTCTGCTGCAGAGTGAAAATCTCATTCTGGAAACATCCCCCAGGCTGTGGCTAAGCCATGTCTCCGCAATATCCTTTCTTTCAGGAGTGCTAGTTCTGCATGTTTCGCAGGAGAGCTTCTGTAAAGTTTGGAAGGTAGGAGACGGATACTGGCAGAAGTAAAGCTGTGAGTACCGGGCGTGAGTCGTGCTTCGGTAGCTCAGATGGTAGAGCACTTGCCCGCGAAAGGCAAAGGTCCCGAATTCGAGTCTCGGTCGGGCACACAGTTTTAATCTGCCAGGAAGTTTCATATCAGCGCACACTCCGCTGCAGAGTGAAAATCTCATTATGAAAAATGATATTCCTTTTCTACAAAGTAGACGTTAGGATGAATCACAATAAAGACTGGAGCGGCGACACGTAGAAACCTTTCTTATACTTGTTATTTATTTCTAGTGACGAAACAAACGCTATGCAGGCTCACAGGACATTTAGTCCCTATTTTATCTGAGCTTCTGTATGTCGATAAAATCGGTTCTGAACTAGGAATGCAACTTAGACCGTACTTAACGCTGAATTTGATCCCTTCGTGAGAATTCAGCACGGCTACAATTTGTAGTTTGTTCAGAACTGCAGATTTCTCAACATCTCCACATACTAGGCGTGAATGGGTTCCAATCCTGGCCCGGCACTATAGATTTCATTATGTATTATCAAGCTCTAGCATGAGAACACCTATCTGCAGGTGGATAATTATTTTAATGTTTAATGTATTTTCATTCGTTGTTAACACTAACGATATGTGACGTTTTGACACCCAGTGAGACACAGGACTATTTGCGAGATCACTGTAAGTTCAAGATGTTAGTCCGAGCTGGACAAAAATTCGGAAGCTGACGTATCTTTGTGTGTAGTCAAAAGCGATATGATGTGTGGAGCTGTATTCCCAGTGAGCACTGAACTCTTCGTCATATTATTTCTAGTTCAAACACGCTCACATGTCGCTGCTGGTGCAACAAACCCATATTTAACGTTCGTTTTCTCTAGAATATAACAGCGATAGATGCCGGGTTGGAGTCTTGGGAAGGAAAAAAATTAATGTTTCGTCTCGTCATTTCAGTTAAAACATCTAGCTACTGCCGAGAAAACCCGAAATGTCACAGTTGATTGTGCGTCGATATCTATCCGATTAAGTTCTGAGTTCGAACCCCTGCCCAATACAAAGCCTTACCTCACGGCAATTCAAGTAAGTTACTTGTTAAGAACCAAGATTCAACATCTCTCGTCGTTCGTTAACAGGGACAATAGGTGCTGAGTAGGAATTCGCGTCCGGCAAAAATGCTTGCGCTATGAAATTTAGAGTTGGAATTTGTAAACTGGCTCTGTCTAAAATCGAGTTATATCACTCTCTGTATGCCTAATCACGAGTGACAGTTAGTATCCGTCAGGCACGAAATCATTGCTTCGTCTGCATGACCTGAGTTTGCACCCATATGCAAAACGAGACGGTTCGTCGTGTCATTTGAAGTTCATAAATATTCTCAATTAGCTGCTCGTGAATACCTTTAATTTTTAATCTTATTTTGTGTTAAATAATAAGTACGGTATATTACTTTGAAGAGTAAATCATGAATACGACGAATTTACTACGTGCATTACCTATCTGACGTAATAATGAGAGTGGTAAAATGTCAGGTATGTCATTTATTGTAATAAATGTGAGCTACAAGCCTTAAGGGCAGTCTTATCTGTGATAAGGTGTTCCGTGATATTTGTAGTATCGTGGTATTACTTTACATCTTGAGTTATTGCGATACAGAACAGTGTTTTCTCGTGGTGACTTGTTGGAACCACTTTCAATAGTCAAACGACTGTACCAAGGAGCGTTAAGGAGACCTGCTAGACAGTTGCGCTATGTTGGTTCCTGGGAATCAGGCGAAATTCAATTCAGGTCGTTCGGATACTATTGGGCGTGAATGAACATCACGTGTATCGATTTCCATCGCGCTGGGGTAAGTCCTCCGGGATACATTTATTCTCCTTAGTGTGTAAATATATTTGGAGCATGTCATTCAAGAACGTTTGAAACGACATAGACGGGAGCGGGTTGTTGTTAGGAGAGCAGAATGTATTAGACTCGCGGATCATGTGGTATTATTGGCAGAGAGCGAAAGAAGTATGACTGAAATGTTAAAAGAATTGAACAAGAGACGTGAGTAAATTGGAATGAGAAATAATAAGAGAAACGCAAAATGCCCGGTGATAGGTGCTAGAAAAGCAAGAACAACTATAATGTTAGGCAGGAAGATACACAACAATTCAGTGTTTTTAGATAACTGCGACGTGCTATTATGGACGACATTGGAAGTAATAAGGAGGTGAAAATACGTATAGCAATTGCCAACGAGACGTTTCATAACAGGAGGCTTATATGTGGGTCTGTTGATAGGGGATAAAATAGGCAGGCACAGTGAGAAATGAGGTGGTGTTGAGTGGGAGAACAGAGAGAAATTTTAAAGGTAGCAGGATGATCAAACACAATTGACATGTACACCGAATGAGAAAAGATTGTTTATTGATGGTATGGAGGAAATGTTGAATGCAAGAAGAAGAAGAAGAAGAAGAAGACGCAGAACATACCAGGTGGTGGACAGTTTAAGAACAGAAAATAGTTGTGAGAAAACAAGAGGGTAACAAATGATGGGACTGCATGGAGAGCTACATGTGAAGACCTGCCCTAGGGCAGAACACTCATGGTGGTGGTGTTGATGAAAAGGAGACTTATGTAGGACATTTTGCAAAACGCCCATTTTCTTGTAATCCAAATTTAAAGAAAACATAGGCAGCTTATAATTTGTAGTCTATAAACGACCGTGAATTGCGTGACAGATGCAACTTGCCATTATACCAGTTATTAGGACTTATTCCCACTCCACTGACGTATGGAGCGTGCGAACTGTGGCTGCTTAAAAGCCTCTGTGCGTGCTGTGCTTAGTCTCTTCTGGTCTTCACGCTTCCTACAGTTACAATACGTAGGCAGTTTCAGTATATTCCATTCCTACATTCATCATGTAACGTCAGTTCTAGAAACTTTCTAATTAGGTCTCCTCGCGATACTTTGCTCTTCCACGGGATAGTCTGTGTCTACCATGAACTGTCCGTTAGTCAGTAAGTGGAATAACTGGTTTTCCGGCACATGTCGCCATGTAACTGTCGCTCTGTCTCCACGTCAGAGAGACGGAAATTGTGTGTGCCACATTTGAAGATGAGTCTGTAAAGGTTACAAAACTAGTTAATGAAATTACAAATAGTTCAAAAAGCGAGTTTTTGCCGTTTTCCGTATTTACATTCAATGCACTAGTCACAGGCTCTAGGCGATCCTTAGGGGATATGCTTCATCGGTTGAGAGCGTGATGCGTCCCTCCGAGATTAATTTCACCTGGGCTTTAAGCGACTCACCGGTCAGCATTTACAGAGCTGCCAACTACATCTCACACCGGGAATATTACCAGGATTAGTTTGCATCGCAGCCTACGGAAGAGAACGCAAATCGAACGAGCATTCGCAGTCATTCTCTCCATTGACTACCATTCGCCTATATTCAACAGTTAAGGATTCCTCCGGAAATATTCCAAGTAGACTTCCTCTGGATATTTTACGTTTGTTTCCAAGCGCCTGCCTGTTCAATTTGATCAGAAACTGTGTGACATTCTCCAACGGGTCAATAAACCTGTGACCATTCGTGCCGCCCTTCTCTGTATACATTCAGTATCGCCTGGCAGTTGTATCTGATTAGGATCCAAGAATCTCGAGCAATATTGGGGGATGGGTCGCAAGCGTGATTTATAAGCAATTTCTTTTGTACACTGATTGTATTTTCCTAGAATTCTACCAACGAACTGCAGCCATCCACCGTATTTCCCTAAGACTGCGACTATGTGACGGTTCCATTTCAAATCTCTAGAAATTTTTACACCCAGGTATTCATGTGGGTTGAGCGATTGCGAATTTGACTCGCAGCACTATACTCGTAGGATAAGGTTACATCGTTTTGTGAACCGGACAATTTTACATTACGGGAACATTTAAACTAAGTTGTCATGCTTTGCACTACACTGAAATCTTATGAGGGCGTGGCTTCTTTCAAACAGAACTTTATTACAGGCAACAGCATCATTTGCGGAAACACTGAAGATCCAAATAGACCGCGTAACCACCGCCCCTTCTCCTCTCCAAATTGCTGTCTCAAAACGGTAAGTCCCATATGTAAACCACCTTCAGAAGTTCGTTCACTTTCCGTATCAGTTAATGTGTTAAAAACTTGACCTGAAGAAGCATAACCCTTTGCAGTTGAAGACGCTCTGTTGTAAGAGAAGCTAGTTTTTCGAAAACGTCTCAATATTTATGTACTGAACTAGGTGTTGTACAATTCTATAATTTTCAGGTACATTCGGCGACGTATGTGGATACTGTCTGACAAATGTGTTGCGAATAAAGTGAGTAGTAAAGAAGTAATAAAGTGAAACATCAAGCCTGATGCTGACACCTTACTGCACGAACAGCGAAAATGTGGAAGTGATAAAAGTCTTTTTCCTTTCATCATTCTGTCAGGGATGTCAGAGGGAAAAAAAGTTTCGCAAAGTTTCGAAATTATGTGTGAAGTTTGTTGGAAGTCGCCACGTGCTGCCTTTCACAAATACTCGGTGAATATAGTCTTGATAATTTGCGCGCCACGAAATTATGCTGCCTTAGACGAGTACGCAGTTTTTAACTTTTAACACCCGACTTATTGCGTAAATCTATGCCTTTAAATGAAGGACGGAAGGAGGATTGCATTTAATGTGCTATCGATGTCGAGGTCATTAGAGACGGAGCAGGAGTTGGCACTGCGTCAGGGAAGGGTAAAAGAAGTCCGCCGTTCCCTTTCAAAGGAACCATCCCAGAATTTGCTTGGAGCGATTCAGGAAAGTTACGGAAAACGTATCAGGATGGCCGGATGCGGATTTAAACGTCATCCTCCCGAATGCGAGTCTAGTGTACTAGTTGACAGCTCGCCGTGTAGAAGCTAGCGTTGCTGGTGATGGGATTCCGGGTTCGATTCACGGCTCGGTTGCTTTCTCCGCCCGGGAAGTAGGTGTCTGTGGTGTTATCATTTCATCATCATTCCTGAAGGTGGCGAAACTGGACTGTGTAAAGGTTGGGGCTTTGTACAGGCGCTGATAACCGTGCAGTTGGGCGCCCCACAAACCAAACATCATCATCATACCATGTACTAACCACTGCGGCAGCTCGTTCGGTATACATTTAAATGAGCAGATTAAGTCAGCATTTTTAGTATTTACATTGACTTCGTTCTTCATAAATGAAAGCAGGAACTACGACAAGACAAAGGAATTGGGATAACGAATGAGAAATACTAGATTGTGCTTCTGTTTGTAGATGACATGATTCACGTTCACGAAATGACCTCCAAAGCTCTATATACCACCTGAACGAAATATGCAATGAATACAACTTTAAAATTTCTAGTAATAAAACGAAAATAAGTGCACTCCGAGGAAAATACTAAGTCAGTTTAAAACTAGTTTTGGATAATCCTGCTTTAGAACTGGTCTCTTAATCTTTCATTTAGGCTACGCTGTAAGATCTGATTTTTACTCTGATACTTAAAATAAATTACACAAATTCTAAGCTGTCTGTGACACTATTATCTGAAAATTGGGCAATAAAGTGCAAAAAGATTGTCCCGAAATTCTATAACGTGGTCGCGGTTCCTGTATTATGCTATGAAAGCGAAAACATGGTTTAAAAAAAAATCACACGCCAGAGATGAGGTTCCTAAGAAATTTGAAGAGCTGCACAACAAGAAATGATTAGGAATGAAGATACTAGAGAAAAATTAAGTACTTTCAACAGAAACTAAAAAATTCAAAAATATCGTGAAGACTGGCGAGAATGCTACGTCCCAGACTTCCCCAAAATATTCTGAACTACAAGCGGAATGGAAGACGTGATACTGAAAGGCCTCGGATGTGGAAGCAATTTCGTTTGAGAGACTATCCCGCGCGGCGACTACTGAAGTACTTATACATTATAGAATTCTTAAGTTATACAACCAAAATAAGTAAGTTTTAATGTAGTTTACGTTCACTGATGCAAAAAAAAAATTCTTGCTTTTTAAAGTGGGCTATGTTCTTTCTAAGGGTTCAAACTGTCTCCATGACAAATTTGAACAATATCTGTTAAGCGGTTTGGACTCGAAAACGAAACAGATTGTGTTACAAAGTAGAAACGCAACTGAGAGAAAGAAGCGGCGTCGGTTTCTGCAGGAGGCGGCCATCATTTTGTAGGACAATGTTCGGGCACGCTCGGTTCAAGTAGTGACTGATTTGATCGGTATATGGGGATGGGGAGCGCCGCATCACGCATCACACTCATCTACATCTACATTTATACTCCGCAAGCCACCCAACAGTGTGTGGCGGAGGGCACTTTACGTGCCACTGTCATTACCTCCCTTTCCTGTTCCAGTCGCGTATGGTTCACGGGAAGAAAGACTGTCTGAAAGCCTCCGTGCGCTCTCTAATCTCTCTAATTTTACATTCGTGATCTCCTCGGGAGGTATAAGTAGGGGGAAGCAATATATTCGATACCTCATCCAGAAACGCACCCTCTCAAAATCTGGCGAGCAAGCTACACAGCGATGAAGAGCGGCTCTCTTGCAGAGTCTGGCACTTGAGTTTGTCAAACATCTCCGTAACGCTATCACGGTTACCAAATAACCATGTGACGAAACGCGCCGCTCTTCTTTGGATCTTCTCTATCTCCTCCGCAAACCCGATCTGGTACGGATCCCACACTGATGAGCAATACTCAAGTATAGGTCGAACGAGTATTTTGTAAGCCACCTCCTTTGTTGATGAACTACAGTTTCTAAGGACTCTCCCAATGGATCTCAACCTGGTAGGCGCCTTACCTACAGTTAATTTTATATGATCATTCCACTTCAAATCGTTCCGCACGCATACTCCGAGATATTTTACAGAAGTAACTGCTACCAGTGTTTGTTCCACTATCATATAATCATACAATAAAGGATCCTTCTTTCTATGTATTCGCAATACATTACATTTGTCTATGTTAAGGGTGAGTTGCCACTCCCTGCACCAAGGGCCTATCCGCTGCAGATCTTCCGGCATTTCGCTACAATTTTCTAATGCTGCAACTTCTGTGTATGCTACAGAATCATCCGCGAAAAACCGCATGGAACTTCCGACACTATCTACTAGGTCATTTGTATATATTGTGAAAAGTAATGGTCCCATAACACTCCCCTGTGGCACGCCAGAGGTTATTTTAACGTCTGTAGACGTCTCTCCAGTGATAACAACATGCTGTGTTCTGTTTGTTAAAACTCTTCAATCCAGCCACACAGCTGGTCTGATATTCCGTGGGCTCTTACTTTATTTATCAGGCGACAGTGCGGAACTGTATCGAACGCCTTCCAGAAGTCAAGAAAAATAGCATCTACCTGGGAGCCTGTATCTAATATTTTCTGGGTCTCATGAACAAATAAAGCGAGTTGGGTCTCACACGATGGCTGTTTCCAGAATCCACGTTGATTCCTACAGAGTAGATTCTGGGTTTCCAAAAACGACATGATACTCGAGCAAAAAACATGTTCTAAAATTCTACAACAGATCGACGTCAGAGATATAGGTCTATAGTTTTACGCATCTGCTCGACGACCCTTCTTGAAGACTGGGACTACCTGTGCTCTTTTCCAATCATTTGGAGCCTTCCGTTCCCCTAGAGACTTGCGGTACACGGCTGTTAGAAGGGAGCGCAAGTTCTTTCACGTACTGTGTAGAATCGAATTGGTACCCCGTCAGGTCCAGTGGACTTTCCTCTGTTGAGTGATTCCAGTTGCTTTTCTACTCCTTGGACACTTATTTCGATGTCAGCCATTTTCTCGTTTGTGCTAGGATTTAGAGAAGGAACTGCAGTGCGGTCTTCCTCTATAAAACAGCTTTGGAAAAAGGTGTTTACTATTTCAGCTTTACGCGTGTCATCCTCTGTTTCAATGCCATCACCACCCCGGAGTGTCTGGATATGCTGTTTCGAACCACTTACTGATTTAACGTGAGACCAGAACTTTCTACGATATTCTGTCAAGTCGGTACATAGAATTTTACTTTCGAATTCACTGAATGCTTCACGCATAGCCCTCCTTACGCTAACTTTGACATCGTTTAGCTTCTGTTTGTCTGAGAGGTTTTGGCTGCGTTTATACTTGGAGAGAAGCTGTCTTTGTTTTCGCAGTAGTTTCCTAACTTTGTTGTTGAACCACGGTGGGTTTATCCCGTCCCTCACAGTTTTACTCTACACGTACCTGTCTAAAATGCATTTTACGATTGCCTTGAACTTTTTCCATAAATACTCAACATTATCAGTGTCAGAACAGAAATTTTCGTTTTGATCTGTTAGGTAGACTGAAATCTGCCTTCTATTACTCTTGCCAAACACGTAAACCTTCCTCCCTCTTTTTATATTCCTATTAACTTCCATATTCAGCGATGTTGCAACAGCCTTATGATCACTGATTCCCTGTTCTGCACATACAGAGTCGAAAAGTTCGGGTCTGTTTGTTATCAGTAGGTCCAAGATGTTATCTCCACGAGTCGGTTCTCTGTTTAATTGCTCGAGGTAATTTTCGGATAGCGCACTCAGTATAATGTTACTCGACGCTCTGTCCCTACGACCCATCCTAAACATCTGAGTGTCCCAGTCTATATCTGGTAAATTGAAAACTCTACCTAAGACTATAACATACTGAGAAAATTGATGTGAAATGTATTCCAAATTTTCTCTCAGTTGTTCTGCCACTAATGCTGCTGGGTCGGGAGGTCGGTAAAAGGAGCCAATTATTAACCTAGCTCGGCTGTTGCGTGTAACCTCCACCCATAATAATTCACAGGAACTATCCACTTCTACTTCACTACAGGATAAACTTCTACTAACAGCGACTAACTCTCCACCACCGGTTGCATGCAATCTATCCTTTCTACCTGTCTCTACCTTTGTAAAAATTTCGGCAGAATTTCTCTCTGGTTTCAGCCAGCTTTCTGTACCTATAACGATTTCAGCTTCGGTACTTTCTATCAGCGCTTGAAGTTCCGGTACTTTACCAACGCAGCTTCGACAGTTTACCATTACAATACCGATTGCTGCTTGGTCCCCACATGTCCTGCTTTGCCCCGAACTCGTTGAAGCTGCCGCCCTTTCTGTACTTGCCCAATGCCATCTAACCTAAAAAACCGCCCAGCTCACGCCACACAACCCCTGCTACCCGTGTAGCCGCTTGTTGCGTGTAGTGGACTCCTGACCTATCCAGGGGAACCCGAAACCCCACCACCCTATGGCTCAAGTCGAGGAATCTGCAGCCCACACGGTCGCAGAGCAATCTCAGCTTCTGATTCAGACCCTTTACTCAGCTCTTTACCAAAGGTCTTCAGTCAGTCCTGTCGACGATGCTGCAGATGGTGAGCGGTGAGCTCTGCTTTCATCCGGCTAGCGAGACTGGCAGTCTTCACCAAATCAGATAGCCAGGGAGGGTTTCCTCCGATCCATAGCGACACACATCATTGGTGCCGACATGAGCGACCACCTGCAAATGGGTGCAACCTGTACCCTTCATGGCATCCAGAAGGACCCTTTCCACATCTGGAATGACTCACCCCGGTATGCACACGGATTGCACATTGGTTTTCTTCCCCTCTCTTGCTGCCATATCCCTAAGGGGCCCCATTACGCGCCTGACGTTGGAGCTCCCAACTACCAGTAAGACCACCCTCTGCGACTGCTCGGATCTTGCACACTGAGGGGCAACCCCTGGAACAGGACAAGCAGCCACGTCAGGCCGAAGATCAGCATCAGCCTGAGACAGCCCCGGACTTGCGCCCTTCTGAGCTCAGCTTGATTCCTGACGTGAAGGTAGCGTTCTCGCTTTCCGCGTCTGGGTTCCCGGGTTCGATTCACGGCGGGGTAAGGGATTTTGTCTGCCTCGTGATGGCTGGGTGTTGTGTGATGTCCTTAGGTTAGTTAGGTTTAAGTAGTTCTAAGTTCTAGGGGACTGATGACCATAGATGTTAAGACCCATAGTGCTCAGAGCCATTTGAACCATTTGTCGAACTTTGGGGTATTCGGTTTGGAGCTGTTATGGAGATACGTCAGACAATAGACCGCTCCATTCGAACTACCTATACAACTGGCGTAGTTAGGGGTATCTTGCTCTTTCGACATCACTGGCGATGGCTTATATACATGAGCTGTTCAAAACATATCCGACCTTTTTTAATTGTTGAAATCAACAATGGTATCAGGGCGCGCATGCGCTCATGATTTCAGGCATATTTAGCACACATACCTGATTTTCTCCACTACTTCGGAACACTTGCAAGTGGTACACGTTGGATTTAGTATTCTGAGCAAAATGACGTCTTTACATCACATTTGGCTCCAAGCTTGGCGATTCTCAAGTTGAAACCATCGTGTGTTTGTGGACAAAGTAATGGGTACTGCAGGGCTAAAGGAGTGGTACAACCATTTCAAAGGTAGCCGCTAATCAATGAAGACAGAAGCCAGTTAAGGTACGCCCGCAATATCCGCAAATCAGGTCGTTACTGATCCCGCAATATTGTTGGTGAAGCAGAATGGACGAATCACTATCAGAGAAGTTGCAGTCTAATCTAAAAGCCGTAAAGTCAACTAAATAACTAGGTGTTACAATAACTAACGTCCGCCCCCGGTAGCTGAGTTGTCAGCACGACAGACTGTCAATCCTAAGATTCCTTCGATTCCCGGCTGGGTCGGAGATTTTCTCCGCTCAGGGACTGGGTGTTGTGTTGTACTAATCATCATTTCATCCCCATCGACGCGCAAGTCGCCGAAGTGGCGTCAAATCGAAAGACTTGCACCTGGCGAACGGTCTACCCGATGGGAGGCCCTCGTCACACGCCATTATTATTATACAATAACGAACAACTTACATTGAAAAGAACACATAGAAAATGTTGCGGTTAAGGTTAACCAAAGACTGCGTTTTATTGGCACGACACTTAGAAAACGTAACAGACCTACAAAGGAGACTGCCTACACTACGCTTGTCCGTCCTCTTTTAGAATACTGCTGGGAAATGTGGGATCCTTACAAGATAGGACTGACGGAGTAGATCGAAAAAGTCCAAAGAAAGGCAGCACGTCCTCCTATTATCGCGAAATATGAGAGAGTGTGTCACACAAATGATACAGGATTTTGGCTGGACATCATTAAAAGAAAAGCGTTTTTCTTTGCGACGGAATCTTCTCACGAAATTCCAATCACCAACTTTTTCCTCCGAATGCGAAAATATTTTGTTGACACTGACCTACGTAGGGAGAAACGACCACAACGATAAAATAAGGGAAGTCAGAGCTCGTATGGAAAGACACAGTTGATCATTCTTTCCGGGTGCTATGCGAGTTTGGAATAAGAGAGACTTGTGAAGGTGGTTCGATGAACAATCTGCCAGGCACTTAAATGTGATTTGCAAAGTATCCATGTAGATGCAAGTATAGGTGGTCACATTTTTACTATCCCCTGTATGTGCATATCGCTTCACACGAACTTTGTTACCTCAATGTCGATATCTGCATCATTTTCGAAATATGTGAGCTTTCTTATATTATCTGTAATGTTAATATACAACATGAACAGTAAGGCTCCCAACACACTTCCCTCTGGCACAAGTGGTTACTTTTACACGTATAGATGAACTCTCCATTCAGGATGAGATGATGTGTCCCCCCTACAAAAATATTTTATTGGCCGTACTTTATACGGTGCAGGCAAACGGTCAACTACAATTGCTGTTTACTGTGCGGTAGCCTCTAGCGTATCAGAAGCAGTTTAGGAACATTTTTTCAAATGAGTATACGCACTCGTATTTCGGCAGGTGCACAGTTTTGCCATTTCAATTTTTGCACGTTTCACAGATACCTTTTCGAAAATTTCGAGCAAAACAAATCGAAATCTTTATTACATCATGAAACAATGAAGAAGCAAATGCGGGTTTGTTCGCAAGCCCGAAGCAACATCTGGTACAAGAATCATGGAATTTAATAAAGTAGCTGTCGATAGGTTTTTTTCGTTGCTAACAGATGTAACTGACAATCACAAACTAATGACTTCTCAAATAATTAATTGTGATGGAACAGGCGTCTCGGTTAATGTTAAAAACTAATCGAACATCGCAGCTTGCAAAGGGAACCGTCCAGTGCGATCGTTAACATCTGCTGATAGGGGCGAAACTGCAACCAGCTTCATTAGTCCGTCAGCAAGCGGAGCTGACACTCCTCCTACGATTATTTTTCCACGAAAGAAGAAGCAGAAAGAATTTGAGTTAGGACTGGCAGCAGGAGGTTGCGCTGAGGTCCACAGCACCGCATGGATGGCCACAGAGTCATTCTTTGTATGGTTTCCACAATTAGTGGTATTTTCTAAGGCATCAAAGCACGTCCCAGTTCTCCTTATATCAGATGGCGACTTAGCACATACCACGAACATTGACGTTATGGACTACGCGAGGGAGAGTGGCGTTTCTTTACCACCACATTGCTCTCACAGACTTCAGCCGCTTGATGTTTATTTTATAAATCCTCGTTATAGTGATCAGCTTCGAAAATGGCTAAGGAACCACGCAGCGAAAGTCGTAACTATCTTTCAAATTTCAACGCTTTTTGGTTCAGCTTTCGTCTAAAGCGCAACAATGAAAACCGCTATTAAAGGTTTCGAAGCTACTGCAATATGGCTCACGGACCCATCCATATTCGCGACGCATTCTTCCTCCCGGCAGACACAACTGACAGCGGACGTGATAGGCCGTCAGATAAAGAGGTTATTATATCTGAACAATTGGAATTGCCTTCACCTAGCACACCAGCTGAAAAAGACGACTCAAACGGGCTGGATAATCAAGCGGACGAGGTTTCAGCGAATTGTTACAATGAACTGCTGCCTAAGAATAACAAAGTTATTGGCGCTAATTGTTCTAATCTTGGGTGCTCTTGGATGACAACTGACAACACAACCTCCTCATTTCATATTTCACCTGAGATTCTGATTTTCTTGTGAAAAGTTAACGAAAGCAAGAAAAGAGTGAGACTGAAAAGGGGGAAGAACGTTGTTTTAACTGATTCGCCGTACAAAAAAAGAGTTAAAAGTCATTAATGGGAGAAATAGAAAAAAGAACATTGACAAAGAAGAAAGAGCAAACAGAAAACTTTTTGCGAAAGAGAATAAAATTAAGAACTCAAAAAAGAGAGAAAGATTCTGAAGGTAAATGGAAAAAAGGAGAGAGAATACAATACTAACGAGAGTGATTATGAGGAAAGTTCTGACTGTCAATGTGTATATTGTGGTGGGTTAAATTCAAAATCAGTTGGAGGTTGGGTCGCTTGTTCCACGTGCAAAAAATGGACACACGATTCTTGTGCAGGAATAGATAGCGAAGATGATGAGTGTCTCCCCGTGTGTGAATTTTGTAAACAGCCTCAAGAAAAGGATACGATACATGAAAACTGTAGTTTGACATTAATACTCACTTTGAACTAAAAAAAAATACCGAGCAAGCCAATATTTTCTGCATTTCCGATAATTTTATACGTTTTTGTAATCACTTGTATTTACCACCCCATTCTGCCGCGTGCAAATGATATAAATTTCTATTTTTGAGTGAGAAAATATTGTTGTTTAATTTTATGGCAATGTTCTTGTATTTTTGTGATTAATACATCATAATGTGTTCATATAAAAATTTGTAACTCTCTTATTTATCAATTTTGTACATTTAATCAAAGTTTTCAACTGTGTACCCCGTTATACCTTGGATTCCCCAACGTGTCGGATAAGAAAGATAAAAATACAATCACTACTCGTTTCTTCAACGACTATTTAAGCTGTGTTCTGTGGTTCCTCCCAGAGTTCATCACAATATATTCCGAAAAAAAAAATCATAGTTAACGAACATTATAAATTGCTCTAGAAACGAAGGCAATCGCAGTTAACATTTAATAAGGCCACTGGTATCCTTCGAAATGCAACTAATCAACGTCATGCAGAATGTCGTGGGTCACAGCGGATGGGTGGAATCGAAATATGACATTTACCCACGATCGCTTCTTTTTGTCAATTTGTGCTTTTAATTTCTCTGCTCCCTAATCTGATTTCGTATCTCCCCATTAGCTATTCGATCAAAACTTTTTAAGCATTCTTCTACACCACCACATTTCGGAAGTTTCTAGTCGTCTCCTGTTTGGGGAACCAGGCATGTTAACTACTGATTCGCAATATATGTATTCCGAAAGGCAAAAGGAACCCCGAAAACAATGAAAATAATTTTGTTTATTGGTGATAGTACCAGTTTTATTTACACTTAGTGCGAATATGAAAGTATTTTAGTCCAAATCCTTATTTGAAGGTCCTAAATGTCGATTTAAATGGCAGCTTGCTATGTAAGACATGCCCACTTGTTTCTCTGTGCCATCTCTTCTTTGAGATGATAAGCCTAGGGACATTTTACCCGTAGCTTTGAGCTTTCACCTATTGAATACATTTTTTCTTGTCTCGTAGTCAGTTGTTTGCTACAGTAATAACGTTTCTGAACAAAATAAATGCCAAGATCTACCCACAAAGGTTTCGAGAGAAGTTCTAGAAGACTTGCAAGAAATAAAGTAAATATCATGAAACAAATGTTATGTTTGTGTACAGCATGCGTACTATTGGAAAGTGAAAGAAACTATGAATTAAAATGAGTGCATGTACGACGTTACGTGCAATACAACTTTAAATTTTCCGTAACTTTTCTAACTAAATGTACCTTTCCTCTCAAACCATTTATCCCAGAACCATGGAATTCTAACGGTCAGTTTTCTTACTCGAAGGCATGAAGAGTCGAGGGATATGAAAGGGAAGCAGTGGTTGGGAAGAGAGTGAGACAGGGTTGTAGCCTATCCCCGATGTTATTCAATCTGTTTGCTGAGCAAGCAGTAAAGGAAACAAAAGAAAACTTCGGAGTAGGAATTAAAAACCATGGAGAAGTTGTATTATAATGAACACTATGGTCTTTTAACTTTTGAAATTTGCCCGCAAAACCTGTCTTTCAAAATTTTTTTTGTAAGACATGCCCACTTGTTTCTCTGTGCCATCTCTTCTTTGAGATGATAAGCCTAGGGACATTTTACCCGTAGCTTTGAGCTTTCACCTATTGAATACATTTTTTCTTGTCTCGTAGTCAGTTGTTTGCTACAGTAATAACGTTTCTGAACAAAATAAATGCCAAGATCTACCCACAAAGGTTTCGAGAGAAGTTCTAGAAGACTTGCAAGAAATAAAAAAGTAAATATCATGAAACAAATGTTATGTTTATGTACAGCATGCGTACTATTGGAAAGTGAAAGAAACTATGAATTAATATGAGTGCATGTACGACGTTACGTGCAATACAACTTTAAATTTTCCGTAACTTTTCTAACTAAATGTACCTTTCCTCTCAAACCATTTATCCCAGAACCATGGAATTCTAACGGTCAGTTTTCTTACTCGAAGGCATGAAGAGTCGAGGGATATGAAAGGGAAGCAGTGGTTGGGAAGGGAGTGAGACAGGGTTGTAGCCTATCCCCGATGTTATTCAATCTGTTTGCTGAGCAAGCAGTAAAGGAAACAAAAGAAAACTTCGGAGTAGGAATTAAAAACCATGGAGAAGTTGTATTATAATGAACACTATGGTCTTTTAACTTTTGAAATTTGCCCGCAAAACCTGTCTTTCAAAATTTTTCTAAAAATTTCACTATTAATATATTATTCATGAAAAATTGTCAGCTTGTTGGAAAATAGTGGAAATGCATGTAAGAAATGTTTTGTGTTTTACCGTTAATATAACACAACTTATAATAAGGGTCATATAAATAGATCAGTTTAACATGGTGGAGAAGGAAGATACATTCTCCCCGTGAATATTGTGTTTAAAAACAAATGAATATTTTCAAATCAACAGCTCATTTCATGAAGTCATAACTAGAAGTGAATAATCTCCACAAAAATTGGTAAGTTAATTACTTTGGTGCAAGAAAGTCTCCATCATTAAGGAGAACGATGTTTTCAATAACTTTCCGGCAGCCATAAAAAGCTTTACTACTGACAGATTTCAGTTTACGAGGAGCCTAAAGGATTTCTTGCTAACCATCTCTTCTGACACCATTAATGAATTGAATTACTTAGTAGAACTAGCGCGCGCGCGCGATTGAGAGTGTGTGAGAGAGAGAGAGAGAGAGAGAGAGAGAGAGAGAGAGAGAGAGAGAGAGAGAGAGAGAGAGAGAGAGAGAGGGGGGGGGGGTCAAATAATACGTGTACAATCAGAAGTGTGACTAAATTTTCATTCCTCGTTCATGATCAGTCCATTTGCGGTCTGTGGATAGTAAATTAGCATATTATTTTCTCATTGAGTATTTCCCCATTATGGATCAATTTCAATGGAAAGTACATATAATCTAACCCTCTTGTCTGCCCCACTTCTGTTGAAGGTTACACATCAGAGAAATACCTTGTTGTTGTTGTTGTTGTTGTTGTTGTTGTCTTCAGTCCACAAACTGGTTTGACGTAGCTCTCCATGCTACTGTATCGTGTGGAAGCTTCATCTCCGAGTACCAACTGCAACCTACATCCTTGTGAATCTGCTTAGTGTATTTATCTCCTGGTCTCCCTCCTCGATTTTTACCCTTCACGCTGCCCTCCAATATTAAATTGGTGATCCCTTAATGCCTCAGAACGTGTCCTACCATCCGACCCCATCTTCTAGTCAAGTTGTGCCACAAAGTTCTCTTCTCCAGTATCCTATTCAATACCTCCACATTAGTTATGTGATCTACCCATCTAATCTTCAGCATTCTTCTGTAGCACCACATTTCGAAAGCTTCTATTCTCTTCTTGTTCAAACTATTTACTGTCCATTATTCACTTCCATACGTGGCTATACTCCATACAAATACTCGGAGAAAAGACTTCCTGATACCTAAAGCTGTACTCGATGTTAACAAATTTTTCTTCGTTAGAAACACTTCTCTTACCATTGACAGTCGACATTTTAAATCACTCCTAATGCGTACTCCCAGATAATTTATGGAATTAACTGCTTCCAGTTGCTGACCTGCTATTTTGTAGCTAAATGATAAGGGACCTATCGTTCTATGTATTCGCATCACATTACACTTGTCTACATTGAGATTCAATTGCCATTCCGTGCACCATGCGTCAATTCGCTGCAGATCCTCGTGCATATCAGTACAATTTCCCATTGTTGCAACCTCTCGATACACCACAGCATCATCTGGAAAAAGCCTAAGAGACTTTCCGATGTCACCCACCAGGTCATTTATGAATATTGTGAATAGCAACGGTCCTATGACACTCCCGTGCGGCACACCTGAAATCACTCTTACTTCGGAAGACTTCTCTCCATTGAGAATGACATGCTGCGTTCTGTTATCTAGGAACTCCTCGATCCAAGCACACAACTGATCTGATAGTCCGTATGCTCTTACTTTGTTCATTAAACGACTGTGGGGAACTGTGTCAAACGCCTTGCGGAAGTCAAGAAACACGGCATCTATCTGTGAACCCGTGTCTAAGGCCCTCTGAGTCTCGTGGACGAATAGCGCGAACTGGGTTTCACACGGCCGTCTTTTTCGAAACCCATGCTGATTCCTACAGAGTATATTTCTAGTCTCCAGAAAAGACATTATACTCGAACATAATACGTGTTCCAAAATTCTACAACTGATCAACGTTAGAGATATAGGTCTATAGTTCTGCACATCTGTTCGACGTCCCTTCTTGAAAACGGGGATGACCTGTGCCCTTTTCCAATCCTTTGGAACGCTTCGCTCTTCTAGAGACCTACGGTAAACCGTTGCAAGAAGGGGGGCAAGTTCCTTCGCGTACTCTGTGTAAAATCGAACTGGTATCCCATCAGGACCAGAGGCCTTTCCTCTTTTGAGCGATTTTAATTGTTTCTCTATCCCTCTGTCGTCTATTTCGATATCTACCATTTTGTCAACTGTGCGACTTCAAGAGAAGGAAGCACAGTGCAGTCTTCCTCTGTGAAACAGCTTTGGAAGAAGACATTTAGTATTTCGGCCTTTAGTCTGTCATCCTCTGTTTCGGTACCATTTTGGCCACAGAGTGTCTGGACATTTTGTATTGATCCACCTACCGCTTTGACATAGGACCAAAATTTCTTAGGATTTTCTGCCAAGTCAGTACATAGAACTTTACTTTCGAATTCATTGAAAGCCTCTCGCATAGCCCTCCTCACACTACATTTCGCTTCACGTAATTTTTGTTTGTCTGCAAGGCTTTGGCTATGTTTATGTTTGCTGTGAAGTTCCCTTTGCTTCCTCAGCAGTTTTCTAACTCGGTTGTTGTACCACGGTGGCTCTTTTCCATTTCTTACGATCTTGCTTGGCACATACTCATCTAACGCATATTGTACGATGATTTTTAACTTTGTCCATTGATCCTCAACACTATCTGTACTTGAGACAAAACTTCTGTGTTGAGCCGTCAGGTACTCTGTAATCTGCTTTTTGTCACTTTTGCTAAACAGAAAAATCTTATTACCTTTTTTAATATTTCTATTTACGGCTGAAATCGTCGTTGCAGTAACCGCTTTATGATCGCTGATTCCCTGTTCTGCATTAACTGATTCAAGTAGTTCGGGTCTATTTGTCACCAGAAGGTCTAGTATATTATCGCCACGAGTCGGTTCTCTGTTTAACTGCTCAAGGTAGTTTTCAGATAAAGCACTTAAAAATATTTCACTGGATTCTTTGTCCCTGCCACCCGTTATGAACGTTTGAGTCTCCCAGTTTATATCCAGCAAATTAAAATCTCCACCCAGAACTATAACATGGTGGGGAAATCTACTCGAAATATTTTCCAAATTATACTTCTGGTGCTGAGCCACAACAGCTGCTGAGCATGGGGGCCTATAGAGACATCCAATTACCATGTCTGAGCCTATTTTAACCGTGACCTTCACCCAAATCATTTCACAATTAGAATCTCCGTCAATTTCCTTCGATACTATTGCACTTCTTATCGCTATAAACAAGCCTACCCCTTTACTGTCCAGCCTTTCTCTGCGATATACATTCTAATCTGAGTTTAGGATTTCATTACTGTTTACATGTGGTTTCAGCCAACTTTCTGTCCCTAGTACTATATGGGCGTTGTGACCGTTTATTAATGAGAGCAGTTCTGGGACCTTTCTATAGACGCTCCTGCAGTTTACTATTAGCACATTAATATTGTTATTCCCTGTTGCATTTTGCCTACTCCTGCCTTGCCGCGTTTCAGGAGGCGTCTTGTCGGGCCTAGGGAGGGAATTCTCTAACCTAAAAAAAAAACCATTTGCACTCCACACGTACTCCGCTACCCTCGTAGCCGCTTCCGGCGTGTAGTGCACGCCTGACCTATTCAGGGGGACCCTACATTTCTCCACCCCATTGCGGAGGTCGAGAAATTTGCACCCCAGCTCTCCGCAGAATCGTCTGAGCCTCTGGTTTAAGCCTTCCACTCGGCTCCAAACCAGAGGACCGCGATCGGTTCTGGGAACGATACTACAAATAGTTAGCTCTGATTCCACCCCGCGAGCGAGGCTTTCCGCCTTCACCAACTCCGCCAACCGCCTGTACGAACTGAGGATGACCTCTGAACCCAGACGGCAGGAGTCATTGGTGCCGACATCAGCAACAATTTGCAGTCGGGTGCACCCAGTGCTCTCTATCGCCGCCGGTAGGGCCCCCTCAACATCTTGGAGCTCCCAATAACTAATAAACCCCTCCCCCCGTGTGTCTGCTCGGACCTTGCTGAAGGAGCAGCCACATGTCCATTCACAGGCAGAGCGGGCGATGCCACACGGCCAGCCTCCACATTGACCCTCCGCCTCGTGCGCCGCGAACGCCGCTGAACCCGCCACTCCCCTTGGGGAGAGGGTGGCCCAACCGCGCCCGGTACCCGCGAATATGTCTCGACAGCAGGGACAGTGGGTGAAGCATCTAACACCTGGGGTGCACCATGCTACGCACCAGACTCCCCACTGCCGCTTCACTCCGAGGCAGCAGCCTGAAGACGGCTGACCGCGGCCATCAACACGCTCAGCTGTTCGCGAAGAGTGGCCAGCGTCCGTACACAGCAGTCACACATACTATCCATCCTAAGGAATCAATTTACTGAAGAGACTTAATCAACTTTTAAGTAGACTGCTAATTCACTAAAGGCGGCTGATTACTGACTAAACTGTGATTGCTAACCACTTCTTGTTGAAAACAATGAAAATAGCACTACCTGTCTCTGGACTGTATTCAAAACAAACACTAGCACTACTGGCACTATGGCTGACTACAAGGACTCTCTCTGACTGTATTCAAAACAAACACGAAATCTATGTAACTCTATTACTAGCACTCGACAATTAAAGCTTCCTAAAAGCAAAAACACACGGAAGAAGAAGTGACAAGTAAGAAAAATACAGTTAATACTTAAATTAAGGTAGCTCGCTGCACAGCAGACCTCAAGCAGACGGCGGTTAGGGCGACACATGAACTTACAACATAAAAGTAATAACAGATAAAAATACATGTTCATGAACCTGAGAGAAAATCAGTCCATAAGTTTAAGCAAACGCTATCAGCAGTACAATGAGAATCAGCTTAATTTTTCAATTAACTCCTCGACAGAATAGAAGGAGTGACCCATGAGGAAACACTCCAGTTACGATTTGAAAGCGCGCGGATTACTGCTAAGAGTTTTGAATTCGAGTGGCAGCTTATTGAAAATGGATGCAGCAGTATACTGCACACATTTTTGCACAAGAGTTAAGGAAGTCCGATCCAAATGGAGGTTTGATTTCTCCCGAGTATTAACCGAGTGAAAGCTGCTTATTGTTGGAAATAAACTAATATTGGTAACAAGAAACGACAATAAGGAATATACATATTGAGAGGCCAATGTCAAAATACCCAGACTCCCTGAACAGAGGTCGACAAGAGGTTCGTGAACTCACACCACTTTTTGCCCGAACCTCTCGTTTCTGAGCCAAAAATATCCTTCTAGAATGGGAAGAGTTACCCAAAAACATAATACCATACGACATAAGTGAATGGAAATAAGCAAAGTAGACTAATTTATTTGTCGAAGTATCACTCACTTTCGGTACGGTTCGAATAGTGAAAATGGCAGTATTAAGTCTTTGAACAAGATCCTGAACGTGGGCTTTCCACAAAACCTTACTATTTATTTGAACACCTAGGAATTTGAACCGTTCAGTTTCACTAATCATATGCCCATGCTGTGAGACTAAAACGTCAGGTTTTGTTGAATTGTGTGTTAGAAACTGTAAAAACTGAATCTTACTGTGATTTAACGTTAGTTTATTTTCTACAAGCCATGGACTGAGGCCATGTACTGCACTACTTGAAACGGAGTCAATGTTGCACACAACATCCTTTACTACCAAGTTAGTGTCATCAGCAAACAGAAATATTTTAGAGTTACCCGTAATACTTGAGGGCATATCATTTATATAAATAAGGGACTGGAGCGGCCCCAACACTGATCCCTGAGGAACCCCCTCCCCCTTGACAGTACACCACTCAGATCCCCCATCACACTGTATTACTTTCCCCCATTCCTGTAGATCGTTCCCTAATGCACTTCCTGAAACACTCTACAACTTCTGATTCTGTCAGTTCTTTCAGGTCCCATCTCCTTCAATTCCCACCTTTTTCCAGTTTCTTCAGTTTTAATCTACAGTTTATAATCAATATATTGTGATCAGAGTTCACATTTGCCCCTGGAAATGTCTCACAATTTAAAATCTGGTTCCTAAATGTCTGTCTTACCATTATATAATCTATATGAAATATTGCAGTATCTCCAGGTCTCTCCATGTACACAACCTTCTTTCATGATTTTTGAACCAAGTGTTAGCTATGATTAAGTTATGCTCTGGGCAAAAACCTACCAGGCGGCTTCCTCTTTCATTTTTTACCCCCATTCCATATTCACCTACTACGTTTCCTTTTCTTCCATTTCCTACTGTCGAATTCCAGTCACCCATTAATATTAAATTTTCATCTCCCAGCACTATCTGAATGATTTCTTTTATCTCATCACACATTCCATCAATTTCTTCATCATCTGCGGACTACTTTTACGACTTTGGTAGGCGTGGGATTCGTGGCTATCTTGGCCACAACAATGCGTTCACTATGCTGCTTGTAGTAGCTTACCCGCATTCCTATTTTTATTAATTATTAGACCTACTCATGCATTAGCTTCATATTAGCCTTCCTAATACTTAAATCTATATTCGATGTTAACAATGACGCCGGTGGATGGACTATCACGATATTACTGACCGTCGAGAAAGTCACAAATATAACCGACAAGCTAATGGGCCCTTCACAGGTAAAGGTTTTTGGCCAGAAAACGGGGAAAACTGAAACCCAGCAAATGAGTAAAAAAGTGTATATTCACTGACAAAAAAAAAATAGTGTACACCCACAACTTACACAACAATAGTCTGGGATTACTCTATTACGTAATACAGTTTTTGTGATTGTATCTTGCAGCTTTAGTTATTTTTAATTAAAAGAGGCTTTAAAAGGACAGAAAGAACGTGTTGGACTACGCTACAGATCGTTCTGTTAGCACAGTCTTTACTTTGTAATCACTTTCGTTGACATCGGCAACTCTCAACAGAAATCTCCAACCTAACCGAGACAATGTGCTACGATACAGCCGAGATCATGACAAGAGAATGGGCTACATCACACTCGAAGTAAATTTATATAGGTAAGGATCCCCATGACCTGTATACGTCTATTATAATAAATCTCCAAGCCACTCTCCTCAAATAGATCGCAATCTTCTCTTGACCTTCAACTGTTACTATTTCAGAATTAAAAACCAGATTCAGAGAAAATTTGGCTACCAGGCACAAAACTAGAAAAATAAAAATAATAAAAGTGAGAACGTGAAACATGTTAGCAATAACCATAAACAGGAGATTTTACAGAAAATAAAATTGAGATAGGAAATTATTAATATTATCGACCGTTTAGAAACTCTAGGCTACGAAAGGGATGAAACCACATATCGAATAACTGGTGGAAGAGATAGTGTGTTTTAAGATTAAATCAAAACAAGAATTAGAGAATAACATACCGAAGCAAGGCCTCTATTACGAAAAATTGCTAAATCTCGAGACAAATTGTGTCCTTCTGTATTAGATGAAATGTTTTGGCCCCTAGTAGGGATGAAAAGTATCTGCAGTATCAACAGGAACTTCGGACATGTGTTTCATATTTCATCCAAACCTGCAGTCTATAAATATTTAAACAAAATACTAAAACAATATACCACTACAAGGGAATTACTTAAGAAGTAGTTCTTGGTAAAGAAACACAGGACACAATTACGTATGTAGGCTTCATACGAACTACAACTGTGTTTATAAATCGCTATAGTTGCCTTGGACTAACGACGAGCAAATATCAATATAACCTGTACGCTTTTCAAAGCTGTTATCCATGAAAAAGCTAAACGACGTATCGTGAACAAAATATAATGTAACACCGAAACAATGACATTAGCTGACAATGGGCACAGACTTTAGTCAATGGGCACTGTTGAAAATTTGTGCCAGACCAGGATTAGCACCCGAGTCCCCTGGTTACGAGGGAGAGGCAATGATCACTGTGTCCGAATTACACAGTGGTCAACAGAATAGCACGAACTGCCCGAGCATGCCGTTCGTTAGATCCAAATTCTCAATTTCTCCATAGACTGCTAATGCACTGCTCCTTGAACATAATCCGCCTTCCCTTAATTATACAGTACATGGCCAAAAAAACAGACACCGAATATGTGCAAACTTGGCCTTACGAACATTGCAGACGTCGTCTATGTAACACACGTCAAACTCCAAGAATTTACCAATTCGTTGCATTGTTTACTATAGACCACAAATCAAGTAACGTAAAAATAAACTGCGTCTATTGAGATCATGATTCAGAGTTAAAAAAAAAACTAATAAGTCGCCTACATATTACAGTTGCTGCCGAAAGAGGAGAACCATTATTTTCCCACAAAAGGAAATATAGTTAAAATTACGCTTCTATTTTGGTTAGTTTATGCGGTTACTAAAATTTGCAGTGATAGTTACGTAGTGGACTGTACCCTCCCCCTACCAGAAACGTAGTTATCGTGGCTGTTGTGAGACTTTTGTACACAGTTAGAGAAAGTGTGTTAAATGTGGCGCGGACGGAAACACTAGGCTACGCTACAGGGCAATCTGCTCGCACAACGTTTAGTCGGCATTCATAATCGTTGGCGTAAACAACTCTCAATCAAATTACCACCTTCCAACCTAACTTAGATCTCGAGCTACACTACCAATCGGCCTGTCATCACAACCAAAAATTCATTGAGGGGGGTGGGGGGGATTTCCTGTATCTCTGTAATGTATCTCTAGGCAAAACTGTCAGTTTTGTCAGACTCAACAGCAAGATTTACCAATGGTAAACACTTTTGAGAGGGCTCGTAATTTTAGAATAGTCCTCTTCGTCTTACTTGGCATAAATTGTTCGCTGGCGTCCCAGCAGCTAGCTCCCTCAGTGTCTTCTTCTGCCATCGCACCACGCCAGTCTGCTGTTGTCCTAGCAGACCAAACACACCGCACATCCGACATCTTCGGAACCACTCACTGGCCAGTTAGCAACTGAGCGGAACACTGTTTACATCGTGAAAGGAAAACTATGCAAAGATGTACACTTAAATGGCACCACTGAGTAGCACACACACAGTAATATCTGAGGAATGTCCTTCGACACGCGCAGAACGAAAGTCTTCTCGCGAACGTACAGCGTCTCTGAAAAAAAATCTCGTGACTATATTCCGGCGTTACGGCCAGGTTCTCATACAAATGAGCAAAAAAGGGTACATTTGAAATTTTTTTTGAGACAATGAAAATACATTCGAAGGATCTGTTTGTGAATTACGAGTGATAATACTATGAGCTTAATTTTAGATTTTCAATAAAAAATGGCGCCCGTAATTATGATTTGATCAAGGGCCTGCGAGACTGGAGTACACAGAGTGCGTGCAGTGTGGCACCTCAGATGTTACCTGAATTCAAAAATGGGTAACATCAGTTGATACTAGATTATTTCTCTGAAATTGAAAATGGATAACATCAGTCGATAATACATAAAATTTATGGGAGCGTATACCTAACCGCAATGAAACAACCTTAAATTTAACGATACAGTGCTAATTCGAACTTTGAGTTCGATTTTTGAGGGTTTGTTTCACTCCTTATGCCTACACAAAAATTAGTTAATATTCACAAATGTCATGTTATAGCTATAAGTTCCTAAGAAAAGTGTTTACATTTAGGGGTCAGAGGTAGAAGTTAAGAGATCGAACCACTTTTAATTTATGCTGCATGCCGTTCTGAGAAAATCGTTACTCGAAAAAAAGTGTTCAAAGTTTAGGGAAAACATTTAGTTATATTATTACTTCGATTTGCATGAACTGAGTGTTACATATATATTTTTAATGTCGCTGAAAACGAATCTGAAGTCAGATTTTCAATATTCAAAACAGCTAATCCAATACGGAGGGCAAACGATTATGTTTTGACCAATTTTTACCAAAAATGTATTTTCGTTATTTACGTTTAGTCTGCAATTCAAGGAGTATTTATCAACCCTTCCTCTACCACTGATTGTTCCTAGACAGCTACTTCCTGTTCTTCTTGGCAGGAAAAGCCGATCTGTCTAAGCTGGATATGCAGCACTCGGCAGCCTGCACTTGATATTCGTCCGTATTTTCGGTGAGTATGTTTGCATGCATTCTGCAGTATGAATCATTTTGAGCACGTGCGACACGGGACGAGTTATCATCTACATCTGTATGGATACCCTGCAAAACACATTTAAGTGCCTGGCAAAGGGTTCATCGAATCACCTTCACAACTGATAATTAATTGAAACCCTCAGCTGCCGACAGGTGTTGTTGATATACTTCGATGGGGACAGCTGAAAAGTGTGCCCCTACTGGGACTCGAACCCAGGATCTCCTGCTTACATGGCAGACGCTCAATCCATCTGAGCCATCGAGGGAACAAATGAACAGCACGACTGCAGGAATCTATCCCTCGCACGCTTCCCGTGAGACTCACATCCCCAACCGTCCACAATCCGATTACGTAATGTACTTAATAGGTATTTGTCCATCCACTCATTACTGGCTCACACTAAGGTGACGATTCCCGTAAGAGTTCCGGCACCCTGTGCGCATTCGCACAGACGAAGGTCAATGGCTGGGTAACGTTTAACCATAGATATGAAGATAGTAACTGTTCTCGAAAGAACAGGCGCCACTGACGACCGTGCAGCTCTTCTAGAATACATGATAGACCGGCCGATGTGGCCGAGCGGTTGTAGGCACTTCAGTCGGGAGCCACGCGACCACTGCGGTCGCAGGTTCAAATCCTGCCTCGAGCATGGATGTGTGTGATGTCCTTAATTTAGTTAGGTTTAAGTCGTTCTAAGTTCTAGGAAACTGATGACCTCAGATGTTAAGTCCCAAAGTGCTCAGAGCCATTTGAACCATCAGTCCCTATGTTTCCACACTACTTACAGTAACTTATGCTAAGGACAACACACACACAACCAAGCCCGAGGGAGGACTCGAACCTCCAACTGGGGCAGCCGCGCGAACCGTGACAAGGCGTTGGAGACATGGCGGGTGCCCCGCGAGGCTCATGGCAGCCGTGACACTGCTTCAAACAATGGGCTGTAGAAACTTTTGTAAAGCACGGATTAAAAAAAAAAAGCAACCTTTCCGTTCCAAGAGTCTAGACAAGTACACCTTTAAAAAATGCAACTACAAAGAAATTTTCGAACGTTTTGAATGAGAACCTGTCCTTATGGAACACCGTTGATCAAATGTCACAGGGATTATATACTCAGGTTTCACATGTGGATTACCACTTTCAAATCAATATTCGGAATGAGCAGGGCTTAAAACTTTGAAGAGTTAAATTTCAAGGGCCGTTCTCTTGTGTGCAAATAGTTCCACAGTAGATATTTCTCTAGTTTTATTTATTTACTCATTTATTTATTTTTTGCTGTAGGTAAAGAAGGATAGCATTGTGAGGAGGGGGAAGGGGGGGGGGGAGGAATCTTGCATCTCCCACCTTGGAATTCTCACTACAGAAGTTTTATTCATTACGAGATTCTCAGCCACTTGCAGAAGTGATTTCGCATGATTCTGCAAAAAATTTCCTTTAGCCAATCGTAGCAACTATAGGATTCCGTTCCTGCTGCATGACATGTCTCGGAACTTAAACTGACCAACTTATTTGCATAAAGAGCTAGCTTATCATCCGCTTCTTTACTTACTTAGACCGTTCATGGTCTGCAAAGCATTTTTTCTTTAATCGTTTTTTTATGTCTTTTATAAACTGCAACACTTTCTAAACTTTTCTAAACTTAACGCCGTTGAAGCATGGTCTTTTGCTGAATGACCAAAAAACAATGCTGACAGCTGGGGTCCAAGGTTTTTGTTAATCAAGCCGTTTGTATTCTTGTTTGTATAACGCATATTTCTTTATATCTAATTGAGAAGTGAAATACCGGTTTTCGTAGATGCAGATTTAAAATATTTTAATATAACGCAATAAATATTTCATTAAAATTTTCATCCCCTTATGCTCGAAGTTAAAAACCAGTGAAACACGTAGTTTTTAAAAATTGTAACAGATTAGCCGAATACGAATTGTCAGATATGCTTTCATAATGCTTTCATAATGAACCATTTTCAGAAACGTGGAGCCGGATCTGGGGGTGAATTTCCTTCTCTCCGAGACACCCGGCTTCTTCTTCGACTTAGCCGGCAAACAGGTCGAGGACGCCGGGTGGGGACCGAATATGCAGCAGTTTGTGGATGGCGACGTCGTCACTGGCTGTTGCCTTCGTGCGGGCCTCTTGTGTAAAGGGGGAGCCAACCGTGGCCAAGTGAAGGTCTGTATTCCACAGGAACGAGTTAGCATGGCACTCAGATATTTCCACGAGTCGGCGGACGGGGGTCATTTGGGGTTCTTCAAGACCTTGAACCGAGATCAGGAATACATGTTTTGGCCCAACCTATATCGCGATGGCAGGCGATTTGTTGGCAACTGTGTCCAGTGTAAGCGTGGTAAGCCCGATGTTGGGCTGCACAGAGAACTACTACAGTCGCTTAGGGAGCAGTGTCCTCTGGACCGCGACTCAAAGATCGAAACAACGATCGACGGAAACTGGCGCCAGAAACGCACCAGCTCACTCTATTTCATCCCCTTAGGGGTTGAACTTCCAAAAACACCGAAACACGTATTTTCTTATTTGTAGCCTTGAAGTCAAATACCAATTTTCGTAGATGTAGCCTTAAAAATACTTTCATAGTTCTTCCATAATTATTTATCTCAAAATAAAATGTTCATCCACTATTTCACCTCATAGAGGTTAAATTCCCAAAGATACTGGAACACATATTTCTTTATTTCTGACCTAGAAACCAGATACAAATGTTCGTATGCCTAGCTTCAAAATTACCTTAATAGCTACATGATTCAGAAATCCTTTCATGTCCTGCGTCTCCCCCTTAGAGGTGGAATTTTGAAATATGCAGTATAAGCGGTATAAGATCAACACTCTTTCCAAATCTCAAGGTTTATTTTCCTTGGCGGTCTGGACTGTGTGAGTTTCATAGTAATAGTCCTCCACACACACACACACACACACACACACACACACACACACACACACACACACACACACACACACACACCACTACCAATGCCACCACCACCTCCTGGGGAAATTTCTGCAGACGCCCTTGTTCCACTGCAGTCATATTTTGCCGACGACCTACATTTAGCAGCGTGGGAGGGATAGTGTCGTGCAACAGACAGTATACTCAGTAGACAACGAATTGTTCGTTGTGAAATCAGCGACATATTAACCGAGACTGACACAGAAGGTGCTGAAGGTGAAGCACACTAGACTCGTGTCTACCACGGCTTCAAATAGTATCGATTTACTATGAACGGAAGTTCCGAAAAGTGAGCAAATAATTTTACAGTAAATTCAGTACCGATGGTGAGGATATACAACGAAAAACATTTCTATAAAATTTCAGAAATAATGAAATATTACACTCAAGTCGCTTGACAGAAAACGCAATGGATATGCTTGCACTTAGGACGGAAGGCCCTACGTGCTTACGCAGGCTTACGACAGATCGCAAAATTCGGCAGTAGGCGTAAGGCAACCTCTTGTGCTGCCATCTGTTATTGATGCCAGGCATCAAGGTCTCAGTAGTACGACCATCCACTGGAGAGTAGTTTGCTTTGTAAGCACTCCGTCTTCAGGCCACGAGTGACCTACTGGGACAGCACCATCCGACCGCCGTGTCATCATCCGTGGAGGATGCGAACAGGAGGGGCGGGGGTCAGCACACTGCTCTCCCGGTCGTTATGTTGGTATTTTTTGACCGGAGCCGCTACTATTGGGTCGAGTAGCTCCTCGATTGGCATCATGAGGCTGAGTGCACCCCGAGAAATGGCAAGAGCGCATGGCGGCCTGGATGATCACCCATCCAAGTGCCTTCAACGCCCGACAACGCACTTAACTTCGGTGATCCCACGTGAACCGATGCAACCTCCGCGGCAAGGCCGTTGCCGCAGATATTTTACAGTAGTTGCTTACGTTTCATAATTATCTAGTTTACGGGGAAAATGTAAAAAAGGCGATTGTCACCGAAGCTACAACTAATCTGAATTTCTGGTTAGTTATCAAGTGGTCTTGTGTGCGAGCCTGAATTTTTCATCCTTTGCGGTGGGAATGATTCAAACACGTCATGTTCTTCTTATGAAGTGTTCTATTTATTTTGCACACAATGATCGTTTGTAGTTGTCTTGAGTTACTAGGTTGATAAATTTTTGTTTGGCGCACGTATCATAACTGAGATTTGCGCTTAATGCCTGAAGGTGAATTAGCGTAATGAGTAGTAGCGAATGTTACAGTAACATGTTTGTAAATTATTTCAGGTAAATTACGTTAGTCGTGTAATATTATCCGTATACCAGTACAGTATATGGGCCAATTACGTTAGTCATGGAATACTATCCGTATAAGACTATGTCACCTTGGTGTCCCGGAATTTGCTTCAATTTTGGAATCCACGAAAGAACTGGAAATTTTCCTTTACACAGCTTTCCATATAATTTCTATTACAGTGATTCAGTCTTGCCTGTCACTCGACTTTTCTGACTGTGAAATAAATTCTATCGCTCAGGTGCTTATTACCTCTTCGTGTTTCCATTTGCCGATATTGCGCATAAACACATATCTCAAAGTTGCTATGGACATTGATGGAGCGACACACTTTTCTATGGCGACACTGCAGTTTATAGATAGAAAAACCGATCAGTTAAAACGACATGGGTATTTTAGTTCTGAATAACCGATGTCTTTCAGTATTTGTTTGCTCTCGGTTATAACAAGTATCTTTTCATTTTTTCCTGATAACCACGTAAAAACAGATATATCAATTAGCCACAGATGTCGTAGTAAAATTTTTAGTTTTCAAATAAACCTTTTTAAAAAAGACGAGTAATTTTTATTCGTAAGATTTCCATAGCACTGAAATACGGCGTTATTACAGAAAAAAATGGGAAAAGTTATGTATGCCACTTTAATAACACTGCTGATAGAAACGAGCAACAAATGGATTGGTCCAGCATTGCCGAGACAATACTGTGCCTGTTATACAAGCAGAGCGCGAGACTGGACACAGTTTCTCGCTGTTGTCGAACGTCAGTTGTAACATAGAATGGCACCATCTGGAAGTCTGGAAGTATTTTACGATATGCGGTACGAGTGAAGAACAAAGTTAGATTTGGTCGACTTGCGACATCATACAAGGAAAAAAGTTAAAATTTAACAAATCATTCATAGTTCTGGATAAAAGTAGAAAGTGCCTGATCTGCTGCTGTGTCTACGTAGTATGCCGTTATCTGCTTTTAGCCCTTAAAAACAGAGAAATTAAAACGAAAAAGAGAGTTCTCCTGCCGCAGTTTTCACTCTTTATCGCTGGACTATACGTAATGCCCGCATAGTGCTGTGATAACCGATTACAATATAATTTTTGAGCAGAGCTTCTAAAAACTATAATCAGTAGGATAATATTGCCAGTTTTCTGTAGTATAGAAGCACTCGCCAGCAGCGAAGATCGGACAAAGTTTTATTTGACTATTTAATTTAAAGAAATTAGAATTATATTAATACCGTCAGTTGCTCGCGGGCGTTGATAAATATCAACGTGGACAAGTGAAAATGTGTGCCGCGACCGGGACTCGAACCCGGGATCTCTTGCTAAAATGACAGACGCTCTATCCATCTGAGGCACAGAGGACACAGTGTATGGTTCGACTGCAGGGACTATCTCGCGCACGCCTCCTGCGAGACTCACATTCTCACCTTGAATGTCCATACACTACAGTCGTAGAGTCCCACTCCAACACACTCATTCCTCGTGGAAGACATGTCCATATCAATATAAGTATATGGTTCTGGCAATACCAGCCATGACCTTCTTCTGTGAAGATGCACACGTATTCCCCGAACTGGACTTGGTAAGAATGTGTTCCACGAGTAATGAGTGTGTCGGTGTGGGACACTACGAATGTAGTGTGTGGACATGCAAGGTGAGAATGTGAGTCTCGCGGGAGGCGTGCACGAGATAGTACCTGCAGTCACACTATCGTCTGTGCCCTCGGTGGCTCAGATGGGCAGAGCACCTGCCATGTAAGCAGGAGATCCCGGGTTCGAGTCCCAGACGTGCACACATTGTCACCTGTCGCAGTTGATATATATCGACACACGTGAGCAGCTGACGGTATTAATATAATTCTAATTTCGTTCTGAACGGCTGCAGGTCATCATAAGGGTATTTAATTTGACATTTTGATTCCATTTATCAAGAAACTGAGAAAGTAAAAATTGTTTAATCTTTGTTTGATTTCTACGTTTACTAGAGAAAATAATGTAAATAGAAGACTGAAAATCGGTTATTACAAGAACTGGTATTGTGACGGGCTTTAACAATTAGCTTAAAGAAGGGTTGGGAAACTGATAAGAGCCGAAAACCAGTTATTTCAGCGATAACCAACATTCCCACTGGTGTTCTGAGTGGTAAGATTGACGCACAAGGACAACAAGAACAGTTTCTCAGAAAGGTTACTGGAGCTCTGATGTTCTCAAAATGAACGGGCCAGCCATTGGCGTCTGTGAGGGTGAAGGGGAGGGGGAGGGGAGGAGGTCGGGAGGGGAGGATAGGCAAAAGGGCACTTTCACCCATCGCCCCCAACCCTCCCTGGAATCTGGAGTAAAGAGTTTTTATTCGTTACAGTATACTCTTCCAGATAAGAATTCTTCACAATACTGATAAACCTTAGCTTTGGCCAGTTGTAGCGCTTATAGAGTTAGGGTCTTGTAGCTTGATGCACCTCGTAACTGACCAGCTGATTTGTACACAGAGTGCCAGTTTCAGAATCATGCACTCCAGCCCCGACGCGCCTTCCCCCCTCCCCACCACTGGAAATATTTCTGCAGACTCCAGTCTGCCACTGTGCATATATTTTGATAACATCCTGGTTTTAATAGCATCGAAGGAACAGCATTGTGCAGTAAAAGGGTAGACCTAGCACAGAACACACCATTCACAATGAAACGCATCACTTAGTAGATGGTGAAGTACTCTGAAGCTAGCCAGATAGAAACAGAACCTCCTGGCACTGCATCTAACCCAAATTCTAATCTTACACTAATCTCTTGTATGTACCTACCACGCCCTCAAAGAGCCAACGATTTACTATTATCAGAAGTTCCGAAAAATGAGGAAGAAATTGACCCACACCTTTTTGCGTTGTTTATTATTTCGATTACACCATAAAGGGAATGGACTTGTAGCCACAGGTTACACAAGCGATAGATGGTTTAAAATACATAAAAAGAGATGACAATAAGAAACGCTTTTTAAAAACACAATGATGCACGGCTTTTACGATTTTTACAGGAAAAAAATGGATGACAAAATAAAGGTTTTTCAAAAATACGCTGGTAGACAATATTGGGGATTTTTTTATCTTTATAGATGACTAGCGGAAAAGCTTGGTGTTGACCAGGCATTTATTTAGAGCTGTGCGTCCACGTCCGTACTATGCAGCGTCTGGCCTTGTCCTGAGTTTTTATGACGTATCTCCCGAAACATGTGTCGTACAATGATATAATTTTGTAGGTACATTCAGCGTCATGTGCGGATACTGTCTGCAAAATTTATTGCGAATATAGTAGCAAAGAAGTAAGAAATTTAAATGTCACGAATGCTGTGATGCCCACACACTTGGGTGTAACTAATGTACACGGGATGCTTGGCACGATCATTATGGCTACCATCACCTGTGGTCGTAATTGGACCAGCTGTGTCGACGTAGTGAAAATATAAATGTGCATAACATGGTAAACGTCCATTCTTCCCAGCCATCAGACCTGAACTACGATCAAAAATATCATAAAAAGTGGTAGGGGCAATGGCCTTGCCGCAGTGGATACACCGGTTCCCGTCAGATAACTGAAGTTTAGCACTTTCGGGCGTGGTCGGCACTTGGATGGGTGACCATATGGGCCGCTATGCGCTGTTGGCATTTTTCGGGTTGCACTCAGCCTTCCGATGCCAATTGAGGAACTACTCGTCCGAATAGTAGCGGCTCCAGTCAAAGGAAACTACCACAACGAGTGGGAGAGCCAGCTCCTCCTCCACCCTCAGTGAGAATGACGTGGCGGTCGGATGGTCCTGATTGGCCACTTGTGACCTGAACACGGAGTGCTTTTTTAAAGTAGTACTCCCTACATAAAACTGACAGTCTAGGCTCAGGGACTGTCCACGGTAAATGCTGCAATGGACCTACGAATACTATTAAAATAACGGTTTGAGTTCTCTTTAATTGTCCAATCATCTGAAGTGAGTCCTTATTGCAGTACGCTGAAAAATAGATTTTATGTTAATGGCGGATAAATTTTATGTGAATGGCGGCAAATTAACTTTACCCTAATGACACACAAGGTCAATGCCGTACTATCACGTAAAGTATTCTCAGATCGAAATGTTTTGCATTACAAAATCTCCAATGTAGATTCATAATACCGCAATTATAATTCTCAAAATAATTTGGAGCTACGTTCAATGCATATTTAAATGCATCTTTCAAAACAATAACAGAATTCTCATTAGATCATCATTATCAATGGCTAGAGTATTCCTATTATTTCGTCTACCAAAAACCGCGTCTCACTATGGCTTCTTCAGTACGCTGTTTTGTTTTCCACTGTTGACAATAGAAACGATCTGGCAGATGTGACATTGTAGATGCGCAGTATGCGTGTCTTAATGCAAATAAACCGTCTGGAACATTTACCCTTGAACGTCCCTAGAATGGGATTTCATGGAACGTTATTACTTTCCTGTGTCCATTTCCATCACAAAAGCTGATCGCCACGACTGGGGAAGGGGAGGAGGGGGTGGGCTGAAAGTTGGCAGCAGTGGCAGAAAAACCGAAGAAAACCTCACGTTTTCGTCATTTGTTTTCATAATGAAGTAGTGCCAATTCATCACATCGCACGCTTTTCTCTCGGAAACGGTAAAATTCATCGTCTGGATATCAATGTCGCCTGCTGAGGTATGCAGTCGCACCACTCTGTACGAAATAGGTTCTAAGCTGATGCAGTCGACAAGTAACATCGAAATATATCGTCACCTAGAAATACATCGACACCTCGAAATAAATCCACACCTCGAAATAAATCGCCACCTCGAAATAATTCGCCACCTCGAAATAAATCGCAACCTCGAAAAATCGCAACCTCGAAATAAATCGACACCGTGAAATAAATCGAAACCTCGAAAAGAAATCGACACCTCCAAAAAACCGCTACACCGAAATGAGTCGATATCCCGAAGTATATCGACATCTAGACGCATTTCGGCTTACCATATAGACCGAAATCTCGATGCTAGTCGACATATCGAGATAAATTGAGGTACAGAAATATATCGATATCTCGAAATATATTGGTACCACGTAATATAAAGATATCTCTCAAAATAGCGATATCTAGAAATTTATGGATTACTAGAGATATGGAGGTACCTTGAATTATATCGATATCTCGATAAGAATCGATATCTGTAGTACACCAATACATGGAAATATATCGATACCTGGAAATATATAGACAACCTTAATTGTGTGGGTATATCAAAATAAATCGATATCTCGATATAACGGATACTCTAATTCAATCGATATCTCGAAATAAATAGACTCTTCAATATCGATAGATATCTCGAAATAAATCGATATCATGATTTAATGTGCGCATTTACGTAAGTCGATATATCGAATTGAATCGATAATGGGAAAAGTATGGACTTCTCAAAATAAATCTGTTCCCCTAAGAAAACGATTATCGAAATAAATAGATATAACGAAATATATCGCTATCTTGATAAATACCATTATCTAGTGGTCGGATAAATGTTTCAAGATGACATGACATAACAGTATAGTCTACATACATGAAAATACTTTGAATTTTCAATATATCGATAGATTTCTAGACCTCGGGAAAAAAAATCTTTGATCCGACCTCGGGGCAAAAACGCAGACCTCGGGAAAAAACGTCGACCTCGGGGAAAAACGCCGACCTTAGGGCAAAAACGCCGACCTCGGGGAAAAACGCCGCCCTCGGGGCAAAAACGCCGACCTCGGGGAAAAACGCCGACCTCGGGGGAAAACGCCGACCTCGGGGAAAAACGCCGACCTCGGGGAAAAACGACGACATCGTGGAAAAACGCCGACCTTGGGGAAAAACGACGACATCGTGGAAAAACGCCGACATCGGGGAAAAACGCCGCTGTTGGGAAAAAACGCCTACCTCGGGGAAAAACGCCCACCTCGGGGAAAAACGCCGACCTCGGGGAAAAACGCCGACCTTGGGAAAAACGACGACCTCGGGAAAAACGACGACCTTCGGAAAACTGCTGACCTCAGGAAAAATCCAGTTCCATTAATTTACATAGACAATAATGTTAGTTACCATTAGGTTCTCAAAATGCAATCAAATTCCTGGTATTTATCACCTCACACGAAAAGTGGTCATGACAGAAAAGTCTCGTTCTTTAGAAAGTTTAGAATGAGATGTTCTAAATAATGCAGATAATCCATTTACAATAATCTACAAGCACTGCACAATGAGAAGAGACTGTCAACCAGAGCACTTTGAAATAGTGCACAGCCAGGAAGACAGAGGTTGCATTGCTGTTTATAATCCTCTGGTGCTTGAGATTCAGAATCCAGGATTGCCTCGAATGAGAACAGCACGAATGAATGTCCTGCACCAGTATAGAACTTACTCTGGAACTCCACAGAAAATCACAAGGCACAATTATATCACATCATTTTCAGCAAACTACAGAAGCCTCTAGTGGACATAACAACGTCGTCACCTCCTTCACTAGTGAAAGATGTTAGTAGCTATTGAGTCAAGAGTAGGTGGCCAATTAATAATTTGTTGTTCAAAGCTAACTTCAGTGTATATGGGAATACTCAGTGGACATCTTTAACCATCATATTTTACTGTCAACTTCCCAGACTATAAGTATAAGCAGAGCTTGGTCTTTACCAATCCGAGATTGTTTAGAATAGGTATCAATGGAATCAGATCCACTGGGCATTTAGAGCAACCTGCTTTAAACAATATGAGCAGGCAATAGACACAGACACAGAATTTGAAATTTCTCTGTGAAGCGGTTACCTTCATCGTCTTCAAACTTACTTTGTGTGCTGCGGTATGCGGAGGCACTAATAGCAACACAGTAAAACACAGAAGAAACTTATAAGTTGATGTAATCAGCCAGTAAGAAGCAGTAAAATTCAAGTTTTAGTAATTGATTATTGACTTATTATCCGGCTTTGGTGCCTCAGACATGTCCGACGACCTTAAGATTTGGCATGAAGAGAGGCCTAAAAGCCACGTTGCAGGGGACAATGAGAAAAGTGTTCATATGTAGTACAAACCTAACAAATCCGCCCCTTTTCGTCATTTGCTATCGAATCGACTTAATGTCAAATGGTCACATTGGCCGCTCTTCTCTCTGAAACGGTTACATTTATCGCGTGCAAAGCTATGTCGTGTACTGCGGAATGCGGAGACACTAAAAGCACCATAGTAGAACACAGAAGAAACTTCTAAGTTGATGTACTAGCCAGTAAGAAGCAGTGCAATTCAAGTTATCGATTTTGTACTTTTTAGCCGGCTTTGGGGCACTGGACATGAGCTAGGAACTTAAGATTTTGCATGCAGGGAGGACTAGCAGCCACGTTGCACGGTAGTATGTGAAAAATATTCATATGTAGTAAAAACATAAGAAATCGGCCCGTTTTCGTCATTTGCTATCGAATCGAGTTTATGTCAGATCGTCGCATTGGCTGCTCTACACTCTGAAACGGTTACATTTATCGTGTGCAACGCTATGTCGCGTGCTGCGATATGCGGAGACACAAAAAGCACCATAGTAGAATACAGAAGAAGATTCTACGTTGATGTAACAGCCAGTAAGGAGCAGTACAATTCAAATTTATTTATCGATTTTTGACTTTACGCGTTACATAACTTGTAGGAACATGAAAAGTATTGACCTTGACGCTCTAACAGCCGATTGCTCAGAAATCTCATGGCATCAAATAATCAGAGAACCTTCAATCGACGGCAAAATTAATGAACTTGGTGATAAACTCTTTGCCCTCTATGACAAACATGCACCTGCGCACACAGTCCGTGTAAGAAAATCTCCTGCTCCATGTCTGACAGCTGAATTACGTCAAAGGATGACTAATAATGATGCTGCCCACAGGCGTTTCAAGGCAGATCCGAAAACCGAGCGTTTCGAAGAATATAGAAAGCTACGGAACAGAGTGAAACAATGCATTCGCAATGCCAAAATCAGGCACGCTCGCTCCCTTGTATGCAGCGATCTGAAACCCACGACTCTATGGAAGAATCTCCGTAGCTTGGGGGTCGGAAAGGCAAAATCGGAAACTACTTTTCATGTGTCAGCTAACGAATTAAATGAATTCTTCTCTGCACCTCTGATTACCAGCACGGCTGATAATTACCGCCCACAAGAATCCCCAAACAGGATAACTAACAACGATACCTTCCATCTAAAACATGTAACAACAAATACGGCAAGAATAGCAATAATGAGAATCTCTTCTGATGCAATAGGCAACGACATTATCGGTATAACCATGATTAAGAATGTTGCCGATATCTTAGTACCTGTCTTAACTGACATATTTAATTTTTCCCTCGTGAACGGAATATACCCCACTGCATGGAAAAGAAGCATAATTCGACCCATCCCTAAGATCTAAAACCCGCAACTGCCTAGTGATTACCGACCAATTAGCATACAGCCAGCTGTTTCCAAAGCACTTGAATATATTGTTCATGACCAAATCACTGAACACTTGCATGAATTCAGTCTATATGACAAATTTCAATCTGGTTTCCGTAAACATCACAGCACAAACACTGCTCTAATTAAAGTAACTGATGACCTGAAATATGCCATCGACAATCGAAAGGCAACAATATTGACGCTACTGGACTTCAGCAAAGCTTTTGACACTGTTAACTTTGACATATTACTCAGAAAAATGCAACAGCTTAATTTCTCTGATAGTGCAATGAGATGGTTTGAAAGCTACTTAAAAGACAGACAGCAATGTGTTGTCTGCGCAAATGAAAAATCTTCCTCGAAACATGTTTCTTCGGGAGTGCCACAAGGATCAGTCTTAGGACCACTGTTGTTTTCGTCGGTTTTGTCCTCCTGTAAACATATGCCGACGACTTCCAGCTCTACCTAAGCGTCAGACCTGAAGACGTAAACACTGCAATCGCTCTGATGAATGATGATCTGTCTTCAGTAGTGACATGGGCGAAAAACCAGGGGCTTAAATTAAACGCAAAAAAGACGCAAGTAATCTTAATAGCCCATCAGAAATTAATAAGTTCAGATTTCCGCGAACGGCTACCTCCTATTCTGCTCGAAGGTACTCCAATACCATATCAGATAACAGTGAAAAACTTGGGTGTAACTTTGGACGAGCATCTCAACTGGGCGGAGAATACAGTCGCAGTGTGCCGAAAGACGTCTGCTTGTCTCTATGCTCTCAAAAAGTTTCGGAACATATTCCCACAGAACTTGAAACGCCAGCTCGTGCAAGCACTCGTTCTACCGAACCTCCACTATTGTGATGTGATTCAACAAGGCATGAGTAGTGAAAACAAAAGACGGCTAGAGCTAACCATGAATGCCTGTGTGCGTTACACCTGCAACATTCGCCGATATGATCATGTTAGTGCTTCATACTCCGAGCTAGGGTGGCTGCGGCCGGACAAACTGCGTGACTACCACACTATATGTCTACTTCACCGACTCCTCGTCGCGCAAGCACCCCAGTACCTAGCTTCAGAGATTAAAAACGTGTAATGCCATCATAATCGAAACACGAGGTCGCTCTTATCTGGTATCCTAGCTGTGCCCACTCACAAAACAAAAACTTTTGCAAACTCCTTCTCAGTTGCCGCTGTTCGCCTCTGGAACAAACTGCCCCTCACCTTGAGGAAAATTCAATCTCCTGTTGCTTTTAAGAAGAAGTTGAAGCATTTCCTACTATCATCCGCATGAAAATTCTCCACAAAATTAATGTGCAAGGCCAATCCTCTCATATGTCAAATAGCAAAGCTAGCGTCTCCTATCTTGCTTCTGAGATGCCTTCCTCTTCATCTATCTCTATTAGCCACGCAGTCTTCTTTTCCTTTATATTTTCCTTAATTATGTTTCATCATGTCCCTCTATTCCTCTCCTCCCTTCACCATGAGTTCCCCACACACTCCCTGCTGCCAGCACTCCTATCTGAAATCTTTCTCTTCAATAATGTATTTTTCGAGGTGTACCTTTCTAATTGTTTATCTCACTTTTTGTATTAGATGTAGTTTAACATGCCTACTACAACATATGACTGTAAAATAAGTAGAATGCCTGGTTAGATGTAAGAGAGGGACTGATGGCCCTAATCTTGTCAGGTTAAATAAAAAAATAAATAAATAAATAAATAAATTTGCTATCGAATCGACTTAAAGTCAGATCGTCACATTGGCCGCTCTTCGCTCTGAAACGGTTACATTTATCTTGTGCAAAGCTATGTCGCGAGCTGCGAAATGCGGAGACACTAAAAGAACCATAGTAGAACAGAGAATAAGCTTCTAAGTTGAAGTAATAGCCAGTATAAAGCAGTACAATTAAAGTTTAGTTTTCGATTTTTGGCTTTTTAGCCGGCTTTGGCGCCTTGCAAATGAGGCAGGACCTTAAGATTTTGCATGAAGGGAGGACTAGCACCAACGTTGCACGAAAGAATGTGAAAAGTGTTCATATGTAGTAAAAACCTAAGAAATCCGCCGGTTTTCGTCATTTGCTATCGAATCAACTTAATGTCATATAGTCACATTGGCCGCTCTTCTCTGTGAAACGGTTACATTTATCGCGTGCAAAGCTATGTCGCGTGCTGCGATATACGGAGACACTAAAAGCACCATAGTAGAACACAGAAGAAGCTTCTAAGTTGATGTAATGGCCAGTAAGAAGCAGTACAAATGATATTTAGTTATCGATTTTTGACTTTTTAGCCGGCTTCGGTGTCTTGGACATGAGCTAGGACCTTACGATTTTGCATGAAGGGAGGACTAGCAGAAACGTTGCACAGCAGAATGTGAAAATTGTTCATATGTAGTAAAAACCTGAGAAATCTGCCCGTTTTCGTCATTTGCTATCGAATCGACTTAATGTCAGATCGTCAAATTGGCAGCTTTTCTCTCTGAAACAGTTACATTTATCGTGTGCAAATCTTTGTCGCGTGCTGTGATATGCGGAGACACTAAAAGCACCTTAGTAGAGCACAGAAGAAGCTTCGACGTTGATGTAATTGCCTGTAAGAAGCAGTACAATTAAAGTTTAGTTATCGATTTTTGCCTTTTTAGGGGGCTTTGGTGACTTTGACATGAGCTACGACCTTAAGATTTTGCATGAAGGGAGGACTAGCTAACACCTTGCATGGGAGAATGTGGAGAGTGTTCATATGTAGTAAAAACCAAAGAAATCCGACCGTTTTCGTCATTTGCTTTCGAATCGAGTTAATGTCTGATCGTCACATTGGCCGCTCTTCTCTCTGAAACGGTTACATTTACCGTGTGCAAAGCTATGTCGCGTGCTTCCGAATGCGGAGACACTAAGAGCACCATAGTAGAACACAGAAGAGGCTTCTAAGTTGATGTAATAGCCAGTAAGAAGCAGTACCATTCAAGTTTACTTACCGATTTTTGACTTTTTAGCCGGCTTTGGTGCGTTGGACTTGAGCAAGGGCCTTAAGATTTTGCATGAAGGGAGGACTAGCAGCCACGTTGCATGGGAGAATCTGAAAAGATTTCATATGTAGTAAAAACCTAAGAAATCAGCCCGTTATCGTCATTTGCTATCGAGTCGACTTAATGTCAGATCGTCACATTGGCCGCTCTTCTCTCTGAAACGGTTACATTTAACGTGTGCAAAGCTATGTCTCTTGCTGCGAAATGCGGAGACACTAAAAGCACCATAATAGAACACAGAAGAATCTTCTAAGTTAATGTAATAGACAGTAAGAAGCAGTACAATTCAAGTTTTAGTTACAGGTTATAGAATATTTAGCTGGGTTCGGTGCCTTGGACATGAGCTAGTACCTTAAGATTTTGCATAAAGGGAGGACTAGCAACCCCGTTGCACGGGAGTATTTCATAAGTGTGCATATGTAGTAATAACCTAAGAAATCAGCCCGTTTTCGTCATTTGCTATCTATTCGGCTTCATGTTAGATGGTCACATTGGCCCCTCTTCTCTCTGAAACGGTCGCGTGCTGCGGAATGCGGAGACACTAAAAGCACCATAGTAGAACACAGAAGAAGCTTCTAAGTCGATGTAATAGCCAGTAAGAAGCAGTACAATTCAAGTTTAGTTATCGATTTTTGGCTTTTTAGCCGGCTTTGGCGCCTTGGACATGAGCTAGGACCTACAGATTTTGCATGCAGGGTGGACTAGCAGTCACGTTGCACAGGAGAATGTGAAAAGTGTTCATATGTAGTAAGAACCTGCGAAATCCGCTAGTTTTCGTCATTTGTCTTTGAATCGACTTAATTTCAGATCGTCACACTGGCAGCTCTTCTCTCTGTAACGGTTACACTTATCGTGTGCAAAACTATGTCGCGTGATGCGGAAAGAGGAGACACTAAAAGCACCATAGTAGAACACAGATGAAGCTTCTAAGTTGACGTAATAGCCAGTAAGACGCCGTAAAATATTAGTTTTAGCTACCGATTATTGACTTTTTAGCCGGCTTTGGTGCCTTGGACATGAGCTAGGACGTTACGATTTTGCATGAAGTTAAGAATTACAGCCACGTTGCACGGGACAATGTGAAAAATGTTCATATGTTGTAAAAACCTAAGACATCCGCCCGTTTTCGTCATTTGCTATCGATTGTACTTAATGTCATATCGTCACATTAGCCGCACTTCTCCCTGAAAGGGTTACATTTATCGTGTGCAAAGCTACGTCGCTTGCTGCGGAATGCGGAGACACCAAAAGCCCCGTAGTAGAACACAGAAGAAGCTTCTAAGTTGATGTAATAGCGAGTAAGGAGCAGTATTATTTAAGTTTTAGTGATCGATTTTTAAATTTTTAGCCGTCTTTGGTGCCTTGGACATGACCTAGGACCTTACGATTTTGCAAGAATGGAAGACTAGCAGCCACGTTGCACAGGAGAATGTGAAAAGTGTTCATATGTAGTAAAAACCTAAGAAATCCGCACGTTTTCGTCATTTGCTATCGAATCGACTTAATGTCAGATCGTCACATTGGCCGCTCTTCACTCTGAAACGGATACATTTATCGTGTGCAAAGCTATGTTGCGAGCTGCGATATGCGGAGACACTAGAAGCACCATAGTAGAACACAGAAGTAGCTTCTAAGTTGATGTAATAACCAGTAAGAAGCAGTACCATTCAAGTTTTAGTTATCGATTTTTGACTTTTTAGCCGGCTTTTGTGTCTTAGACATGAGCTACGACTTTCAGATTTTGCATGAAGGGAGGACTAGCCGCCACGTTGCACGGGAGAATGTGAAAAGTGTTCATATGTAGTAAAAACCTAAGAAATCCACCCGTTTTCGTCATTTGCTATCGATTCGACTTTATATCAGATCGTCAAATTGAACGCTCTTGTCTCTGAAACGGTTACATTAATCGTGTGCAAAGCTATGTTGCGTGCTGCAATATGCAGAGACACAAAACGCACCATAGTAGAACACAGTAAAGCTTCTAAGTTGATGTAATAGCCAGTAAGTCGCAGTAGAACTCAAATTTAGATATCGATTTTTGAATTTTTAGGCGGCTTTGGTGCCTTCGACATGAGGTAGGACCTTAAGAATTTGTATGAAGGGAGGACTAGCAGCCACGTTGCTCGGGAGAAGGTGAAATGTGTTCAAATGTAGTAAAAACATAAGAAATCCGCCAGTTTTCGTCAGTTGCTATCGAATCGACTTAATGTCAGATCGTCACATTGGATTCTCTTCTCTCTGAAACGGTTACATTTATCGTGTGCAAAGCTATGTCGCGTGCTGCGATATGCGGAAACACTACAAGCACCATAGTAGAACAAAGAAGAAGCTTCTAAGTTGAAGTAATAGCCAGTAAGAAGCGGTAAAATAATACACTCCTGGAAATTGAAATAAGAACACCGTGAATTCATTGTCCCAGGAAGGGGAAACTTTATTGACACATTACTGGGGGTCAGGTACATCACATGATCACACTGACAGAACCACAGGCACATAGACACAGGCAACAGATCATGCACAATGTCGGCACTAGTACATTGTATATCCACCTTTCGCAGCAATGCAGGCTGCTATTCTCCCATGGAGACGATCGTAGAGATGCTGGATGTAGTCCTGTGGAACGGCTTGCCATGCCATTTCCACCTGGCGCCTCAGTTGGACCAGCGTTCGTGCTGGACGTGCAGACCGCGTGAGACGACGCTTCATCCAGTCTCAAACATGCTCAATGGGGGACAGATCCGGAGATCTTGCTGGCCAGGGTAGTTGACTTACACCTTCTAGAGCACGTAGGGTGGTACGGGATTCATGCGGACGTGCATTGTCCTGTTGGAACAGCTAGTTCCCTTGCCGGTCTAGGAGTGGTAGAACGATGGGTTCGATGACGGTTTGGATGTAGCGTGCACTATTCAGTGTCCCCTCGACGATCACAGAGGTGTACGGCCAGTGTAGGAGATCGCTCCCCACACCATGTTGCCGGGTGTTGGCCCTGTGTGCCTCGGTCATATGCAGTCCTGATTGTGGCGCTCACCTGCACGGCGCCAAACACGTATACGACCATCATTGGCACCAAGGCAGAAGCGACTCTCATCGCTGAAGACGACACGTCTCCATTCGTCCCTCTATTCACGCCTGTCGCGACACCACTGGAGGCGGGCTGCACGATGTTGGGGCGTGAGCGGAAGACGGCCTAACGGTGTGCGGGACCGTAGCCCAGCTTCATGGAGACGGTTGCGAATGGTGCTCGCCGATACCCCAGGAGCAACAGTGTCCCTAATTTGCTGGGAAGTGGTGGTGCGGTCCCCTACGGCACTGCGTAGGATCCTACGGTCTTGGCGTGCATCCGTGCGTCGCTGCGGTCCGGTCCCAGGTCGACTGGCACGTGCACCTTCCGCCGACCACTGGCGACAACATCGATGTACTGTGGAGACCTCACGCCCCACGTGTTGAGCAATTCGGCGGTACGGCCACCCGGCCTCCCTCATGCCCACTATACGCCCTCGCTCAAAGTCCGTCAACTGCACATACGGTTCACGTCCACGCTGTCGCGGCATGCTACCAGTGTTAAAGACTGCGATGGAGCTCCGTATGCCACGGCAAACTGGCTGACACTGACGGCGGCGGTGCACAAATGCTGCACAGCTAGCGCCATTCGACGGCCAACACCGCAATTCCTGGTGTGTCCGCTGTGCCGTGCGTGTGATCATTGCTTGTACAGCCGTCTCGCAATGTCAGGAGCACGTATGATGGGTCTGACACACCGGTGTCAATGTGTTCTTTTTTCCATTTCCAGGAATGTAGTTTTAGCTATCGATTATTAACTTTTTAGCCGGCTTTGGTGCCGTGGGCATGAGCTAGGACCTTAAGAATTTGTATAAAAGGAGGACTAGCAGCCACGTTGCACGTGAGAATGTGAAAAGTGTTCATATGTAGAAAAAACTTAAGAAATCCCCCCGTCTTCGTCATTTGCTGTCGATTTGTCTTAATGTCAGATCGTCACATTGGCCGCTCTTTTCTCTGAAACGGTTACATTTATCGTGTGCAAAGCTATGTTGCGTGCTGCGATATGCGGAGACACTAAAAGCACCTTAGCAGAACACAGAAGAAGCTTCTAAGTTGATGTAACAGCGAGTAAGAAGCAGTACAATTCAAGTTTAGTTATCGATTTTTGACTTTTTAGCCGGCTTTGGTGTCTTGGCCATGAGTTAGGACCTTACGATTTTGCATGAAGGGAGGACTAGCAGCCACGTTGCACGGGAGAATGTGAAAAGTGTTCATATGTAGTAAAAACCTAAGAAATCCGCTCGTTTTCGTCTTTTGCTATCGTATCGACGTAATGTCAGATCGTCACATTGGATGCTCTTCTCTCTGAAATGGTTACATTTATCGTGTGCAAAGCTATGTCGCGTGCTGCGATATGCGGAGACACTACAAGCACCATAGTAGAACAGAGAAGAAGCTTCCAAGTTGACGTAATAGCCAGTAAGAAGCCGTAAAATAATAGTTTTAGCTATCGATTATTAACTGTTTAGTCGGCTTTGGTGCCTTGGACATGAGCTAGGAACTTAAGATTTTGCATGAAGGGAGGACTATTAGCTACGTTACACGGGAGAATGTGAAAAGTGTACATATGTAGTAAAAACATAGAAATCCGCCCGTTTTCGTCATTTACTATCTAATCGACTTAATGTCAGATCGTCACATTGGCCGCTCTTCTCTCTGAAACGGTTACATTTATCGTGTGCAATACTATGTCGCATGCTGCGGAATTCGGAGACACTAAAAGCACCATAGTAGAGCAGAGAAGATGCTTCTAAGTTGACGTAATAGCCAGTAAGAAGACGTAAAATAAAAGTTTTAGCTATCGATTATTGACTTTTTAGCTGGCTTTGGTGCCTTGGACATGAGCTAGGATCTTAAGATTTTGCATGATGCGAGGACTAGCAGCCACGTTGCACGGGAGAATGTGAAAAGAGTTCATATGTAGTAAAAACCTGAAAAATTCGTCCGTTTTCGTCATTTGCTATCGAATCGACTTAATGTCAGCCGTCACATAGGCCGCTCTTCTCTCTGAAACGGTTGCATTTATCGTGTTCAAAGCTATGTCGCGTGCTGAGGAATGCGGAGACACCAAAAGCCCCATAGTAGAACACAGAAGACCCTTCTAAGTTGGTGTAATAGCCAGTAAGGAGGAGTACAATTGAAGCTTTAGTGATAGATTTTTAAATTTTTAGGCGGCTTTGGTTCCTTGTGCATCAGCTAGGACCTTACGATTTTGCATGAAGGGAAGATTAGCAGCCACGTTGCACGAAAGTATGTGCAAAGTGTTCATATGTAGTAAAAACCTAAGAAATCCGCCCGTTTTCGTCGTTTGCTATCGATTCGACTTTATATCAGATCGTCACATTGGCCGCTCTTCTCTCTGAAACAGTTACTTTTATCGTGTGCAAAGCTATATTGAGTGCTGCAAAATTCGGAGACACTAAAAGCACCATAGTAGAACACAGAAGGAGCTTCTAAGTTGACGTAATAACCAGTAAGAAGCAGTATAATTCAAGTTTTAGTTATCAATCTTTGACTTTTTATCCGGCTTTGGTGCCTTGGACATGAGCTAGGAGCTTAAGATTTTGCATGAAGGAAGGACTAGCAGCCACGTTGCACGGGAGAATGTGAAAAGTGATCGAATATAGTAAAAACCTAAGAAATCCGCTCGTTTTCGTCATTTGATATCGAATCGACTTAATGTCAGGTCGTCACATTGGACGCTCTTCTCAATGAAACGGTTATATTTATCGTGTGCAAAACTATGTGGCGTGCTGCGGAATGCGGAGACACCAAAATCCCATAGTAGAACACAGAAGAAGCTTCTAAGTTGATGTAATAGCCAGCAAGGAGCAGTACAATTTAAGTTTTAGCGATCGATTTTTAAATTTTTAGCCGGCTTTGGTGCCTTGGACATGAACTAGTACCTTAAGATTTTGCATGAAGGGAGGACTCGCAACCACGTTGCACGGGAGAATGTGAAACGTGTCCATATGTAGTAAGAAACTAAGAAATCCGCCCGTTTTCGTCATTTGCTATCGACTCGACTTAATGTCAGATCGTCACATTGGCCGCTCTTCTCTCCGAAACGGTTACATATATCGTGTGCAAAGCTATGTTGCGTGCTGCGATATGCGGAGACTCTAAAAGCACCATAGTAGAACACAAAAAAGCTTCTAAGTTGATGTAATAGACATTAAGAAGCAGTAGAACTCAAATTTAGTTATCGATTTTTGAATTTTTAGCCGGCTTTGGTGCCTTGGACATGAGGTAGGAACTTGAGAATTTACATGCAGGGAGGACTAGCAGCCACGTTGCACGGGAGAATGTGAAACGTGTTCATATGTAGTAAAAACCTAAGAAATCCGAACGCTTTCGTCATTTGCTATCGAATCGACTTAATGTCAGATGGTCACATTGGAGGCTGTTCTATATGAAACGGTTACATTTATCGTGTGCAAAGCTACGTCGAGTGCTGCGATACGCGGAGACACTACAAGCACCATAGTAGAATACAGAAGAAGCTTCCAAGTTGACGTAATAGCCAGTAAGAAGCCGTAAAATAATCGTTTTAGTTATCGATTATTAACTTTTTAGCCGGCTTTGGTGCCTTGAACATGAGCTAGGACCTTAAGAATGTCTATAAAGGGAGGACTAGCAGCCACGTTGCACGGTAGAATGTGAAAAGTAATCGAATGTAGTAAAAAACTAAGTAATCCGCTTGTTTTCGTCATTTGCTATCGATTCGACTTTATATCAGATCGTCACATTGGCCGCTCTTCTCTCTGAAACGGTTACATTTATCGTGTGCAAAGCTATGTTGCGTGCTGCGATATGCGGAGACACTAAAAGCACCATAGTAGAACACAGAAAAAGCTTCTAAGTTGATGTAATAGCCAGTAAGAAGCAGAAGGAGTCAAATTTAGCTATCGAATTTTGAATTTTTTGCCGGCTTTGGTGCCTTGGACATGAGGTAGGATCTTAATATTTTGCATGAAGGCAGGACTAACAGCCACGTTGCACTGGAGAATGTGAAAAGAGATCGCATGTAGTAAAAACCAAAGAAATCCGCCCGTTGTCGTCATTTGCTATCGAAAAGACTTAATGTCAGATCGTCACACTGGTCGCTCTTCTCTCTGAAACGGTTACATTTACCGTGTGCAAAGCTATGTCGCGTGCTTCCGAATGCGGAGACACTAAAAGCACCATAGTAGAACACAGAAGAGGCTTCTAAGTTGATGTAATAGCCAGTAAGAAGCAGTACCATTCAAGTTTACTTACCGATTTTTGACTTTTTAGCCGGCTTTGGTGCGTTGGACTTGAGCAAGGGCCTTAAGATTTTGCATGAAGGGAGGACTAGCAGCCACGTTGCATGGGAGAATCTGAAAAGATTTCATATGTAGTAAAAACCTAAGAAATCAGCCCGTTATCGTCATTTGCTATCGAGTCGACTTAATGTCAGATCGTCACATTGGCCGCTCTTCTCTCTGAAACGGTTACATTTAACGTGTGCAAAGCTATGTCTCTTGCTGCGAAATGCGGAGACACTAAAAGCACCATAATAGAACACAGAAGAATCTTCTAAGATAATGTAATAGCCAGTAATAAGCAGTACAATTCAAGTTTTAGTTACAGGTTATAGAATATTTAGCCGGGTTCGGTGCCTTGGACATGAGCTAGTACCTTAAGATTTTGCATAAAGGGAGGACTAGCAACCCCGTTGCACGGGAGTATTTCATAAGTGTGCATATGTAGTAATAACCTAAGAAATCAGCCCGTTTTCGTCATTTGCTATCTATTCGGCTTCATGTTAGATGGTCACATTGGCCCCTCTTCTCTCTGAAACGGTCGCGTGCTGCGGAATGCGGAGACACTAAAAGCACCATAGTAGAACACAGAAGAAGCTTCTAAGTCGATGTAATAGCCAGTAAGAAGCAGTACAATTCAAGTTTAGTTATCGATTTTTGGCTTTTTAGCCGGCTTTGGCGCCTTGGACATGAGCTAGGACCTACAGATTTTGCATGCAGGGTGGACTAGCAGCCACGTTGCACGGGAGAATGTGAAAAGTGTTCATATGTTGTAAAAACCTAAGACATCCGCCCGTTTTCGTCATTTGCTATCGATTCTACTTAATGTCATATCGTCACATTAGCCGCACTTCTCCCTGAAACGGTTACATTTATTGTGTGCAAAGCTACGTCGGGTGCTGCGGAATGCGGAGACACCAAAAGCCCCGTAGTAGAACACAGAAGAAGCTTCTAAGTTGATGTAATAGCGAGTAAGGAGCAGTATTATTTAAGTTTTAGTGATCGATTTTTAAATTTTTAGCCGTCTTTGGTGCCTTGGACATGACCTAGGACCTTACGATTTTGCAAGAATGGAAGACTAGCAGCCACGTTGCACAGGAGAATGTGAAAAGTGTTCATATGTAATACAAACCAAAGATATCCAACCGTTTTCGTCATTTGCTATCGAATCGACTTAATGTCAGATCGTCACATTGGCCGCTCTTCTCTCTGAAACGGATACATTTATCGGGTGCAAAACTATGTGGCGTGCTGCGATATGTGGAGACACTAAAAGCCCCATAGTAGTACACAGAATAAGCTTCTAAGTTGATGTAATAGCCAGTAAATAGCAGTACAATTTAAGTTTTAGTGATCGATTTTTTAATTTTTAGCCAGCTTTGGTGCCTTGGACATGAGCTAGGACCTTACGATTTTGCATGAAGGGAGGGCTAGCAGCCACGTTGCACGGGAGAATGTGAAAAGTGTTCATATGTAGTAAAAACCTAAGAAATTCGTCCGTTCTCAACATTTGCTATCGAATTGACTTAATGTCAGATCGTCACATTGGCCGCCCTTCTCTTTGAAACGGCTACATTTATCGTGTGCAAAGCTATGTCGCGTGCTGCCATATGCGGGGACACTAAAAGCACCACAGTAGAACACAGAAGAAGCTTTTAAGTTGATGTAATAGCCAGTAAGCAGCAGTGCAATTCAAGTTCAGTTATCGATTTTTGAGTTTTTAGCCGGCTTTGGTGATCTGGACTGAGCTAGGACTTTACGATTTTGCATGAAGGGAGCACTAGCAGCCACGTTGCACAGGAGAATGTGAAAAGTGTTCATATGTAGTAAAAACCTAAGAAATCCGCACGTTTTCGTCATTTGCTATCGAATCGACTTAATGTCAGATCGTCACATTGGCCGCTCTTCACTCTGAAACGGATACATTTATCGTGTGCAAAGCTATGTTGCGAGCTGCGATATGCGGAGACACTAAAAGCACCATAGTAGAACACAGAAGTAGCTTCTAAGTTGATGTAATAACCAGTAAGAAGCAGTACCATTCAAGTTTTAGTTATCGATTTTTGACTTTTTAGCCGGCTTTGGTGCCTTAGACATGAGCTACGACTTTAAGATTTTGCATGAAGGGAGGACTAGCCACCACGTTGCACGGGAGAATGTGAAAAGTGTTCATATGTAGTAAAAACCTAAGAAATCCACCCGTTTTCGTCATTTGCTATCGATTCGACTTTATATCAGAACGTCAAATTGACCGCTCTTGTCTCTGAAACTGTTACATTAATCGTGTGCAAAGCTATGTTGCGTGCTGCAATATGCAGAGACACAAAAAGCACCATAGTAGAACACAGTAAAGCTTCTAAGTTGATGTAATAGCCAGTAAGTCGCAGTAGAACTCAAATTTAGATATCGATTTTTGAATTTTTAGGCGGCTTTGGTGCCTTCGACATGAGGTAGGACCTTAAGAATTTGTATGAAGGGAGGACTAGCAGCCACGTTGCTCGGGAGAAGGTGAAATGTGTTCAAAAGTAGTAAAAACATAAGAAATCCGCCCGTTTTCGTCAGTTGCTATCGAATCGACTTAATGTCAGATCGTCACATTGGATTCTCTTCTCTCTGAAACGGTTACATTTATCGTGTGCAAAGCTATGTCGCGTGCTGCGATATGCGGAAACACTACAAGCACCATAGTAGAACAAAGAAGAAGCTTCTAAGTTGAAGTAATAGCCAGTAAGAAGCGGTAAAATAATACACTCCTGGAAATTGAAATAAGAACACCGTGAATTCATTGTCCCAGGAAGGGGAAACTTTATTGACACATTACTGGGGGTTAGGTACATCACATGATCACACTGACAGAACCACAGGCACATAGACACAGGCAACAGATCATGCACAATGTCGGCACTAGTACATTGTATATCCACCTTTCGCAGCAATGCAGGCTGCTATTCTCCCATGGAGACGATCGTAGAGATCCTGGATGTAGTCCTGTGGAACGGCTTGCCATGCCATTTCCACCTGGCGCCTCAGTTGGACCAGCGTTCGTGCTGGACGTGCAGACCGCGTGAGACGACGCTTCATCCAGTCTCAAACATTCTCAATGGGGGACAGATCCGGAGATCTTGCTGGCCAGGGTAGTTGACTTACACCTTCTAGAGCACGTGGGGTGGTACGGGATTCATGCGGACGTGCATTGTCCTGTTGGAACAGCTAGTTCCCTTGCCGGTCTAGGAGTGGTAGAACGATGGGTTCGATGACGGTTTGGATGTAGCGTGCACTATTCAGTGTCCCCTCGACGATCACAGAGGTGTACGGCCAGTGTAGGAGATCGCTCCCCACACCATGTTGCCGGGTGTTGGCCCTGTGTGCCTCGGTCATATGCAGTCCTGATTGTGGCGCTCACCTGCACGGCGCCAAACACGTATACGACCATCATTGGCACCAAGGCAGAAGCGACTCTCATCGCTGAAGACGACACGTCTCCATTCGTCCCTCTATTCACGCCTGTCGCGACACCACTGGAGGCGGGCTGCACGATGTTGGGGCGTGAGCGGAAGACGGCCTAACGGTGTGCGGGACCGTAGCCCAGCTTCATGGAGACGGTTGCGAATGGTGCTCGCCGATACCCCAGGAGCAACAGTGTCCCTAATTTGCTGGGAAGTGGTGGTGCGGTCCCCTACGGCACTGCGTAGGATCCTACGGTCTTGGCGTGCATCCGTGCGTCGCTGCGGTCCGGTCCCAGGTCGACGGGCACGTGCACCTTCCGCCGACCACTGGCGACAACATCGATGTACTGTGGAGACCTCACGCCCCACGTGTTGAGCAATTCGGCGGTACGGCCACCCGGCCTCCCTCATGCCCACTATACGCCCTCGCTCAAAGTCCGTCAACTGCACATACGGTTCACGTCCACGCTGTCGCGGCATGCTACCAGTGTTAAAGACTGCGATGGAGCTCCGTATGCCACGGCAAACTGGCTGACACTGACGGCGGCGGTGCACAAATGCTGCACAGCTAGCGCCATTCGACGGCCAACACCGCAATTCCTGGTGTGTCCGCTGTGCCGTGCGTGTGATCATTGCTTGTACAGCCGTCTCGCAATGTCAGGAGCACGTATGGTGGGTCTGACACACCGGTGTCAATGTGTTCTTTTTTCCATTTCCAGGAATGTAGTTTTAGCTATCGATTATTAACTTTTTAGCCGGCTTTGGTGCCGTGGGCATGAGCTAGGACCTTAAGAATTTGTATAAAAGGAGGACTAGCAGCCACGTTGCACGTGAGAATGTGAAAAGTGTTCATATGTAGAAAAAACTTAAGAAATCCCCCGTCTTCGTCATTTGCTGTCGATTTGTCTTAATGTCAGATCGTCACATTGGCCGCTCTTTTCTCTGAAACGGTTACATTTATCGTGTGCAAAGCTATGTTGCGTGCTGCGATATGCGGAGACACTAAAAGCACCATAGCAGAACACAGAAGAAGCTTCTAAGTTGATGTAACAGCGAGTAAGAAGCAGTACAATTCAAGTTTAGTTATCGATTTTTGACTTTTTAGCCGGCTTTGGTGTCTTGGCCATGAGTTAGGACCTTACGATTTTGCATGAAGGGAGGACTAGCAGCCACGTTGCACGGGAGAATGTGAAAAGTGTTCATATGTAGTAAAAACCTAAGAAATCCGCTCGTTTTCGTCTTTTGCTATCGTATCGACGCAATGTCAGATCGTCACATTGGATGCTCTTCTCTCTGAAATGGTTACATTTATCGTGTGCAAAGCTATGTCGCGTGCTGCGATATGCGGAGACACTACAAGCACCATAGTAGAACAGAGAAGAAGCTTCCAAGTTGACGTAATAGCCAGTAAGAAGCCGTAAAATAATAGTTTTAGCTATCGATTATTAACTGTTTAGTCGGCTTTGGTGCCTTGGACATGAGCTAGGAACTTAAGATTTTGCATGAAGGGAGGACTATTAGCTACGTTACACGGGAGAATGTGAAAAGTGTACATATGTAGTAAAAACATAGAAATCCGCCCGTTTTCGTCATTTACTATCTAATCGACTTAATGTCAGATCGTCACATTGGCCGCTCTTCTCTCTGAAACGGTTACATTTATCGTGTTCAAAGCTATGTCGCGTGCTGAGGAATGCGGAGACACCAAAAGCCCCATAGTAGAACACAGAAGACCCTTCTAAGTTGGTGTAATAGCCAGTAAGGAGGAGTACAATTGAAGCTTTAGTGATAGATTTTTAAATTTTTAGGCGGCTTTGGTGCCTTGTGCATCAGCTAGGACCTTACGATTTTGCATGAAGGGAAGATTAGCAGCCACGTTGCACGAAAGTATGTGCAAAGTGTTCATATGTAGTAAAAACCTAAGAAATCCGCCCGTTTTCGTCGTTTGCTATCGATTCGACTTTATATCAGATCGTCACATTGGCCGCTCTTCTCTCTGAAACGGTTACTTTTATCGTGTGCAAAGCTATATTGAGTGCTGCAAAATTCGGAGACACTAAAAGCACCATAGTAGAACACAGAAGGAGCTTCTAAGTTGACGTAATAACCAGTAAGAATCAGTATAATTCAAGTTTTAGTTATCAATCTTTGACTTTTTATCCGGCTTTGGTGCCTTGGACATGAGCTAGGAGCTTAAGATTTTGCATGAAGGAAGGACTAGCAGCCACGTTGCACGGGAGAATGTGAAAAGTGATCGAATATAGTAAAAACCTAAGAAATCCGCTCGTTTTCGTCATTTGATATCGAATAAACTTAATGTCAGGTCGTCACATTGGACGCTCTTCTCAATGAAACGGTTATATTTATCGTGTGCAAAACTATGTGGCGTGCTGCGGAATGCGCAGACACTAAACGTACCATAGTAGAACACAGAAGTAGTTTCTAAGTTGATGTAAAAAACACTAAGAGGCATAACAATTCAAGTTTTAGTTATCGATTTTTGACTTTTTAGACGGCTTTGGTGCCTTGACTGAGATAGGACCTTAAGAATTTGCATGAAGAGTGGACTAGCAGCCACGATGCACGGGAGAATGTGAAAAGTGTTCATATGTTGTAAAAAACTAAGACATCCGCCCGTTTTCGTCATTTGCTATCGAACCGACTTAATGTCAGATCGTCACATTGGCCGCTCTTCTCTCTGAAACGGTTACATTTATCGTGTGCAAAGCTATGTCACGTGCTGCGGAATGCGGAGACATTACAAGCACCATAGTAGAACACAGAAGAAGCTTCTAAGTTGACGTAATAGCCAGTAAGAAGACGTAAAATAATAGTTTTAGCTATCGATTATTGACTTTTTAGCCGGCTTTGGTGCCTTGGACATGAGCTAGGACCTTAAGAATTTGTATGAAGGGAGGACTAGAAGCCACCTTGCACGGGAGAATATGATATGTGTTCAAATGTAGTAAAAATCTAAGAAATCCGAAAGTTTTCGTCATTTGCTGTCGAATTGACTTTATAACAAATCGTCACATTGGCTGCTCTTCTCTCTGAAATGGTTACATTTATCGTGTGCAAAGCTATGTCGCGTGCTGCGATATGCGGAGACACTAAAAGCGCCGCAGTAGAACACAAATGAAACTTCTAAGTTGATGTAATAGCCAGTAAGAAGCAGTACAATTCAAGTTTAGTTATCGGTTTTTGACATTTTAGACAGCTTTGGTGCCTTGGAAATGAGCTAGGACCTTACGATTTTGCATGAAGGGAGGACTAGCAGCCACGTTGCACGGGAGAATGTGAAAAGTGTTCATATGTAGTAAAAACCTAAGGAATCCACCCGTTGTCGTCATTTGCTAACGAAAAGACTTAATGTCAGATCGTCACACTGGTTGCTCTTCTCTCTGAAACGGTTACATTTATCGTGTTCTAAGCTATGTCGCGTGCTGCGGAATGCGGAGACACTACAAGCACCATAGTAGAACACAGAACAAGCTTCTAAGTTGACGTAATAGACAGTAAGAAGCCGTAAAATAATTGTTTCAGCTATCGATTATAGACTTTTTAGTCGTCTTTGGTGCATTGGACATGAGCTAGGAAATTAAGAATTTGTATTATGGGGGGACTAGCAGCCACGTTGCACGGGAGAATGTGAAAAGTGTTCATATGTAGTAAAAACCTAAGACATCAGCCCGTTTTCGTCGTTTGCTATCGATTCGACTTTATATCAGATCGTCACATTGGCCGCTCTTCTCTCTGAAACGGTTACATTTATCGTGCGCAAAGCTTTGTTGCGTGCTGCGAAACTCGGAGACATTAAAGCACAATAGTAGAACACAGAAGGAGCTTCTAAGTTGATGTAATAACCAGTAAGAAGCAGTACAATACAAGTTTTAATTATCGATTGTTGACTTTACAGCCGGATTTGGTGCCTTGGACATGAGCTAGGACCTTACGATTTTGCATGAAGGGAGGACTAGCAGCCATCTCGCACGGGAGAATGAGAAAAGTGTTCATATGTAGTAAAAATCTGAGAAATTCGTCCGTTTTCGTCACTTGCTATCGACTCGACTTAATGTCAGATCGTCACGTTGGCCGCTCTTCTCTCCGAAACGGTTACATTTATCGGGTGCAAAGCTATGTCGCGTGCTGCGGAATGCGGAGACACCAAAATCCCCATAGTAGAACACAGAAGAAGCTTCAAAGTTGAAGTAATAGCGAGTATAAAGCAGTACAATTAAAGTTCAGTTTTCGATTTTTGGCTTTTTAGCCGGCTTTGGCGCCTTGCAAATGAGGTAGGACCTTAAGATTTTGCATGAAGGGAGGACTAGCACCAACGTTGCACGAAAGAATGTGAAAAGTGTTCATATGTAGTAAAAACCTAAGAAATCCGCCCGTTTTCGTCATTTGCTATCGAATCAACTTAATGTCATATAGTCACATTGGCCGCTCTTCTCTGTGAAACGGTTACATTTATCGCGTGCAAAGCTATGTCGCGTGCTGCGATATACGGAGACACTAAAAGCACCATAGTAGAACACAGAAGAAGCTTCTAAGTTGATGTAATGGCCAGTAAGAAGCAGTACAAATGAAATTTAGTTATCGATTTTTGACTTTTTAGCCGGCTTCGGTGCCTTGGACATGAGCTAGGACCTTACGATTTTGCATGAAGGGAGGACTAGCAGAAACGTTGCATGGGTGAATGTAAAAAGTTTTCATATGTAATAACAACCTAATAAATCCGCCCGTTTTCGTCATTTGCTATTGAATCGACTTAATGTCAGATGGTCACATTGGCCGCTCTTTGCTCTAAAACGGTTACATTTAACGTGTGCAAAGGTATGTAGCTTGCTGTGGAAAGCGGAGACACTAAAAGCACCATAGTAGACCACAGAAGAAGCTTCTATGTTGATGTAATAGCCAATAAGAAGCAGTACATTTCAAGTTTTAGTTAACGATTTTTGACTTTTTAGCCAGCTTTGGTGCCTTGGACATTAGCTAGGACCTTAAGATTTTGCATGAAGGGAGGACTAGCAGCCACGTTGCACGGGAGAATGTGGAGAGTGTTCATATGTAGTAAAAACCTAGGAAATCCGCCCGTTTTCGTCATTTGCTATCGAATCGTCTTAATGTCAGATGGTCACATTGGCCGCTCTTCTCTCTGATACGGTTACATTTATCGTGTGCAAAACTATGTGGCGTGATGCGGAATTCGGAGACACTAAAAGCACCATAGTAGAACACAGAAGGAGCTCCTAAGTTGATGTAATAACCAGTAAGAAACAGTACAATTCAAGTTTTATTTATCGATTTTTGACTTTTAAGCCGGCTTTGGTGCCTTGGACGTGAGCTAGGTCCTTACGATTTTGCATGAAGGGAGGACTAGCAGCCACGTTGCACGGGAGAATCTGAAAAGTGTTCATATGTAGTAAAAACCTGAGAAATTCGAATCTACTTTATGCCAGATCGTCACATTGGCTGCTCTTCTCTCTGAAACGGTTACATTTATCGTGTGCAAAGCTATGTTGCGTTCTGAGGTATGCGGAGACACTAAAAGCACCATAGTAGAACACAGAAGAAGCTTCTAAGTTGATGTAGTAGCCGGCAAGAAGCAATACAATTCAAGTTTTAATTACCGAAAATTGAATATTTAGCCGACTTTGGTGCCTTGTACATGAGTTAGTACCTTAAGATTTTGCATGAGGGGAGGTCTAGCAGACGCGTTGCATATGAAAATGTGAAAAGTGTTCATATGTAGTAAAGACATTCATCGTCTGCAAAGATATGTCGCTTGCCGCAGTATGTGGAAACACAAAAGCAACATAGTAAAAAACTGAAAACATTATATTAGAACACAGAAAAAGCTTCGAAGAAGATGTAATCGCCAATAAGAAGCAGCACTATTCAAGATTTAGTTGTCGGTTATTCACATATTTGCCACCTTTGGTACATTGGACATGACCGACGACCTAAAGTTTTGCATGAAACGACGTCTGGAAACCACTTTGCACGGGGGAATGTGGAAACTGTTCATATGTAGTAAAAACTACAGAAAACCGCCAGCTTTCGTCATTTGCTACCGAATCTATTATATTGCCACATCTTCACATTGGCAGCTTTTCTCTCTGACACAATTACATTTATCGTCTGGAAATGTATGTCGCGTATTGCAATATGAGGAAAAAACTGAAAAAATCATATTAGATCACGAGAAAAGCTTCTAAGAAGATGTAATCGAATGTAGGAAGCAGTACTATTCACGTTTTAGCTATCGGTTATTTACTAATTTGCCGGCTTTGGTGCATTGGACATCAGTTTAAATGGCTCTGAGCACAATGGGACTCAACTGCTGAGATCATTAGTCCCCTACAACTTAGAACTACTTAAACCTAACGCACCTAAGGAGATCACACACATCCATGCCCCAGGCAGGATTCGAACCTGCGACCTTAGCAGTCGCACGGTTGGACATGAACTAGGAGCTTAAGATTTTGCATGAAAGTACGTCTGTACGCCACGTTGCACGGGAGAATGTGGAAAGTGTTCATACGTAGTAATAACCTGAGGAATTCAATCGCTTTCGTCGTTTGCTATCGAATCGAAAGTATTACCAGATCTTCACATTGGCCGCTTTTCTCTCTGAAACAGTTACATTTATCACCTGGAAATTTATGTCGCTTATTGCAATATGCGGAAAAAACTGAAAACATTATATTAGAACACAGAAAAAGCTTCTAAGAAGATGTAATCGAAAGTAGGAAGCAGTAATATACAAGCTTTAGTTATCGGTTATTTACTTATTTTCCGCCTTGGTGCATTGGACATGAGCAAGGACCTTAAGATTTTGCATGAGAGTACGTCTGTACGCCACGTTGCACGGGTGAATGTAAAAGATGTTCATATGTAGTAACAACATGAGAAATCCGACCGTTTTCGACAATATCCTTCGAATCGACTTAATGCCAGATCGTCACATTGGCCGCTTTTCTCTTTGAAACTGTTACATTCATCGTCTGCAAAGTTACGTCGATTGCCGCGGTATGCGCAGACACTAAAGGCAAAATAGTAGAACACAGAGGATGCTTCCAAGAAAATGTAATCGGCCAGTAACAAGCAGTGTTATTCAAGTGTTAGTTATCAGTTATTCACATATTTGCCGGCTTTGGTACATTCGACATGACCGACGACCTAATGATTTTGCATGAAACGACGTCTGGAAACCACGATGCACAGGAGGATGTGAAAAGTGTTCACATGTAGTAACCACATGAAAAATCCGCCCGTTTTCGACATTTGCCATCGAATCGAATTAATGATAGAGCGTCATATTGGCCGCTTTTCTCACTGAAAAGGTTACGTTTACCGTCTGGATATTTATGTCGTGTGTTGCAATATGCGGAAAAGAACTGAAAACATCATATTAGAACACAGAAAAAGCTTCTAAGAAGATGTAATCGCCAATAAGAAGCAGTACTATTCAAGTTTTAGTTATCGGTTATTCACTTATTTGCCGCCTTTGGTACATTGGACATGACCGACGACGTAAAGATTTTGCATGAAACGACGTCTGGAAACCACATTGCACGGGGGAATGTGGAAACTGTTCATATGTAGTAAAAACTGGGGAAAACCGCCCGCTTTCGTCATTTGCTACCGAATCTATTTTATTGCAACATCTTCACATTGGCTGCTTTTCTCTCTGAAACAGTTACATTTATCGTCTGGAAATGTATGTCGCGTATTGCAATATGCGGAAAAAACTGAAAACATCTTATTAGAACACAAAAAAAGCTTCTAAGAAGATGTAATCGAAAGTAGGAAGCAGTACTATTCAAGTTTAAGCGATCGGTTATTCACTTATTTGCGGCTTTATTGCATTGGACATGAGCTAGGACCTTAGGATTTTGCATGAAAGTACGTCTGTACGCCACGTTGCACGGGAGAATGTAGAAAGTGTTCATATGTAGTAAAAACCTGAGAAATCCATCGCTTTCGTCATTTGCTAACGAATCGAATGTATTGCCAGATCGTCCCATTGGCCGCTTTTCTCTCTGAAACGGTTACATTTATCGTCTGGAAATTTGTGCCACGTGTTTGCAATATGTGGAAAAAACTGAAAACATCATATCAGAACACAAAAAAGCTTCTAAGAAGATGTAATCGAAAGTAGGAAGCAGTACTTTCAAGTTTTTGCTATCGGTTATTCACTTATTTGCAAGCTTTGGTGCATTGGACGTGAGCTATAACCTTAAGATTTTGCATGAAATTACGTCTGTACGCCACGTTGCACGGGAGAATGACAAAGGTGTACATAATAGTAACAACATGAGAAATCGGCCCGTTTTCGTCATTTGCGTTCGAATCGACTTAATGCCAGATCGTAACATTGGCCGCTTTTCTCTCTGAAACGGTTACTTTTATCGTATGCAAAATTATGTCGCGTGTTGCGGTATGCGGAAAAAACTGAAAACATTATATTAGAATACAGAAAAAGCTTCAAAGAAGATGTAATTGCCAGTAAGAAGCAGTACTATTCAAGTTTCAGTTATCGGTTTATTCACTTATTTGCCGGCTTTGGTGCATTGGACATGAGCTACGACCTTAAGATTTTGCATGAAAGTACGTCTGTACGCCACGTTGCACGGGAGAATGAGAAAAGTTTTCATATGTAGTAACACCATGAGAAATCCGCCCGTTTTCGTCATTTGCCGTCGAATCGACTTAATGACAGATCGTCACACTGGTGGCTTTTCTCTCTGAAACGGTTACATTCATCGTATGCAAAGTTATGTCGCTTGCCGCGGTATGCGCAGATACTAAAATCACTATAGTAGTCACAGAAGAAGCTTCTAAGAAGATGTAATTGGCCAGTAACAAGCAGTACTAGTCAAGTTCTAGTTATCGCTTACTCACTTATTTTCCGGCTTTTGTGCATTGGACATGAGCTAGGACCTTAAGGTTTTGCAAGAAAGTACGTCTGTACGACACGTTGCACGGGAGAATGTGGAAAGCGTTCATATGTAGTAAAACCCTGAGAAACCCGATCGCTTTCGTCATTTGCTATAGAGTCGAATGTATTGCCAGATCGTCCCATTGGCCGCTTTTCTCTCAGAACAGGTTACATCCATCGTCTGCAAAATTATGTCGCGTGTTGCGGTATGGAAAAAAACTGAAAACATTACATTAGAACACAGCTTCGAAGAAGATGCAATCGCCAATAAGAAGCAGTACTATTCTAGATTAATTATCGGTAATTCACTTATTTGCCGGGTTTGGTATATTGGACATGACCGACGACCTATAGATTTCGCATGAAACGACGTCTGGAAATCACATTGCGCGGGGGAATGTGAAAACTGTTCATATGTAGTAAAAATTTGAGAGATCCGCTCGCTTTCGTCATTTGCCATCGAATCGACTTGATGCCAGATCGTCACATTGGCCGCTTTTCTCTCTGAAACAGTTACATTTATCGTCTGGAAATGTATGTCGCGTATTGCAATATGCGGAAGAAACTGAAAACATCATATTAGAACACAAAAAAAGCTTCTAAGAAGATGTAATCGAAAGTAGCAAGCAGAACTATACTATTGACTTATTTGCCGGCTTTGGTGCATTAAACATCAGTTCAAATGGCTCTGAGCACAATGGGACTCAACTGCTGAGGTCGTTAGTCCCCTAGAACTTAGAACTACTTAAACCTAACTCACCCAAGGAGATCACACACATCCATGCCCCAGGCAGGATTCGAACTTGCGACCTTAGCAGTCGCACGGTTGGACATGAGCTAGGAGCTTAAGATTTTGCATGAAAGTACGTATGTACGCCACGTTGCACGGGAGAATGTGAAAAGTGTTCATATGTACTAACAACATGAGAAATCCGCCCGTTTTCGACATTTGCCATTGAGTCGACTTATTGTCAGATCGTCAAATTGGCTACTTTTCTCTCTGAAACGGTTACATTTATCGTCTGTAAAGTTATGTCGCGTGTTGGGGTATGCGGAAAAAACTGAAAACATTATATTAGAACAAAGAAAAAGCTTCAAAGAAGATATAATCGAAAGTAGGAAGCAGTAATATACATGCTTAGTTATCGGTTATTCACTTATTTGCCGCCTTGGTGCATTGGACATGAACTAGGACCTTAAGATTATGCATGAGAGTACGTCTGTACGCCACGTTGCACGGGAAAATATAAAAAATGTTCATATGTAGTAACAACATGAGAAATCCGCCCGTTTTCGACATTTTCCATCGAATCGACTTAATGTCAGATCGTCATATTGGCCGCTTTTCTCTCTGAAACGGTTACATTTAGCGGCTGCAAAATTATGTCGCGTGTTGCGGTATGCAGAAAAAACTGAAAACATCATATTAGAACACAGAAAAAGCTTCTAAGAAGATGTAATAGCCAATAAGAAGCAGTACTATTCAAGTTTAAATATTGGTTTATTCACTTATTTGCCGGCTTTGGTACATTGGACATGAGCTAAGTTCTTAAGATTTTGCATGAAAGTACGTCTCTACGCGACGTTGCACGGGAGAATGAGAAAAGTTTTCATATGTAGTAACACTATGAGAAATCCGCCCGTTTTCGTCATTTGCCATCGAATCGACTTAATGACTGATCATCACACTGGTGGCTTTTCTCTCTGAAACGGTTACATTCATCGTATGCTAAGTTATGTCGCTTGCCGCGGTATGCGCAGATACTAAAATCACTATAGTAGTCACAGAAGAAGCTTCTAAGAAGATGTAATTGGCCAGTAACAAGCAGTACTAGTCAAGTTCTAGTTATCGCTTACTCACTTATTTTCCGGCTTTTGTGCATTGGACATGAGCTAGGACCTTAAGATTTTGCAAGAAAGTACGTCTGTACGACACGTTGCACGGGAGAATGTGGAAAGCGTTCATATGTAGTAAAAACCTGAGAAACCCGATCGCTTTCGTCATTTGCTATAGAGTCGAATGTATTGCCAGATCGTCCCATTGGCCGCTTTTCTCTCAGAACAGGTTACATCCATCGTCTGCAAAATTATGTCGCGTGTTGCGGTATGGAAAAAAACTGAAAACATTACATTAGAACACAGAAAAAGCTTCGAAGAAGATGCAATCGCCAATAAGAAGCAGTACTATTCTAGATTAATTATCGGTAATTCACTTATTTGCCGGGTTTGGTATATTGGACATGACCGACGACCTATAGATTTCGCATGAAACGACGTCTGGAAATCACATTGCGCGGGGGAATGTGAAAACTGTTCATATGTAGTAAAAATTTGAGAGATCCGCTCGCTTTCGTCATTTGCCATCGAATCGACTTGATGCCAGATCGTCACATTGGCCGCTTTTCTCTCTGAAACAGTTACATTTATCGTCTGGAAATGTATGTCGCGTATTGCAATATGCGGAAGAAAATGAAAACATCATATTAGAACACAAAAAAAGCTTCTAAGAAGATGTAATCGAAAGTAGCAAGCAGAACTATACTATTGACTTATTTGCCGGCTTTGGTGCATTAAACATCAGTTCAAATGGCTCTGAGCACAATGGGACTCAACTGCTGAGGTCGTTAGTCCCCTAGAACTTAGAACTACTTAAACCTAACTCACCCAAGGAGATCACACACATCCATGCCCCAGGCAGGATTCGAACTTGCGACCTTAGCAGTCGCACGGTTGGACATGAGCTAGGAGCTTAAGATTTTGCATGAAAGTACGTATGTACGCCACGTTGCACGGGAGAATGTGAAAAGTGTTCATATGTACTAACAACATGAGAAATCCGCCCGTTTTCGACATTTGCCATTGAATCGACTTATTGTCAGATCGTCAAATTGGCTACTTTTCTCTCTGAAACGGTTACATTTATCGTCTGTAAAGTTATGTCGCGTGTTGGGGTATGCGGAAAAAACTGAAAACATTATATTAGAACAAAGAAAAAGCTTCAAAGAAGATATAATCGAAAGTAGGAAGCAGTAATATACATGCTTAGTTATCGGTTATTCACTTATTTGCCGCCTTGGTGCATTGGACATGAACTAGGACCTTAAGATTATGCATGAGAGTACGTCTGTACGCCACGTTGCACGGGAGAATATAAAAAATGTTCATATGTAGTAACAACATGAGAAATCCGCCCGTTTTCGACATTTTCCATCGAATCGACTTAATGTCAGATCGTCATATTGGCCGCTTTTCTCTCTGAAACGGTTACATTTAGCGGCTGCAAAATTATGTCGCGTGTTGCGGTATGCAGAAAAAACTGAAAACATCATATTAGAACACAGAAAAAGCTTCTAAGAAGATGTAATAGCCAATAAGAAGCAGTACTATTCAAGTTTAAATATCGGTTTATTCACTTATTTGCCGGCTTTGGTACATTGGACATGAGCTAAGTTCTTAAGATTTTGCATGAAAGTACGTCTGTACGCCACGTTGCACGGGAGAATGAGAAAAGCTTTCATATGTAGTAACACCATGAGAAATCCGCCCGTTTTCGTCATTTGCCAAAAGAATCGACTTAACGCCAGATCGTCATATTGGTCGATTTTCTCTCTGAATCGGTCACATACATCGTCTGCAAAGTTATGTCTCTTGCCGCTGTATGCGGAGACACTAAAAGCACCATAGTAGAACACAGAAGAAGCTTCTAAGAAGATGTTATCGGCCAGTAACAAGCAGTAGTAGTCAAGTTTTAGTTATCGGTTATTCACTTATTTGCCGGCTTTGGTACATTGCACATGACCGACGACCTAAAGATTCAGCATGAAACCACGTCTGGAAACCACGTTGCACGGAAGAATGTGGAAACTGTTCATACGTAGTAAAAACTTCAGAAATCCGCCCGCTTTCGTCATTTGCTATCGAATCAACTTTATTGCCACATCTTCACATTGGCCGCTTTTCTCTCTGAAACGGTTACATTTATCGTCTGCAAAATTATGTCGCGTGTTGCGGTATGCGGAGAAAACTGAAAACATCATATTATAACACAGAAATATCTTCTAAGAAGATGTAGTAGCCAGTAAGAAGCAGTACTATTCAAGTTTTAGTTATCGGTTATTCCCTTATTTGTCGGCTTTGGTGCATTGGACAAGAGCTAGGACCTTACGATTTTGCATAAAAGTACGTCTGTACGCCAGAATACAGCATTTTCAGTTGTCAGACGGCTTCTAAAACCGAACTGTTCATTTGACAGCAAATTGTGTGATATCAAGTGATCAATTAACCTTACATGCACAGCCTTTTCGGTAACTTTTGCAAACACTGATGGCATAGAAGTAGGTCTAAAATTATCTATATTATCCCTTTCTCCCTTTTCATAAAGCGGCTTTACTGATGAGTACTTTAATCGGTCAGGAAACTGACCAACTCTAAAGGAAAAATTGCAAATATGGCTAAATACAGGGCTAACATGTGCAGCACAGTACTTTAATATGCTTCTAGGCACTCCATCATATCCATGAGAGTCCTTAGTCTTCAGTGATATAGTTATTGACTCAATCTCTCTCTTGTTTGTATCACAGAGGAGTATTTCAGACGTCAATCTCAGAAAGGTATTTGCGAAGAAATTTGTATGATTTCCTGTTGAAACTAAATTTTTATTTAGCTTGATTGTGACTACTTCTAACATTTTGATATAATTCGCCCTATGTTCTACATGAAATCATTATCCCACTAGTCAGCCAACTGTGCTGTCTATTACTGCTAGTACCCCATTCAGAATGTTCTAATGGAAAACAACTCTCAAAGAGCATGAGAAATGTGCCATGGAAAGCATTGTATTTATCATCTGTATTATTGGCACTATAAACATCTTGCCACTCTTGTTCCTTGACAAGTTTTAAAAACACTCTATTGCTGTTGGATTGACTTTCCTACGTTCTTTGTAACTAAATATGACATTGGGTTGAGTACAAAAACCTTTTAGTGTTAAAATTTGTGCATTATGGTCTGAAAGGCCATTCCCTTTTTTACTAACAGGATGCCCATCTAGTATTGAAGAACGAATAAAAATATTGTCTATAATTGTGCTACTATTCGCCTGCACCCTAGTTTGAAAAAAAAAAAACAAAACACAGTTGGCATCAGATCATATGAATTTAGGAGATCTACCAACATCATTTTTCTTGGGACCGAGCGAGGTGGCGCAGTGGTTAAGGCACTGGACTCACATTCGGGAGGACGACGGTTCAGTCCCGCGTTCAGCCATCTTGATTCAGGTTTTCCGTGATTTCCCTAAATCACTCCCGGCAAATTCTGGGTTAGTTCCTCTCAAAGGGCATGGCCGACTTCCTTCCCCATCCTTCCCTAATCCGATGAGACCAATGACATCGCTGTCTGGTCTCCTTCCCCAAACAACCCAACCCCCCTTTTTCTTGCACAATCATATACAAAATTAATATTGAAGTCCCCACATATAACTACTTTCTGGTACTTCCTACAAAGTGAATCAAGAACCCTCTCTAGCTTAAGCAAAAATGCTCTGAAGTTTGAATTAGAGGCCCTATTAACACCAGCAATTAGAAGTTGAGTTTCACTAAATTCAACAAATGCTGCACAACTTTCAAATATCTGTTCAGTGCAGTGTCGTGATAAGTCTATGGACTCAAATAACGTACTGTTTTTTATGTACGGAGACACCTCCCCACCCCGCAAGGAACTCCTTGAGAAACAGCCAGGTAATATGTAGCCTGGTAAAGGAATCCTATAAATTATCAATTTATTGAAGTGGTGCTCTGATATACAAATAATTTCAGCGTTAACATCTGTTAGCAGTTCACTAACTTTATCTCTAATAACTCTTATATTCTGATGAAATATGCCAATTCCTTCTCTACTTGGAAACATTACATCCTCTGGAGGAGAGCCCTTAGAGGCACGCCGGCCGCGGTGGTCTTGCGGTTCTAAGAGCTCAGTTCGGAACCGCGCGACTGCTACGGTCGCAGGTTCGAATCCTGCCTCGGGCATGGATGTGTGTGACGTCCTTAGGTTAGTTAGGTTTAATTAGTTCTAAGTTCTAGGCGACTGATGACCCCATATGTTAATTTGCATAGTGCTCAGAGCCATTAGAACCATTTTTGAACCTTAGAGGCACTTCCTTTAAGCTGGTATACCAATCAGCTGACTTCAGTATTAAAAAGGTGCAGCTCTAACACCAAATACTACAGGAATTTTTCCATGAGTGACACCACTACCGCCACCACCACCCACTACACTGTCACCTATAAGCTTAGGTAGCCTCTCCTTCGCATACCTATTGAGGTGCAGGCCATGCCTAGTGAAACCCCATCTACTGATAGACCCAACTGGCACCACTGAGATGTGATCCATGCCCTCTCCCATCACTGCACTCCCCAGCCCCACAATTACGCCCCCAACAGCCGCATTAAGGTGTGGCCGATCATTATGCTGAAACAGTTGCACGAAAAGCACATTAGTGCCACCAGTTTGAGTAGCTATCTTAACCAAGTCACCACTGACATCATACCCCCTGTCCCTATTGCGACTGCTCCCAGCACCACCCACTATCACTACCTGATCCTCCTTTGTAAAATTCTTACATAACTCCCCTATGCTTTCAGCCACCTGAGCCAACCCTGCATTAGGCTTCACAATGCTTGTGACCTGGTACTCACTCCACAAAACTTCTTGCAAATGCTGGCCCATACCTCTACCCGGTAACTACCTAGCAGCAGAACCTAGGCCTCCTAATTGCTGAGGACAGCTGCAAGTTACCTCCATATACAGCTACACGAGGCTCCTCTCCGCTCAACTTTGACAGTTTGTCGTATCTATTGCATGTATGCAAAGTAAAACTGTCTGACTACCTTCTTTTCCTATCTATCTTCTTGTCAACTACCAGTTCCCATTCCCCAGCACCCTTCACCCTCCTCAACTTATCTAGTTCCTCCTTTGCGCATTGTAACTGCACCTGAAGGGCACAGATCTTACGCTCCTGCTCCTCTATTAACTTGTTTCTATTACAGATTCTACATTCCCAGGACAGGATCACCCTCAAATGACCACTGGCTTCCCCACCGCATTCCTCCCAATGAAAATACTTTGAACAAATCCCACAGCTTAATCCACTACTCACAAACCTACGACATAGCAATCACTTCTCACTCACGATAAAATTTTACAGTTACTAAAAAAAACTATACGTCTACGTTACCAAAGTTCAGTTACAAAAGCAGCACTATTTAAGAACTAACAACTATGGTCTCGAAATTCTCTGCCTACTAAGAAAGCAGCTACTTGTATTAATACTACTACAACACAGCCGATACCAATACCAGCAAAACTTCACAAAATTATTGGCTAAAACCAAAAAATTTAAACTAAACGCCAGTTGAAAACTAAAGCACGAAATTTACTAAACGACTTCAACACACTGAAAACTCTATAAAACACAGCGAGCGAAAGATTACAAGAGTTTATTAAGTCATTATTTCGCCAAAAATGGCAAGCAACACCACTGCAATCTATTCAGTTTAATAACGTATTACAGAGCACAAACAAGTTCGTCAGTACTTAGCTTATAACCGCTGCAGATGCAGTGCACGCCGCAAAATGTAAACACGCTGATGAGGCGCGAGGCTTAGACGAACCATGGAAGCACACTTACACATAATAGACCACTCGAGTCAATACCACAGGAAGAAACACTGAGATAAATGAATATCCACTAATAATTTGCTTTTACGGCAAAAATAATAACACAAAAAAACTTTAAAATACGTAAATGAAGTCTAAAATTTATAAAACATTAACAAGCTATTTCAACAGCAGTCCAGCTCACGTGACGTCACACCCATGATGATCTGCCCCCCCCCCCCCTGGGAAGGTGGCTATCTACCCCACCTTCGAAATATGCCTATCTATCCCCCTCAGAAGATATCTACCGAGCTACCCATCCATGGAAGATCTCTGTCAACCTGCACCTCCCCTCCTCCCTCAGATGATGTCTGTGTACCTACCCACACCCTTGGAATATGTCTGTCTACCTAAACCCCCCCCCCCCCTTAGAATATGTATGACTACCTACCCCTCCCCACAGAATATGAATGTCTACCTACCCCACCCCTCGGGAGATGTCTGGGTACCTACCCCTCTCAGATGATATCTACCTACACCTCCCACATCGGAAGATTTCATACTACCTCTACCCCATCGAAAGCTGTCTGTCTCTCATCGCTCCACCACCTAATATGTAATTCTACCTACTTGCTCCTTATAAAATGTCAGTCTACGTAACTCTCCACAGGAGATGTCTGTCTACCTGCCCCCTCGTCAGATGTCTGCCTACCTCACCCCCCTAAGGAAGATGTTTGTCCACCTACCTCACCCTGTGAAGATGTCTATCTATACCCCCACAAAAACTCTCTCCCCACCTCGTAAGATGTCTATCACCCTGAAAGATGTCTCTCAACACCCCCCCCCCCCCTCACACTAAGGAGAAGTCTATCTACCTACCTGCCCTCTTGGAATTTGTCTGTCTACCTATCCCAACCCCTACTCAGCCCCCCCACTCGGAAGTTGTTTACCCCTGTCTCGGAAGATGTCTAGAGACCCCCAAACTTTGGAAGGTGTCTTCCAGCCCCTCAGGCGATGTCTGTCTACCCCCCCCCCCTCATAAGATGTCTGTCAGCATACCAACCACCCTGGAATTAGTCTGTCTACCTACCAACTGCCTCGGAATATATCTGTCTACCTCCCACCTCGGAAAATGTCTTCCAAACACAGTCTCAGAAAAGCCCAGTCTACCAACTGCCAAATTTCAACCCCCAGAAGATTTCTATCCAACCCCCCCCCCCCACTCGGAATATGTCTATCTACCTCCACTCTTGGTAGCTATCTACACCTCCCTCTCAGAGAATCTCTAACCCCACTCTCATAGGATGTCTACCTACCCTCACCACCATTCGAAGATGTCTACCCCTTGTAGGATGTCTACTCCACCTGGAATATGTCTGTCTACCCACGTTGGATGATGTCTATCTACTCAGCCCCCCTGGGAAGATGTCTGTTAAACTACCACCCCTTGGAATTTGTTTATCTATCATTACCTGCACAAAATATGTCCATCAACCTACAATCTCCTTCTGAAGATGTCTGTCTACCTACAGCTCCCGCTTGGAAGATGTCTGTCTACCTACAACCCCTCAGAAGACGTCTGTCTACCTACACTCCCCATCGGAAATGTCTGTCTACCTAAGCTCCCTCAAACCATGTCCGATTAGCTGTCCACCCCGGAAGATGTCTGTCTACCTACCCAACCATCAGAAGATGTCTGTCTACCTACCCCTCCCCCTCGGAAAATGTCTGTCTCTCATCCCCCTACCCTGAGTATATGTCAGTCTACTTACCTGCCCCCCTTGGAAAGATCTCTGTATACCTAAACCCAGCCCTCAGAAGATGTATGACTACCTACCCCTTCCATTGGAAGATGTATGTTTTCCAACCCTCCCTTCGGAATATTTCTGCCTACCTACCATCTATCACAAAGGATGTCTGTCAGCCTACAATTCCTTACTGGTGTCTGTCTACATACCCACCCACACTCGGAAGAAGTTTGTCTACCTGTCACTCCTTAGGAAATGTTGGTCTACCAAACCCCTTAGAAGATGTCTGTCTACCTATACACCTCTGATAAGACTGTCTACCTAACCCCCTCTGTAGATGCCTGTCTACCTACCCCCTTGGAATATGTCCGTCCTCCTACAACTCTTCAGAATATGTCTGCCTACCTACCCCCCTCTCGTAAGATATCTGTCTACATATCCCCCCCCTCGCATGATCTGTCTACCTACCCCCTTCCCCTGTCATAAGATGAATGTCTACCTAAACCCCTCAGAAGATGTATGCCTATCTACCCCCTTCAAATGATTCGATTTTATCCCTCCTGTGGGAGATATCTGTCTCCCTACCCCTACCTCTGAGGATATCTGTCTGCCTACCCAACCCCCCCCCCCCCTCTCGGAAGTTGTTAAACTACCACTCCTCTGGGAAGATATCTACTCCCACATCAGAGAATGTCCACACCCCGCTTGGAGGATGTCTGTATACCAAAACGCATACTTTGGAAGATGTCTCCCCCCCTTTGAAAGATGTCTGTCTACCATGAACACCCCTCAGAAGATGTCTGAGTACTGAACTCACCCTCAGAATATATCTCCTCCTTACCTACCCCCCCTCCCTTGGAATATGTCTGTCTACCTACCCATTTCCCATAAGAAGATGACTGTCTACCTTATTCCCCTCAGAAGGTGTATGTCTACATGCCACACCTCGGAACATGTCTGCCTACCTAAAACCCTCGGAAGAGGTCCATCTACCTCGCATCTTGGAAGATATTTATTTACACCCCTCTTGGAAGATATCTACCCCTGTGTTGGAGGATGACTACCTCCCTCTCGGATGATGTCTACCCTCTCTCTGAAATGTCTGTCTACATACCCTCCTCTCAAAAGATATTTCTCCTCCCTCAGATGATGTAAGTCTATCAACCCTCAAATGGAAAATGTCTGTCCTCCTAATCCCCCTCGGAAGATGTCTGTATACCTACCCACCTGTCTGTCTACGTACCCCCACTCCCATGATGTCTGTCTACCTCCCCCTTAGGTATATGTCTGTATACCTACACCCGTTCGGAAGATGTCTGTATACCAAACACTCCTCCGAAGATGACTATCTACCTACCCTGCCTCAGAAGGTGTCAGTCTACCTAACCCCTCGTTGGAAGATGTCTGTCTACAAAACTTCACTGGGAAGATGTCTGCCTACCTAACCCTGTCCATGATAATTGTCTGTTTACCAACACCTCTGCTTCGGAAGATGTCTGCCTACCTACAAATCCCACAACAGAAGAGGTCTGTCTACCTACTTACACCCCTTGGAAGATGTCTCTCTACATCCCTCCAGTCATAAAGTATTGTCTACCAACCCATACTTCTGAATATGTCTGTCAGCCTACCCCAGAAGATGATTGTCTAATTACCCCCTCATCTGAAGATGTCTGTCTACCTAGACCCCACGTGGAAAATGTATGTCTATGTACACCCCTCGGAAAATGTCTGTCTCCCTACACCCCCTCAGAAGATGTGTGTCTACCTACATGAACTTTTGTATGATATCTGTCTACGACGCCCGCACTTGGAAGATGTTTGTCTACCTACCGCACCCATTGGAATATGTCTGTCTATGTACCCACCAACCATCGGAAGATGTATGTCCACCTACACATCCCCCTCGGAAGATGTCTGTCTACCTACACTCATCAGAAGATGTTGTCTACTTTCCACCATCGGAAAATGTCTCTCTACCTACCCCTCTTGGCAAATGTCATTCTACGCCACCCCTCTGAAGAGGTCAGTTTACCTACAACCCCCCAGAAGAAGTCTGTCTAACTACCCCCCCTCTCAAAAAATGTCTATAGTCACCCTGCCTCGGACAATGTCTCTCTGCCTACGCCCCATCATGGAAGATGTCAGTCTACCCACCCACCCATCAGAAGAAGGCTGTCTAAACCATCCCCTCACATGATATGTCTGCCTACCAACCCCTATTGGAAGATGTCTGGCTACCTACCCCACCCCACATCTGAAGATGTCTGTCTACCAACCCTCCACTTGGAAGATATCTGTCCTCCTACAACCCCTCAGAAGATGCCAGTCTACATAAACCCTCTCAGACATTATCTGCCTAAATACCCCTCCTCGGATGGTTTCTGTCTACCTACACCCACAACCCGTCATAATATGAATGTTTACCTAAACCCCTCAGAATCTGTATATTTATCTACCACACCTTGAATGATTTGTCTCTATCTTATCCCTATCTCGGAAGATGTCTGTCTCCCAACCACCCCCTCTGAGGATGTCTGTATACCTACCCCCCTTCTCGAAAGTTGTCTGTGTACATTCACCACACATTTAAACATGTCTATCTATGTACCTCCTCTCGGAAGATATCTATCTATTGCCGCCATGGAAGAAAAGTATCTACCACTCCTCTCAGAAGATATACACTCCCCATCTGAGAATGTCTACATCCTCTCTCGTAGGATGTCTGTCTACCAAACTGCATCCTTTAGAAGATGTTTCCCACCCCTTGAAAAATATCTGTCTTCCAACACCCCCCCTTGGAAGATGCCTGTCTACCGAATCCTGCCTCAGAAGATGTCTCCATACCTACCACCACTCGGAAGATGTCTGTCTACCCACCCACCCCGATCAGAAGATGACGTTATCCCCCTCAGAAGATGTCTGTCTACATACCCTCCCTCAGAAGATGTCTGCCTAGCTAAGACCAGTGGAAGATGTACAACTGCCTCCCATCTCGGAAGACATCTACTCCCCCTCTCGGAGGATGACTATCTCCCTCTTGGAGGATGACTACCTCCTCTCTGAAGATGTCCGTCTATGTACCCTCCCCTCAAAAGATGTCTCTCCCCCCTCAGATGATTTATGTCTACCAACCCCCACATGGAAAATGTCTGTCCTTCTAACCTCCTTGGATGATGTCTGTGTACCTACCCAACTGGAAGATGGCTGTCTACCTACCACCACTCAGGACATGTCTGTCTACCTTCCCCCTAGGTATATGTCTGTATACCTACACCCCTTCCGAAAATGTCTGTCTACCTACCCCATCACTTCAGAAGATGTAATTCTACTTACCACACATCGGAAAGTGTCAGTCTACCTATGCCCCACCGTCAGAAACTATATGTCTACCTTGCCCCTTTGGAAGATGACAGTTTACCAACCCCACTCAAAAGATGTCTGCTTACCTACTCTCCCATCGAAAGATGTCTTTCTACCTACCCCCTCTCGGAAGATTTTGTCTACCCCCTCTCTGAGATGTCATTCTACACCCACTTGGAAGATGCCTATCTAAACCCCTGGGAAGAAATCCCTCCCTCTAAAAATGCCTACCTAAACCCTTCCACATCGGAAGATGCCAATCTAGCCCCCTTCAGCTGATGCCTACCAACACCCACCTCATAAGATTATCTATCCATACCTTCCTCGGAAGAGGTGTATCTACCCCCTCAGAAGATGTGTATCTGCCCCCATCCTTGGAAAATGTCTATCTACCCCCCTCAGAAGCTGTCTCTCTATCCCCCCTTGGAAGACGTCTACCCCCCTTCAGAAGGTTATCTACCCAGCCCAGGCGGAAAATATCTGTATCCCTCCACTAGGAAGGTGACTATCAACCAACACCTCAGAAGATGTCTATCTACCCCACCCACAGATATCTACACCCACTGGAAGATACCTATCCCCACCTCAGAAGATGTATATCCCCCAGGCGGATGTCTATAACTCACCTCATGAAAGATGCCTGTCTATCAACCCCCTCCTCTCAGAATATGTCTGACTACCTACCCCACCCCTGTTAAGATTTCCATCTAGCCCCTCCTCTCAGAGAACATTTATCCTAGACTCAGAAGATTTCTACAGCCTCCCTTCATTTGGAATGTGTCTACTGCCCATTCTGAATATGTTTGTCTACCTCCAAATTCTAGGAAGATGTCTGTATGTCTGTCTACCTCACAAACTCGGGACAAGTCTATCTATCCCCGCTATGGAAGAAATCTATCTAACCCCCTCTCGGAATATGTCTATCTACCCTCCTTGCCAAAGACATCTACACCCCATCTTCGAGGAGCTCTATCCCCCCATCATGAAAGATGCCTGTTTATCTACCCGAACCCATCAGAAGATGTAAGTGTACATACCATCACTTCCCACAGAAGATGTCTGTCTACTTACCGACATTTCTTGGAAGATGTCTGTCTACCGACCCCCCCCCCCCCCCCAACCTCTGAAGATGTCTGACAACTCACCTCCCCCCATGGAAGAATACTATCTCCCCCCTCCCAGAAGATGTCAATCTACTCTCCCCCTCGAAAATATCTCCCCCCCCCGGAAAATGTCTACCTCCCTCTCAAAGGATATCTGTTTACCTATTTCGCCCCAATCGAAAAATGTCTCCCCCCTTGGAAACTGTCGGTCTACCAATCCTCCCCCTTGAAGACGTCTGACTAAGAAACAACCACTCAGAAGATGACTGTCTAACTACCCCTCCTTGGAATTGTTTGTCTACCATTATCACCACAGAAAATGTCTCCCCCCCTCTTGGAGGATGTCTGTCTACCTACCACCCTTCAGAAGATGTCTGACCATGTACCCTGCTTTGGAATATGTCTGTCTACCTACCCCTCGCGGAAGATGTGTGTCTTCCTACCTCCCCACAGAAGATGTAGGTAAACAGATATCTTTCAAGAGGGAGTAGGTACACAGACATCTTGCAAGGGAGTGGTATGTAGACAGAAATTACCAAGGGGTGGGGAATAATTAGACAGACTTCTTCCGAGGGGGGAGGGAAGAGTATTGGTAGACAGGTATCTTCCGAGGGGGGTATGTAGACTGACATTGTCTAAGGGAGTTAGGTAGACATACACATTCCACAGGCAGATAGATAGACAGACATCTTCTGAGGGGGGTTAGGTAGCCATACATCTTCCGACAGGAGAGTTGGTGGACAGACACCTTCCAAGGATGGGGGGTAGGTAGACAGATATTTTCCAAGCGAGATTTAGGTAGACAGGCATTTTCCAAGGAGGGGTAGGTAGACAAACATCTTCCGAGGATGGTTGGGGTAGGAAGACAGACAGTGTGGGGTAGGTAGACAGACATCTTATTAGAGGGTGTATGTAGACAGACAGTATCCGAGGGCAGGTTGTAGGTAGACAGATATCTTACAGGGGGTGGGGTAGGTAGGCACGTATTTTCCAAGGCTGAGAGTATGTAGATAGACATAGTCCCGGTGGGCAATTAGACCGATATCTCCTGAGGGAGGGTAGGTACACAGACATCTTCAGAGTGGGAGGACAGGTAGACAGACACCTTCTAAGAGTGGGATGATAGACATCTTTTCAACTGGGAAAGATAGACATTTTACGAGGGGGGGGGGGAGCAGACATACATCCTCCATGAGGTGGTAGACACACATATTATGAGGGGGGGGGGGGTAGGTAGAAAGATTTCTTATAAGGTGGGGTAGGTTGGTAGACATCTTCTGAGGTTGAGTATGTAGGCACCAAGGGTAGAGGATATGAAGACATATATCTTCCGAGGGGGGGGGGGCAAGGTAGACAGAAATTCTCTAACAGAGGGATGATAGACTTCTTCCGAGGGGGGTAGGTATGCAGACATCGTATGAGGGGGTGTAGGAAGACATACATATACCAAGGCAGGGTAGGTAGACAAAAATCTTCTGAGGGGGGTTGGAAGATAGACCTCTTCTGAGGGGCGAATGGAATACATACATCTTCCGAGGGGGTAGGAAGACAAAGTCCTCCAAGGGGGGGGGGGAGATGAACAGACATCCACCAAGGGGGTTAGATGGATGGTCATCTTCTGTTGTAGTGGGAGGGGGCAGGTAGGCTTCCATCTTCTGGGTGGTCAGTAGACAATCATTTTCTGAGTTGTGGTTCAGTAGGCAATCATGTTCAGAGGGGGGTAGGTAGACAGACATCTTCCGAGGTGGGATGATAGACATCTTCCAAAGGGGTGGAAAGTAGACAGGCATTTTACAAAGTGGGGTGCAGGTGGACTGACATCTCCCATGCATTAGGTGGAAAATCATATTCCGAGGTCGGGTTCGATATACAGACATATTCCGAGGGAGGTGGTAGGTAGACAGCCATCTTCCGAGTGGGGATAGGTAGACATACTTTTCCCGAGAGGGGGTTGGGTAGACAGGCATTTACCGAGGGGATGGGGGGTAGGTAGATAGACATCTTCTGAAGGGGGGTAGGTAGACAGACATCTCCCGAGGAGGGGTGGTAGACATACAACTTTCGAGGGGCGGTAGGTAGACAGACATTTTCTGTTGGAGGGGTTGATTGACAGGCATCTTTCAGAAGTGAGGGGGTGCAGGTAGACTGAAATCTTCCGGGGGTAGGTAGACAATCATCTTCTGAGGGGGTGTTGGGTAGACAGATATCCTCCGGGTTTTGGTAGACATAAATATTCCAAGGTGGGCAGGTAGACAGACATTTTCTGAGGGAGGGCCAGGTTGACAGACATCTTCAAATGGCGGGTTGGTAGACACACAACTTATGAGTGGGGGCGTAGGTAGAGAGACATGTCCGGAGGTGGGGTAGGTAGACATACATGTTCCGAGGGGGGTGGTGGCTAGTCATACGTATTCCGAGTGTGTGTTTATGTGGGCAGACATCTTCCAAGAGGGGCTAGGTAGACAAACATCTTCCAAGGGGGGGGGGGGGTAAGTAGACAGACATCTTCCATGTGGGGTATGTAGACAGACATATTCTGACAGGGTGAGGCAGGCATATACCGTGGTTCGGTAGATAGACAGGCATCTTCGAGGGGGTGCTAGGTAGACATACACCTTCCGAGGGTAGTGGTAGGAAGTCATACATCTTCCAAAGCGGTTTTTTCGGTTGTCAAATGTCTTCCAAGAGGGGGTCTGCACACATACATCCTCCAGGGATGGGAGGAGGGTTTGACAGAGATCTTCGGAGGTGGGGTAGTCAGTTACACATCTTTTGAAGTGGGTGTAGGTAGGCAGACACCTTCTAAATGGCGGTACCTAGGAAGATAGGCAGACATCTTCGGGGGGGGGGGGAGGTAGGTAGACAGACAGTTTCTGATTGTGAGAATGGTGGTGGTGGTGGTTAGCGTTTAATGTCTCGTCAACAACGAGGTCATTAGAGACGGAGCGCAAGCTCGGGTTAGGGATGGATTGGGAAAGAAATTGGCCGTGCCCTTTCAGAGGAACCATCCCGGCATTTGCCTGAAACGATTTAGGGTAATCACGAAAAACCTAAATCAGGATGGCCGGAGACGGGATTGAACCGTCGTCCTCCCGAATGCGAGTCCAGTGTGCTAACCACTGTACCACCTCTCTCGATGTGTGAGAATGGTAGACAGACAGATAGTGTGGGAGATCAGAGACAGTCATATTCTGAGGGTGGGGTATGTAGACAGCCATCTTCTGAGGGGGTAGATAAGAGTCTTCTGAAGGTGATGGAGAGATAGTCATCTTCCAAGTGCAGGTAGATAGGAATCTTCTGAGTTGGGGTAGCTTCCGAGCTAGGCGATAGATAGGCATCTTCACAGGGGGGATGTTAGATTGGCATGTTATGGGGTGGGGGGGGGGGCGAGTAGACAAACATCACCCGATAGGTGGTATGTATAGAGACATCTTCCATGGAGTAGAAGGTAGGCAGACATCTTCTGAAGGGTGGGGTAGGGAGACAGACATCATCAGAGCAGTAGTAGGTAGACAGACATTTTCTGAAGGGGGTGTATGTAGACAAATATTTTCTTAGATGGAGGGTAGCTGGGCAGACATCTTCCAAGGGGTGGGGAGGGGGTAGGTAGACAGGCCTCTTCCAAAGGTGTGTAGGTAGACAGACATCTTCCAAGAAGGGGTATGTAGGCAAACATCTTCTGAAGGGTGGGTTAGGGAGACAGGCATCATCCACGTGCGGAGTAGGTAGAGAGTGATCTTCTGAGGGGGGTGGGGGATGTAGATAGAAAGACATATTTTGAGAGGCTGGTAGGTAGGCAGACATGCTCCAAACGAGGGGGGGGGGTGTTAAGTAGACAGGTATCTTCCGAGGGTGTGTAGGTAGACAGTCATCTTCTGAGGGGGGAGGGGGTGGGAAAACTGACGTTTTCCGGTTGGGGGGATAAGTAGAGAGTCATCTTCTGAGGGGGAAGTGGGTAGACACACATTTTCAGAAGGATTGAGTAGGTAGGCAGACATATTACGAGGGGGGGGGGGGGGTGGCGGGTGTACGTAGACAGTCATCTTACGAGGGGGGAGGGGGGTAAAAAGACAGGCATGTTCCAAGGTCCTCTATCAACTGCAAGACACCAGAACCGGCCTACAGTTGAATTTTCGATACCTAAAACTTGAGTAGTACTACTTCTTACCTGCCGATTGCATCAAATTAGAAGCCCCTATTTTGTTGTTTGTGGTGCGACCGCATACCTCAGCACATGACGTAAGTTTCCAGATGTATATGTAAACAGTTCCGTGAGCAAAGCTGCCACTGCGACGATCTGGCATTACGATTAGGCGCGTGAGTGCGTGTGAAATCGCTCTCTAAGTTTTCATACATTTATAGGTTTCAGATACATATTTTAACGGTTTTTGTGATAATATTTACTATATAAGATACTTGTTAATGGTTTCTTCATTCACCTCCGCCTTTCTTGGGTTGTGACCTGATATTTGCGAGTGTTTCGTATCGAGCAACTTAACTTCTTACCTGTGTTTACATTCCGCGCTGACCAGTTGCAGCTGTAGCGGCGCATCCAAAGCTAAGTACTAATTAGTTGTTTGTGTATAGTGGTTTATTTTGAAACTTTAGTAGTCTTCAATCGGTGTTCTTGTTGTTTCCTGGTGAAATAATTTCAGAAGAAATTGTCGCGAACTGTTTTCAGTTTCGTTACTGTGCCATTAGACGTTTGATAATCTTTCTGTTTTACCTTTTGTTTTATTTGCTGTTGATAAATACTGTTAATAATAGTAGCTACTTCCCTTGTACAGCAAGATTATGATTATTGTAGTCAGTTTTTTAACAGATTCTTATTGTACTAAAGGAACTTAATTAAATGCGAAAGGTTTTCTTAGGTTTTTAATATATATTAACACGTTTCACATTTCCCCGTGCAACGTGACGTTCAGACCTCGTTTGATGCAAAAGCTTGAGGTCCTCGATCATGTCCAAGGCACCAAAGCCGGCTAATAAGTCAGTAATCTATAACTAAAACTTGAAATGTACTGCTTCTTACTGGCCGAATACATCTTCTTAACACCTTCTTCTGTCTTCTACTGTGGTGCTTTTAGTGTCTCCGCAAACCGCAGCAGGCGACATAAGTTTGCAGACTATAAATTTAACCGTCTCAGAGCGTAAAGCGGCCGATGTGACGATCTGCCAATAAGTCGATTCGACAGCAAATGAAGAAAACGGTCGGATTTGTCAGGTTTTTACTACAAATGGACACTTTTCACATCATCCCGTGCAACGCGGCGTCCAGACAGCGTTTCATGCAAAATCTTAAGGCCCTAGCTCATGTCCAAGGTACCAAAGCAGGCTAATAAGTCAATAAATGATAACTAAAATTTGAATTGTACAACTTATTACTGGTTCTTTCTCGCTGATTACACCAACAGAGAAGCTTCATCTGTGTTCTACTGTGATGCTTTGACTGTCTCCGCATAACGCAGCACGCGACATAAGCTTGCAGATCTGGCAATTAGTCGATTAAATAGAAAATGACGAAAACGGGAGGATTTCTCAGGTTTTTACTACATATGAACACTTTTCACATTCTCCCGCGCAACGTGGCAGACAGACCTCGTTTCATGAACAATCTCAAGGTCATAGCTCATGTACAAATAACCAAAGCCGGTTAATAAGTCAATAATAGATAAGTAAAATGTGAATTGTAATGCTTCGTACTGGCCGATTACATCTTCTGAGAGTCTTCTTCTGTGTTCTACTATGGTTCTTTTAGTGTCTAAGCATAGCGAAGGTCACGATATAGTTTTGCAGAAGATAAATATAACCATTGCAGAGAGAAAAGCGGCCAATATGACGATCTGGCATTAAGTCGATTCGATATCAAATGACGAAAACGGCCGAATGTGTCAGGTTTTCACTACATATGAACACATTTCACATTCCCCCGTGCAACGCGGCTGCTCGACCTCCCTTCATGCCAAATCTTAAGGTCCTAGCTCATGTCCAAGGCACCAAAGCCGGCTAAAAAGTCAATAATCGATAACTAAAACTTGAATTGTACTACTTCTTACTGGCTATTACATCAACATAGAACCTTCTTCTGTGTTCTGTTATGGTGCTTTTATTGTCCCCGCATACCGCAGCACGCGACTTAGCTTTGCAAACGATAAATGTAACCGTTTCAGAGAAAAGAGCGGCCAATATGACGATCTGGCAAAAGTCGACTCGATAGCAAATGACGATCTCACTTTAAGTCGATTTGATAACAAATGACGAAAACGGACGGATTTCCAGGTTTTTACTACTTGTGAACACAGTCTCCCTTGTACCGCGGCTGCTAGTTCTTCTGTGGTGCAAAATTGTAAGGTAATAGCTCAAGTCCTACGCACCAAAGAAGGGTAAAAAGTCAATAATCGATAACTAAAACTTGAATTGTACTACTTCTTACTGCCTATTACATCAACTTAGAAGCCTCTTATGTGTTCTGCTATGCTGCATTTAGTGTCTCCGCATACCGCAGCACGCGACATAGATTTGCAGTCCATAAATGTAACCGTTTCAGAGAGAAGACCGGCCAATGTGACGATCTAGTTAAAAGCCGATTCGATAACAAATGACGAAAACGGACTGATTTCTCTGTTTTTTACTACAAATTAACACTTTTCACATTCTCTCGTGCAACGCGGCTGCTAGACCTCCCATCATGCAAAATCGTAGGGTCCTAGCTCATGTCAAAGGCACCAAAGGCTAAAAACACAGTAATCGATATCTAAAACTTGTATTGTAATACTTCATACTGGCTATTACATCAACTTAGAAGCTTCTTCAGTGTTCTACTGTGGTGCATTTAGTGTCTCCGCGTACCGCAGCATGCGACATAGCTTTACAGCCGATAAATGTAACCGTTTTAGAGAGAAGAGCGGCCAATGTGACGATTAGACTTTAACTCGAATCGATAACAAATGACGATAACGGACGGATTGCTCAGGTTTTTACTACATATGAACACTTTTCACATTCTCCCGTGCAATGCGGCTGCTGGGCCTCCTTTCATGCAAAATCTTGAGGTCCTAGCTCATGTCTAAGGCACCAAAGATGGGTAAAAAGTCAATAATCGATAGCTAAAACTTGAGTTGTACTGCTTCTTACTGGCTATTACTTCATTTTAGAAGCTTCATCTGTGTTCTACTATGGTGCTTTTTATATCTCCGCATACGCAGCACGCGCCATAGCTTTGCAGACGATAAATTTAACCGTATCAGAGAGAAGAGCGTCTAATCTGACGATCTGGCATAAGTCGATTCGATAGCAAATGACGAAAACGGGCGGGTTTCTCAGGTTTTCACTACATATGAACAGTTTTGCACATTCCCCCGAGCAACGCGGCTACTAGAGCTCCCTTCATGCAAAATCTGTAGGTCCTAGCTCATGCCCAACGCAACAAAGCCGTCTATAAAATCAATAATCGATAACTAAATTTGAATTGTACTGCTTCGTACTAGCTATCACATGAACTTAGAAGCTTCTTCTGTATTCTATTATGGTGCTTTTAGTGTCTGCGCATACCGCAGCACGCGACATATCTTTGCACACGATAAATGTAACGGTTTCAGAGAGAAAAGCGGGCTATATGACGATCTTGCATTAACCTGATTCGATAGCAAATGACGCAAACGGGCGGATTTCTCATTTTTTCACTACATATGAACACTTTTCACATTCCCCAGTGCAACACAGCTCCTAGACCTCCCTTCATGCAATATCTTAAGATCCTAGCTCATGTCAAAGGCACCAAAGCCGTGTAAAAGGTCAATAATCGATAACTAAAACAAAAATTGTAATGCATAGTACAGGCTATCACATCATCTTTGAAGCTTCTTCTGTGTCCTATTATGGTGCTTTTATTGTCTCCGCATACCTCAGCACGCGACATAGCTTTGCACACGATAATTGTAACCGTTTCATTGAGAAGAGCGGCCAATATGACGATCTGGCAAAAGTCAAATCGATAGCAAATGACGAAAACGAGCGGATTTCTCCGGTTTTCACTACATATGAACACTTTTCACATTCCCCCGTCCAACGCGGCTGCTAGACCTAATTTCATGCAAAATCTTAAGGTCCTAGCTCATGTGCAAGGCACCAAAGCCGTCTAAAAAATCAATAATCGATAACTTAATCTAGAATTGTACTGCTTCGTTTTGGGTATCTCACCAACTTAGAAACTTCTTCTGTGTTCTATTATGATGCTTTTAGTGTCTACGCATACCGCAGTACGCGACATAGCTTTGAACACGATACATGTAACCGTTTCAGAGAGAAGAGTGGCCAATATAACGATCTGGCAAAAGTCGATTCGATAGCAAATGACGAAATCGGCGGTTTTCTCAGGTTTTCACTAAATATGAACACTTTGCACTTTCCCCCGTGGAACGCGGCTGCTAGAACTCCCTCATGCAAAATCTTAAGGTCCTAGCTCATGTCCTAGGCACCAAAGCCGTCTAAAAAGTCAATAATCGATAACAAAAACTTGAATTGTACTGCTTCGTACTGGTTATCACATCAACTTAGAAGCTTATTCTGTGTTCTATTAGGGTGCTTTTAGTGTCTACGCATACCGGAGCACGCGACTTAGCTTTGCACACGATAAATGTAACGGTTTCAGACAGAAATGCGGATAATATGACGATCTGGCATTAAGTCGATTCGATAGCAAATGAGGAAAACGGGCGGATTTCTCAAGTTTTCACTACATATAAACACTTTTCACATTCCCCCATGCAACGCGGCTGCTAGACCTCCCTTCATGCAAAATCTTAAGGTCCTAGCTCATGTCCAAGGCACCAAAGCCGTCTAAAAATTCAATAATCGATAACTGAAACTTGAATTGTACTGCTTCTAACTGGCTATCACATCAACTTAGAAGCTTCTTCTGTGATCTATAATGGGGCTTTTAGTGTCTCCGCATACCGCAGCACGCTACATAGCTTTGCACACGATAAATGTAACTGTTTCAGAGAGATAACCGGCCAATATGACGATTTGGCATTAAGTCGATTCGATAGCGTATGACGAAAACGGGCGGAATTCTCAGGTTTTCACTACATATGAACACTTTTCACATTCCCCCGTGCAACGCGGCTGCTACACTTCCATTCATGCAAAATCTTAAGGTCCTAGCTCATGTCCAAGGCACCAAAGCCGTCTAAAAAGTCAATAATCGATAACTAAAACTTGAATTGTACTGCTTCGTACTGGCTATCACATCAACTTGGAATATTCTTCTGTGTTCCATTATCGTGCTTTTAGTGTCTCTGCATTCCGGAGCACGTTACATAGCTTTGCACACTATAAATCTAACCTTCTCTGAGAGAAGAGCGGCCAATATGACGATGTGGCATTACGTCGATTCGATAGCAAATGACGAAAACGGGTGGATTTCTCATGTTTTCACTACATATGATCACTTTTCACATTCCCCCGTGCAACGCGGCTGCTAGACCTTACTTCATGCAAGGTCGTAAAGTCCTAGCTCATGTTCAAGGCACCAAAATCGTCTAAAAATTAAATAATCGATAACTAAATCTTGAATAGTACTGCTTCGTACTGGCTATCACATCAGCTTAGAAGCTTTTTCTGTTTTATATTATTGTGCTTCTAGTGTCTCTGCATACCGCAGCACGCGACATAGCTTTGCACACGATGAATGTAACCGTTTCAGAGACAAGTGCGGCCAGTATGACGATCTGGCATTAAGCTGATACGATAGCATATGACGAAAACGGGCGGATTTCTCAGGTTTTCACTACATATGAACACTTTTCACATTCCCCCGTGCAACGCGGTTGCTAGACCTCGCTTCATGCAAAATCTTAAGGTCCTTGATCATGTCTAGTGCACCGAAGCCGTCTAACAAGTTATTAATCGATAACTAAAACTTGAATTGTACTGCTACGTAATGACTTTCACAGCAACTTAGAAGCTTCATATACGTTCTATTATGGAGCTTTTAGTGACTCCGCATACCGCAGCACGCGACATAGCTTTGCAAACCATAAATGTAACCGTTTCAGAGAGAAGAGCCGCCAATATGACGATCTGGCAAATGTCGATTCGATAGCAATGAGGAGAACGGACGGATTTTCCAGGTTTCCACTGCATATGAACACTTCCCACATTCCCCTGTCAAACGCGGATGCTAGACCTCCCTCATGCAAAATCTTAAGGAAATACCTAATGTCCAAGCCACGAAAGCCGTGTAAAAAGTCAATGATCGATAGTTAAAACTTGAATTGGACTGCTTCGTACTGGCTATCACATCAACTTAGAAGCTTCTTCTGTGATCCATTATGGTGCTTTTAGTGTCTCCACATACCGCAGCACGCGACATATCTTTGCACACGATAAATGTAACGGTTTCAGAGAGAATAGCGGGCAATATGACGATCTGAAATTAAGTCGATTCGATAGCAAATGACGAAATCGCTCGGATATCTCAGGTTTTCTCTACATATGAACACTTTTGACATTCCCCCGTGCAACGCTTCTCTTAGACATCCCTTTATGCAATATCTTAAGGTCCTAGCTCATCTCAAAGGAACCAAAGCCGTTTAAAAAGTCAATAATCGATAACTAAAACTTGAATTGTACTGCTTCGTACAGGTTATCACATCAACTTAGAAGCTTCTTCTGTGTTCTATTATGGTGATTTTAGAGTCTACGCATACCGCAGCATACGACATAACTTTGCACACGATAAATGTAACGGTTTCAGAGAGAAAAGCGGGCTATATGACGATCTGGCATTAAGCTGATTCGATAGCAAATGACGAAAACGGGCGGATTTCTCAGGTTTTCACTACATATGAACACTTTTCACATTCCCCAGTGCAACACAGCTCCTAGACCTCCCTTCATGCAATACCTTAAGGTCCTAGCTCATGTCAAAGGCACCAAAGACGTGTAAAAAGTCATTAATCGATAACTAAAACAAAAATTGTAATGCTTAGTACAGGCTATCACATCATCTTTGAAGCTACTTCTCTGACCTATTATGGTGCTTTTATTGTCTCTGCATACCTCAGCACGCGACATAGCTTTGCACACGATAATTGTAACCGTTTCATTGAGAAGAGCGGCCAATATGACACTCTGGCAAAAGTCGAATCGATAGCAAATGACGAAAACGGGCGGATTTCTCCGGTTTTCACTACATATGAACACTTTTCACATTCCCCCGTCCAACGCGGCTGCTACACCTCCATTCATGCAAAATCTTAAGGTCCTAGCTCATGTCCAAGGCACAAAAGCCGTCTAAAAAGTCAATAATCTAAAACTAAATCTTGAAATTTACTGCTTCGTACTATCTATCACATCAACTTAGAAGCTTTTTCTGTGTTCTACTATGGTGCTTTTAGTGTCTCCGCATACCGCAGCACGCGACATAGCTTTGTACACGATAAATGTAGCGGTTTCAGAGAGAATAGCGTGCAATATGACGATCTGAAATTGATTCGATAGCAAATGATGAAAACGCTCGGATATCTCAGGTTTTCTCTACATATGAACACATTTCACATTCCCCCGTGCAACGCGTCCCTTAGACATCCCTTTATGCAATATCTGCAGGTCCTAGGTCATCTCAAAGGAACCAAAGCCGTCTAAAAAGAAAATAATCGATAGATAAAACTTGAATTGTACTGCTTCGTACTGGCTATCACATCAACTTAGAAGCTTCTTCTGTGTTCAATTATGGTGATTTTAGTGTCTCCGCATACCACAGCACGCGACATAGCTTTGCACACGATAAATGTAACCGTTTCAGAGACAAGTGCGGCCAGTATGACGATCTGGCTTTAAGTCGATTCGATAGCAAATGACGAAAACGGGCTTATTTCTCAGGTTTTCACTACATATGAACACTTTTTACATTCCGCCGTGCAACGCGGCTGCTAGACCTCACTTCATGAAAAATCTTAAGGTCCGAGCTCATGTCGAAGGCACCAAAGCCGTATAAAAAGTCAATAATCGATAACAAAAACTTGAATAGTCCTGCTACGTACTGGCTGTCACATCAACTTAGAAGCTTCTTCTGTGTTCTATGATGGTGCTTTGAGGGTCCCCGCGTACCGCAGCACGCTACATAGCTTTGCACACGATAAATGTAACCGTTTCAGAGAGAAGACCAGTTATAAGACGAACTTGCAAAAGTCGATTCGATAGCAAATGACGAAAAGGGCGGATTTCTAAGGTTTTCACTACATATGAACACTTTTCACATTACCCCGTGCAACGCGGCTGCTAGACGTCCCTTCATGGAAAATCTTAAGGTCCTAGCTCATGTGCAATGCACCATAACCGTCTAAAAGGTCAATAATCGATAACTAAAACTTGAATTGTACTGATTCGTTTTGGCTATCACACCAACTTAGAACCTTCTTCTGTGTTCTATTATGGTGCTTTTAGTGTCTCCGCATACCGCAGCACGCGACAAAGCTTTGCACACGATAAATGTCACCGTTTCAGAGAGAAGAGCCGAAAATATGACGATCTGGCAAATGTCGATTCGATAGCAAATCACGAAAACGGGTGTATTTCCCAGGTTTTCACTACATATGAACACTTTTCACATTCCCCAGTGCATTACGGCTGCTAGACCTCCCTTCATGCAAAATCTTAAGGTCCTAGCTCATGTCCAAGGCACCAAAGCCGTCTAAGAAGTCAATATCGATAACTAAAACCTGATTTGTACTGCTTCTTACTGGCTATCACTTCAACTTAGAAGCTTCTTCTGTGATCCATTATGGTGCTTTTAGTGTCTCCGCATAACGCAGCACGCGACATGGCTTTGCACACGAATAATGTAACCGTTTCAGAGAGAGGAGCGCGAAATATGACGATCTGGCATTAGGTCGATTCGATGGCAAATGACGAAAACGGGCGGATTCCTCAAGTTTTCACTACATATGAACACTTTTCACATTCCCCAGTGCATGACGGCTGCTAGACCTCCCTTCATGCAAAATCTTATGGTCCTACCTCGCGTCAGAGGCAACAAAGCCGTCTAAAAAGTCAATACTCAAAAATTAAAACTTGAATTGTACTGCGTCGTATTGGCTATCACATCAACTTAGAAGCTTCTTCTTTGATCTATTATGGTGCTTTTAGTGACTCCGCATACCGCACCACGTGACATAGCTTCGCACACTATAAATGTAACCGTTTCAGAGAGAAGTACGTCCAATATGACGATCTGGCATTAAGTCGATTCGATAGCAAATGAAGAAAACGGGCGGGTTTATCAGGTTTTCACTACATATGAACACTTTTCACATTACCCCGTGCAACGCGGCTGCTGGATCTCCCTTCATGCAAAATCTTAAGGTCCTAGCTCATGTCCAAGGCACCAAAGCCGTATAAACAGTCAATAATCGATAACTAAAATTTGAATTGTACTGCATCTAACTGGCTATCACATCAACTTAGAAGCTTCTTCTGTGTTCTATTATGTTGCTTTTAGTGTCTACGCATACCGCAGCACGCAACATAGCTTTGCACACGATAAATGTAACCGTTACAGAGAGAAGAGCGGCCAAATTGACGATCTGGCAAAAGTCGATTCGATAGCTAATGTCGAAAACGGGCAGATTTCTCACGTTTTCACTGCATATAACCACTTTTCACATTCCCCCGTGCAACGCGGCTACTAGATCTCCCTTCATGCAGAATCTTAAGGTCCTAGCTCATGTCCAAAGCACCAAAGCCGTCTAAAAAGTCAATAATCGATAACTAAAACTTGAATTGTACTGCTTCGTGCTGGCTATCACATCAACTTAGAAGCTTCTTCTGTGTTCTATTATGATGCCTTTAGTGTCTCCGCATACCGCAGCACGCGACATAGCTTTGCACACGATAAATGTAACCGTTTAACTGAGAAGAGCGGCCAATATGACGATCTGGCATTAAGTCGATTCGATAGCAAATGACGAAAACGAATGGATTTCTCAGGATTTCACTACATTTGAACACTTTTCACATTCCCCCGTCCAACGCGGCAGCTAGACTGCTTTCATGCAAGGTCGTAAGGTCCCAGCGCATGTCCAAGGCACCAATATCGTCTAAAAAGTCAAAAATCGATAACTAAATCTTGAATTGTACTGCTTCGTACTGGCTATCACATCAACCTAGAAGCTTCTTCTGTGTTCTATTATGGTGCTTCTAGTGTCTCCACATACCACAGCACTCGACATAGCTTTGAACACGAAAAAAATAATAGTTTCCGAGAGAAGAGCGGCCAATATGACTATCTGGCATTAAGTCGATTCGATAGCAAATGACGAAAACGGGCGGATTTCTCACGTTTACACTACATATGAACACTTTTCACATTCCCCCGTCCAACGCGGTTGCTAAACCTCCCGTCATGCAAGGTCGTAAGGTCCTAGCTCATGCCCAAGTTACCAAAATCGTCTGAAAAGTCAATAATCGATAACTAAAACTTCAATATTACTGCTTAGTACTGACTATCTCATCAACTTAGAAGCTTCTTCTGTGTTCTATTATGGTGCTTTTAGTGTCTACGCATACCACAGCAGCGGCATTGCTTTGCACACGATAAATGTAACCGTTTCAGAGAGAATACCGGCCAATATGACGATCTGGCATTAAGTCGATTCGATAGCAAATGACGAAAACGGGCGGATTTCTCAGGTTTTCACAACGTATGAACAGTTTTCACATTCCACAGTGCAACGCGGCTACTAGACCTACCTTTATGCAAAATCTTAAGGTCCTAGCTCATGTCCAAGACACCAAAGCCGTTTAAAAAGTCAATAATCGATAACTGAAACTTGAAATGTACTGCTTCGGACTGGCTATCACACCAATTTAGAAGCTTCTTTTGTGTTCTGTAATGGTGCGTTTAGTGCCTCCGCATACCGCAGCACGCGACACAGCTTTGCACAGGATAAATGTTACCGTTTAACAGAGAAGAGAGGCCAATATGACGATCTGGCATTAAGTCGATTCGATAGCAAATGACGAAAACGAGTGGATTTCTCAGGATTTCACTACATTTGAACACTTTTCACATTCCCCCGTCCAACGTGGCAGCTAGGCTGCTTTCATGCAAGGTCTTAAGTTCCCAGCGCATGTCCAAGGCACAAATATCGTCTAAAAAGTCAATAATCGATAACTAAATCTTGAATTGTACTGCTTCGTACTGGCTATCACATCAACCTAGAAGCTTATTCTGTGTTCTATTATGGAGCTTTTAGTGTCTCCGCATACCGCAGCACGCGACATAGCTTTCATAGCTTTGCACACGAGAAATGTAAACATTTCAGAGAGAAGAGCGGCCAATATGACGATCTGGCATTAAGTCGACTCGATAGCAAACGACGAAAACGGGCGGATTTCTCAGGTTTTCACAACGTATGAACAGTTTTCACATTCCACAGTGCAACGCGGCTACTAGACCTACCTTTATGCAAAATCTTAAGGTCCTAGCTCATGTCCAAGGCCCCAAAGCCGTCTAAAAAGTCAGTAATCGATAACTAAAACTTGAATTGTACTGCTTCGTACTGGCTATCACATCAACTTAGAAGCTTCATCTGTGTTCTATTATGGTGTTTTTAGTGTCTCCGCATACCGCAGCACGCGACATAGCTTTGCACACGATGAATGTAACCGTTTCATAGAGAAGAGCGGCCAATTGGACGATATGACAAAAGTCGATTCGATAGCAAATGACGAAAATTGGCGGATTTCACAGGTTTTCACTTTATATGAACACTTTTCACATTCCCCCGTGCAACGCGGCTCCTAGATCTCCCTTCAAGCAAAATCTTAAGGTCCTAGCTCATGTCCAAGGCACCAAAGCCGTCTAAAAAGTCAACAATCGATAGCTAAAAATTGAATTGTATTGCTTCGTTTTGGCTATCATATCAACTTAGAAGCTTCTTCTGTGTTCTATTATGGTGCTTTTAGTGTCTCCGCATATCGCAGCACGCGACATGGCTTTGCACACGATAAATGTAACCGTTTTAGTGAGAATACCAGCCAAAATGGCGATATGGCATTTAGTCGATTCGATAGCAAATGACGAAAACGGGCGGATTTCTCAGGTTTTTTTTGCATATGAAAACTTTTCACGGTCTCCAGTGCAACGCGGCTGTTAGACCTCCCTTCATTCAAAATCGTAAGGTCCTAGCTCATGTCCAAGGCACCAAAGCAGTCTAAAAAGTCAATAATCGATAACTAAAACTTGAACTGTACTGCTTCGTACTGTCTATCACATCAACTGAGAAGCTTCTTCTGTGATCTATTATGGTGCGTTTAGTGTCTCCGCATACCGCAGCGCGAGACCTTGCTTTGCACACGATAAATGTAACCGATTCAGAGAGAAGAGCGGCCAATATGACGATCTGGCATTAAGTCGATTCGGTAGCAAGTGGCGAAAACGGGCGGATCTCTCAGGTTTCCACTACATATGAACACATTTCACATTCCCCCATGCAACGCAGCTCCTAGATCTCCCTTCATGCAATATCTTAAAGTCGACGCTTATGTCAAAGGAACCAAAGCCTTCTTAAAAGTCAATAATCGATAACTGAAACTTGAATTGTACTGCTTCGTACTGGATATCATGTCATCATAGAAGATTCTTCTGTGTTCTGTTATGGTGCTTTTAGTGTCTCCGCATACCGCAGCACGCGACATAGCTTTGCACACGATAAACGTAATCATTTCAGAGAGAATAGCGGGCAATATGACGATCTGGCATTAATTCGATTCGATAGCAAGTGGCGAAAACGGGCGGATCTCTCAGGTTTCCACTACATATGAACACATTTCACATTCCCCCATGCAACGCAGCTCCTAGATCTCCCTTCATGCAATATCTTAAAGTCGACGCTTATGTCAAAGGAACCAAAGCCTTCTTAAAAGTCAATAATCGATAACTGAAACTTGAATTGTACTGCTTCGTACTGGATATCATGTCATCATAGAAGATTCTTCTGTGTTCTGTTATGGTGCTTTTAGTGTCTCCGCATACCGCAGCACGCGACATAGCTTTGCACACGATAAACGTAATCATTTCAGAGAGAATAGCGGGCAATATGACGATCTGGCATTAATTCGATTCGATAGCAAATGACGAAAACGGGCGGATTTCTCAGGTTTTCACCACACATGAACACATTTCACATTCTCCCGTGCAACGCGGATGCTAGACTCCTTTCATGCAAGGTCGTAAGGTCCTAGCGCATGTACATGGCACCAAAATCGTCTAATAAGTCAATAATCTGTAACTAAATCTTGAATTTTACTGCTTCGTACTGGCGATCACATCAACCTAGAAGCTTTTTCTGTGTTCTATTATGGTGCTTCTAGTGTCTCCGCATACCACATCACGCGACATAGCTTTTCACACGATAAATGTAACCGTTTCAGAGTGAAGAGCTGCCAATATGACGATCTGGCATTAAGTCGATTCGATAGCAAATGACGAAAAAGGGCGGATTTCTCACGTTTACACTACATGTGAACACTTTTCACATTCCCCCGTCCAACGCGGTTGCTAAACCTAGCGTCATGCAAGGTCGTAAGGTCCTAGCTCATGACCAAGTCACCAAAATCGACTGAAAAGTCAATAATCGATAACTAAAACTTCAATTGTACTGCTTAGGACTGACTATCTCATAAACTTAGAAGCTTCTTCTGTGTTCTATTATGTTGCTTTTAGTGTCTCCGCATACCACAGCAGCGACATTGCCTTGCACACGATAAATGTAACCGTTTCAGAGAGAATACCGGCCAATATGACGATCTGTCATTAATTTGATTCGATAGCAAATGACGAAAACGGGCGGATTTCTCAGGTTTTCACAACGTATGATCACTTTTCACATTCCCCAGTGCAACGCGTCTACTAGACCTACCTTTATGCAAAATCTTAAGGTCCTAGCTCATGTCCAAGGCACCAAAGCCGCCTAAAAAGTCAACAATCGATGGCTAAAAATTGAATTGTACTGCTTCGTTTTGGCTATCACACCATCTTAGAAGCTTCTTATGTTTTCTATTATCGTGCTTTTAGTGTCTCCACATACCGCAGCACGCGACAAAGCTTTGCACACGATAAATGTAACCGTTTCAGAGAAAAGAGCGGCCAGTGTGACGATCTGACATTAAGTCGATTCGATAACAAATGACGAAAACGGACGGATAACTAGGTTTTTACTACATATGAACAGTTTTCACATTCTCCCGTGCAACTCGGCAGCTAGTCCTCCTTTCATGCAGAATCTTAAGGTCCTAGCTCATGTCCAAGGAACCAAAGCCAGCTAAAAAGTCAATAATCGATACCTAAAACTTGAATTGTACTACTTCTTACTGGCTATTACATCATCTTAGAAGCTTCATCTGTGTTCTACTATGGTGCTTTCAGTGTCTCCGCATACCGCAGCACGCGACATAGCTTTCCAGACGATAAGTACAACCGTTTCAGAGAGAAGAGCAGCCAATGTGACGATCTGGCTTTAAGTCGATTCGATAACAAATGACGAAAACGGACGGATTTCTCAGGATTTTACTACATATGAACACATTTCAGATTCTCCCGTGCAACGCGGCTGCTAGTCCTACTTTCATGCAGAATCTTAAGGTCCTAGCTCATGTCCAAGGCTCCAAAGCCAGCTAAAAAGTAAATAATCAGTACCTAAAACTTGAATTGTACTACTTCTTACTGGCTATTACATCAACTTAGAAGCTTTATCTGTGTTTTACTATGGTCCTTTTAGAGTCTTCGCATACCGCAGCACGCGACATAGCTTTGCAGACGATAAGTACAACCGTTTCAGAGAGAAGAGCGGCCAATGTGACGATCTGGCTTTAAGTCGATTCCATAACAAATGACGAAAACGGACGGATTTCTCAGGTTTTTACTACATATGAACACTTTGCACATTCTCCCGTGCAACTCGGCTGCTAGTCCTCCTTTCATGCAGAATCTTAAGGTCCTAGCTCATGTCCAAGGCACCAAAGCCAGCTAAAAAGTCAATAATCGATACCTAAAACTTGAATTGTACTACTTCTTACTGGCTATTACATCATCTTAGAAGCTTCATCTGTGTTCTACTATGGTGCTTTCAGTGTCTCCGCATACCGCAGCACGCGACAAAGCTTTCCAGACGATAAGTACAACCGTTTCAGAGAGAAGAGCAGCCAATGTGGCGATCTGGCTTTAAGTCGATTCGATAACAAATGACGAAAACGCACGGATTTCTCAGGATTTTACTACATATGAACACATTTCACATTCTCCCGTGCAACGCGGCTCCTAGTCCTCCTTTCATGCAGAATCTTAATGTCCTAGCTCATGTCCAAGGCTCCAAAGCCAGCTAAAAAGTAAATAATCAGTACCTAAAACTTGAATTGTACTACTTCTTACTGGCTATTACATCAACTTAGAAGCTTCATATGTGTTCTACTATGATGCTTTTAGTGTCTCCGCATACCGCAGCTCGCGACATAGCTTTGCAGTCGATAAGTACAACCGTTTTAGACATAAATGCGGCCAATATGACGATCTGGCTTTAAGTGGATTCGATAACAAATGACGAAAACGGACGGATTTCTAGGTTTTTACTACATATGAACACTTTTCACATTCTCCGGTACAACTAGGGTGATAGTCCTCCTTTCATGCAGAATCTTAAGGTCCTAGCTCATGTCCAAGGCACCAAAGCCAGCTAAAAAGTCAATAATCGATACCTAAAACTTGAATTGTGCTACATCTTACTGGCTATTACATCAACATAGAAGCTTCATCTGTGTTCTACTATGGATCTTTTAGTGTCTCCGCATACCGCAGCACGCGACGTAGCTTTGCAGACGATAAGTACAGCCATTTCAGAGAGAAGAGCGGCCAATGTGGCGATCTGGCTTTAAGTCGATTCGATAAAAAATGACGAAAAAGGACGGATTTCTCAGGTTTTTACTACATATGAACACTTTTCACATTCTCCCATGCAACTCGGCTGCTAGTTCTCCTTACATGCAGAATCTTAAGGTCCTAGCTCATGTCCAAGGAACCAAAGCCAGCTAAAAAGTCAATAATCGATACCTAAAACTTGAATTGTACTACTTCTTACTGGCTATTACATCAACTTAGAACCTTCATCTGTGTTCTACTATGGTGCTAATAGTGTCTCCGCATACCGCAGCACGCGACATAGCTTTGCAGACGATAAGTACAACCGTTTTAGACAGAAATGCGGCCAATGTGACGATCTGGCTTTAAGTCGATTCGATTACAAATGACGAAAACGGACGGATAACTAGGTTTTTACTACATATGAACAGTTTTCACATTCTCCCGTGCAACTCGGCAGCTAGTCCTCCTTTCATGCAGAATCTTAAGGTCCTAGCTCATGTCCAAGGAACCAAAGCCAGCTAAAAAGTCAATAATCGATACCTAAAACTTGAATTGTACTACTTCTTACTGGCTATTACATCATCTTAGAAGCTTCATCTGTGTTCTACTATGGTGCTTTCAGTGTCTCCGCATACCGCAGCACGCGACATAGCTTTCCAGACGATAAGTACAACCGTTTCAGAGAGAAGAGCAGCCAATGTGACGATCTGGCTTTAAGTCGATTCGATAACAAATGACGAAAACGGACGGATTTCTCAGGATTTTACTACATATGAACACATTTCAGATTCTCCCGTGCAACGCGGCTGCTAGTCCTACTTTCATGCAGAATCTTAAGGTCCTAGCTCATGTCCAAGGCTCCAAAGCCAGCTAAAAAGTAAATAATCAGTACCTAAAACTTGAATTGTACTACTTCTTACTGGCTATTACATCAACTTAGAAGCTTTATCTGTGTTTTACTATGGTCCTTTTAGAGTCTTCGCATACCGCAGCACGCGACATAGCTTTGCAGACGATAAGTACAACCGTTTCAGAGAGAAGAGCGGCCAATGTGACGATCTGGCTTTAAGTCGATTCCATAACAAATGACGAAAACGGACGGATTTCTCAGGTTTTTACTACATATGAACACTTTTCACATTCTCCCGTGCAACTCGGCTGCTAGTCCTCCTTTCATGCAGAATCTTAAGGTCCTAGCTCATGTCCAAGGCACCAAAGCCAGCTAAAAAGTCAATAATCGATACCTAAAACTTGAATTGTACTACTTCTTACTGGCTATTACATCATCTTAGAAGCTTCATCTGTGTTCTACTATGGTGCTTTCAGTGTCTCCGCATACCGCAGCACGCGACAAAGCTTTCCAGACGATAAGTACAACCGTTTCAGAGAGAAGAGCAGCCAATGTGGCGATCTGGCTTTAAGTCGATTCGATAACAAATGACGAAAACGGACGGATTTCTCAGGATTTTACTACATATGAACACATTTCACATTCTCCCGTGCAACGCGGCTCCTAGTCCTCCTTTCATGCAGAATCTTAATGTCCTAGCTCATGTCCAAGGCTCCAAAGCCAGCTAAAAAGTAAATAATCAGTACCTAAAACTTGAATTGTACTACTTCTTACTGGCTATTACATCAACTTAGAAGCTTCATATGTGTTCTACTATGATGCTTTTAGTGTCTCCGCATACCGCAGCTCGCGACATAGCTTTGCAGTCGATAAGTACAACCGTTTTAGACATAAATGCGGCCAATATGACGATCTGGCTTTAAGTGGATTCGATAACAAATGACGAAAACGGACGGATTTCTAGGTTTTTACTACATATGAACACTTTTCACATTCTCCGGTACAACTAGGGTGATAGTCCTCCTTTCATGCAGAATCTTAAGGTCCTAGCTCATGTCCAAGGCACCAAAGCCAGCTAAAAAGTCAATAATCGATACCTAAAACTTGAATTGTGCTACATCTTACTGGCTATTACATCAACATAGAAGCTTCATCTGTGTTCTACTATGGATCTTTTAGTGTCTCCGCATACCGCAGCACGCGACGTAGCTTTGCAGACGATAAGTACAGCCATTTCAGAGAGAAGAGCGGCCAATGTGGCGATCTGGCTTTAAGTTGATTCGGTAACAAATGACGAAAACGGAGGGATTTCTAGGTTTTTACTACATATGAACACATTCCACATTCTTCCGTGCAACTCGGCTGCTAGTCCTCCTTTCATGCAGAATCTTAAGGTCCTAGCTCATGTCCAAGGCACCAAAGCCAGCTAAAAAGTCAATAATCGATACCTAAAACGTGAATTGTACTATATCTTACTGGCTATTACATCAACTTAGAAGCTTCATCTGTTTTCTACTATGGTGCTTTTAGTGTCTCCGCATACCGGAGCACGAGACATAGCTTTGCAGACGATAATTAGGACCGTTTCAGAGAGAAGAGCGGCCAATGTGAAGATCTGGCTTTAAGTCGAGTCGATAACAAATGACGAAAACGGACGGATCTCTCAGGTTTTTACTACATATGAACACTTCTCACATTCTCCCGTGCAACTCGGCAGCTAGTCCTCCTTTCATGCAGAATCTTAAGTTCCTAGCTCATGTCCACGGAACCAAAGCCAGCTAAAAAGTCAATAATCGATACCTAAAACTTGAATTGGTCTACTTCTTACTGGCTATTACATCAACTTAGAACCTTCATCTGTGTTCTACTATGGTGCTTTTAGTGTCTCCGCATACCGCAGCACGCGACATAGCTTTGCAGACGATAAGTACAATCGTTTCAGAGAGAAGAGCGACCAATGTGACGATCTGGCTTTAAGTCGATTCGATAACAAATGACGAAAACGGACGGATTTCTAGGTTTTTACTACAAATGAACACTTTTCACATTCTCCCGTGCAACTCGGCTGCTAGTCCTCCTTTCATGCAGAATCTTAAGGTCCTAGCTCATGTCCAAGGCACCAAAGAAAGCTAAAAAGTCAATAATCGATAAATAAAACTTGCATTGGACTACTTCTTACTGGCTATTACATCAACTTGGAAATTTCATCTGTGTTCTACTATGGTGCTTTTAGTGTCTCCGCATACCGCAGCACGCGACATAGCTTTGCAGACGATATGTACAACCGTTTCAGAGAGAAGAGCGGACAATATGACGATCGGGCTTTAAGTCGATTCGGTAACAAATGACGAAAACGGACGGATTTCTAGGTTTTTACTACATAGAACACTTCTCACATTCTCCCGTGCAACGCGGCTGCTAGTCCTCCTTTCATGCAGGATCTTAAGGTCCTAGTTCATGTCCAAGGAACCAAAGCCAGGTAAAAAGTCAATAATCGATACCTAAAACTAGTATTGTACTATATCTTACTGGCTATTACATCAACTTAGAAGCTTCATTTGTGTTTTACTATGGTGGTTTTAGTGTCTCCGCATACCGCAGCACACGTCATAGCTTTGCAGACGATAGGTACAACCGTTTCAGAGAGAAGAGCGACCAATGTGACGATCTGGCTTTAAGTCGATTCGATAACAAATGACGAAAACGGACGGATTTCTAGGTTTTTACTACAAATGAACACTTTTCACATTCTCCCGTGCAACTCGGCTGCTAGTCCTCCTTTCATGCAGAATCTTAAGGTCCTAGCTCATGTCCAAGGCACCAAAGAAAGCTAAAAAGTCAATAATCGATAAATAAAACTTGCATTGGACTACTTCTTACTGGCTATTACATCAACTTGGAAATTTCATCTGTGTTCTACTATGGTGCTTTTAGTGTCTCCGCATACCGCAGCACGCGACATAGCTTTGCAGACGATAAGTACAACCGTTTTAGACATAAATGCGGCCAATATGACGATCTGGCTTTAAGTGCATTCGATAACAAATGACGAAAACGGACGGATTTCTAGGTTTTTACTACATATGAACACTTTTCACATTCTCCCGTACAACTCGGCTGATAGTCCTCCTTTCATGCAGAATCTTAACGTCCTAGCTCATGTCCAAGGCACCAAAGACAGCTAAAAAGTCAATAATCGATACCTAAAACTTGAATTGTGCTACTTCTTACTGGCTATTACATCAACTTACAAGCTTCATCTGTGATATACTATGGATCTTTTAGTGTCTCCGCATACCGCAGCACGCGACGTAGCTTTGCAGACGATAAGTATTACCGTTTCAGAGAGAAGAGCGGCCAATGTGACGATCTGGCTTTAAGTCGATTCGGTAACAAATGACGAAAACGGACGGATTTCTAGGTTTTTACTACATATGAACACATTCCACATTCTCCCGTGCAACTCGGCTGCTAGTCCTCCTTTCATGCAGAATCTTAAGGTCCTAGCTCATGTCCAAGGCACCAAAGCCAGCTAAAAAGTCAATAATCGAAACCTAAAACTTGAATTGTACTATATCTTACTGGCTATTCCATCAACTTAGAAGCTTCATCTGTTTTCTACTATGGTGCTTTTAGTGTCTCCGCATACCGGAGCACGAGACATAGCTTTGCAGACGATAATTAGGACCGTTTCAGAGAGAAGAGCGGCCAATGTGACGATCTGGCTTTAAGTTGAGTCGATAACAAATGACGAAAACGGACGGATTTCTCAGGTTTTTACTACATATGAACACTTTTCACATTCTCCCGTGCAACTCTGCAGCTAGGCCTCCTTTCATGCAGAAATTTAAGGTCCTGGCACATGTCCAAGGAACCAAAGCCAGCCAAAAAGTCAATAATCGATACATAAAACTTGAATTGTACTACTTCTTACTGGCTATTACATCAACTTAGAACCTTCATCTGTGTTCTACTATGGTGCTTTTAGTGTCTCCGCATACCGCAGCACGCGACATAGCTTTGCAGACGATAAGTACAACCGTTTCAGAGAGAGAAGCGGCCAGTGTGACTTTCTGGCTTTAAGTCGATTCGATAACAAATGACGAAAACAGACGGATTTCTCAGGTTTTTACTACATATGAACACTTCTCACTTTCACCCGTGCAACGCGGCTGCTAGTACTCCTTTCATGCAGGATCTTAAGGTCCTAGCTCATGTCCAAGGCACCGAAGATAGCTAATAAGTCAATAATCGATACCTAAAACTAGAATTGTACTATATCTTACTGGCAATTACATCAACTTAGAAGCTTCAGCTGTGTTCTACTATGGTGCTTTTAGTGTCTCCGCATACCGCAGCACACGTCATATCTTTGCAGACGATAAGTACAACCGTTTCAGAGAGAAGAGCGGCCAATGTGACGATCTGGCCTTATGTCGATTCGATAAAAAAATGACGATAACGAACGGATTTTTCGGGTTTTTACTGCATATGAACACTTTTCACATTCTCCCGTGCAACTCAGCTGCTAGTCCTCCTTTCATGCTGAATCTTAAGGTCCTAGCGCAAATCCAAGGCACCAAAGCCACCTAAAAAGTCAATAATCGATACCTAAAACTTGAATTGTACTATATCTTACTGGCTATTACATCAACTTAGAAGCTTCATCTGTTTTCTACTACGGTGCTTTTAGTGTCTCCGAATACCGCAGCACGCGACATAGCTTTGCAGTCGATAAGGACAATTGTTTCAGAGAGAAGAGCGACCAATGTGACTATCTGGCTTTAAGTCGATTCGGTAACAAATGACGAATACGTACGGATTTCTCAGGTTTTTACTACATATGAACACTTTTCACATTCTCCCGTGCAACTCGGCTGCTAGTAATCCTTTCATGCAGATTCTTAAGGTCCTAGCTCATGTCCAAGTCACCAAAGCCAGCTAAAAAGTCCATAATCGATACCTAAAACTTTAATTGTACTACTTCTTACTGGCTATTACATCAACTTAGAAGCTTCATCTGTGTTTTACTATGGTGCTTTTAGTGTCTCCGCATACCGCAGCACGCGACATAGCTTTGCAGACGATAAGTACAACCGTTTCAGAGAGAAGAGCGGCCAATGTGAAGATCTGGCTTTAAGTCGAGTCGATAACAAATGACGAAAACGGACGGATTTCTCAGGTTTTTACTACATATGAACACCTATCACATTCTCCCGTGCAAATCAGCTGCTAGTCCTCCTTTCATGCAGAATCTTAAGGTCCTAGCTCATGTCCAAGGCACCAAAGATAGCTATAAAATCAATAATCGATACCTAAAACTTGAATTGTACTACTTCTTACTGTCTATTACATCAACTTAGAAGCTTCATCTGTGTTCTACTATGATGCTTTTAGTGTCTCCGCATACCGCAGCACGCGACATAGCTTTGCAGACGATAAGTACAACCGTTTTTAGACATAAATGCGGCCAATATGACGATCTGGCTTTAAGTGCATTCGATAACAAATGACGAAAACGGACGGATTTCTAGGTTTTTACTACATATGAACACTTTTCACATTCTCCCGTACAACTCGGCTGATAGTCCTCCTTTCATGCAGAATCTTAAGGTAATAGCTCATGTCCAAGGCACCAAAGATAGCTATAAAGTCAATAATCGATACCTAAAACTTGAATTGTACTACTTTTTACTGTCTATTACATCAACTTAGAAGTTTCATCTGTGTTCTACTATGATGCTTTTAGTGTCTCCGCATACCGCAGCACGTGACATAGCTTTGCAGACGATAAGTCCAACCGTTTTAGACATAAATGCGGCCAGTATGACGATCTGGCTTTAAGTGCATTCGATAACAAATGACGAAAACGGACCGATTTCTAGGTTTTTACTACATATGAACACTTTTCACATTCTCCCGTACAACTCGGATGATATTCCTCCTTTCATGCAGAATCTTAAGGTCCTAGCTCATGTCCCAGGCACCTAAGCCAGCTAAAAAGTCAATAATCGATACCTAAAACTTGAATTGTACTATATCTTACTGGCTATTACATCAACTTAGAAGCTTCATCTGTATTTTACTATGGTGGTTTTAGTGTCTCCGCATACCGCAGCACGCGACGTAGCTTTGCAGACGATAAGTACAACTGTTTCAGAGAGAAGAGCGGCCAATGTGACGATCTGGCTTTAAGTCGATTCGATAACAAATGACGAAAACGGACGGATTTCTAGGTTTTTACTACATATGAACACATTCCACATTCTTCCGTGCAACTCGGCTGCTAGTCCTCCTTTCATGCAGAATCTTAAGGTCCTAGCTCATGTCCAAGGCACCAAAGCCAGCTAAAAAGTCCATAATCGATACCTAAAACTTGAATTGTACTACTTCTTACTGGCTATTACATTAAATTAGATGCTTCATCTGTCTTTTACTATGGTGGTTTTAGTGTCTCTGCATACCGCAGCAGACGTCATAGCTTTGAAGACGATAAGTACAACCATTTCAGAGAGAAGAGCGGCCAATGTGACGATCTGGCTTTATGTCGATTCGATAAAAAAATGACGATAACGAACGGATTTTTCGGGTTTTTACTGCATATGAACACTTTTCACATTCTCCCGTGCAACTCAGCTGCTAGTCCTCCTTTCATGCAGAATCGTAAGGTCCTAGCTCATGTCCAAGGCACCAAAGCCCGCTAAAAAGTCAATTATCGATACCTAAAACTTGAATTGGACTACTTCTTACTGGCTATTACATCAACTTAGAAGCTTCATCTGTGTTCTACTATGGTGCTTTTAGTGTCTCCGCATACCGGAGCACGAGACATAGCTTTGCAGACGATAATTAGGACCGTTTCAGAGAGAAGAGCGGCCAATGTGACGATCTGGCTTTAAGTCGATTCGGTAACGAATGACGAAAACGGACGGATTTCTAGGTTTTTACTACATATGAACACATTCCACATTCTCCCGTGCAACTCGGCTGCTAGTCCTCCTTTCATGCAGAATCTTAAGGTCCTAGCTCAAGTCCAAGGCTCCAGAGCCAGCTATAAAGTCAATAATCGATACCTGAAACTTGAATTGTACTATATATTACTGGCTATTACATCAACTTAGAACCTTCATCTGTGTTCTACTGTGGTGCTTTTAGTGTCCCCGCATACCGCAGCACGCGACATAGCTATGCAGACGATAAGTACAATCGTTTCAGAGAGTAGTGCGACCAATGTGACGATCTGGCTTTAAGTCGATTTGATAACAGATGACGAAAACCGACGGATTTCTCAGGTTTTTACTACATATGAACACTTTTCACATTCTCCCGTGCAACTCGGCTGCTAGTCCTCCTTTCATGCAGAATCTTAAGGTTCTAGCTCATGTCCAAGTCACCAAATCCAGCTAAAAAGTCAATAATCACTAATTAAAACTTGAATTGTACTACTTCTTACTATCTATTACATCAACCTAGAAGCTTCATCTGTGTTCCACTGTGGTGCATTTAGTGCCTCCGCATACCGCAGCACGCGACATAGCTTTCCAGACGATAAGTACAACCGTTCCAGAGAGAACAGCGGCCAATGTGACGATCTGGCTTTAAGTCGATTCGATAACAAGTGACGAAAACGGACGGATTTCTCAGGTTTTTACTACAAATGAACACTTTTCACATTCTCCCGTGCAACTCGGCAGCTAGTCCTCCTTTCATGCAGAATCTTAAGTTCCTAGCTCATGTCCAAGGCACCAAAGCCAGCTAAAAAGTCAATAATCACTAATTAAAACTTGATTTGTACTACTTCTTACTATCTATTACATCAACCTAGAAGCTTCATCTGTGTTCCACTGTGGTGCATTTAGTGCCTCCGCATACCGCAGCACGCGACATAGCTTTCCAGACGATAAGTACAACCGTTCCAGAGAGAACAGCGGCCAATGTGACGATCTGGCTTTAAGTCGATTCGATAACAAGTGACGAAAACGGACGGATTTCTCAGGTTTTTACTACAAATGAACACTTTTCACATTCTCCCGTGCAACTCGGCAGCTAGTCCCCTTTCATGCAGAATCTTAAGTTCCTAGCTCATGTCCAAAGAACCAAAGCCAGCTAAAAAGTCAATAATCTATACCTAAAACTTGAATTGGTCTACTTCTTACTGGCTATTACATCAACTTAGAACCTTCATCTGAGTTCTACTATGGTGCTTGTAGGGTCTCCGCATACCGCAGCACGCGACACAGCTTTGCAGACGATAAGTACAATCGTTTCAGAGAGAAGAGCGACCAATGTGACGATCTGGCTTTAAGTCGATTCGATAACAAATGACGAAAACGGTCGGATTTCTAGGTTTTTACTACATATGAACACTTTTCACATTCTCCCGTGCAACTCGGCTGCTAGTCCTCCTTTCATGCAGAATCTTAAGGTCCTAGCTCATGCCCAAGGCACCAAAGCCAGCTAAAAAGTCCATAATCGATACCTAAAACTTGAATTGTACTACTTCTTACTGGCTATTACATTAAATTAGATGCTTCATCTGTCTTTTACTATGGTGGTTTTAGTGTCTCCGCATACCGCAGCACACGTCATAGCTTTGAAGACGATAAGTACAACCATTTCAGAGAGAAGAGCGGCCAATGTGACGATCTGGCTTTATGTCGATTCGATAAAAAAATGACGATAACGAACGGATTTTTCGGGTTTTTACTGCATATGAACACTTTTCACATTCTCCCGTGCAACTCAGCTGCTAGTCCTCCTTTCATGCTGAATCTTAAGGTCCTAGCTCATGTCCAAGGCACCAAAGCCCGCTAAAAAGTCAATTATCGATACCTAAAACTTGAATTGGACTACTTCTTACTGGCTATTACATCAACTTAGAACCTTCATCTGTGTTCTACTATGGTGCTTTTAGTGTCTCCGCATCCCGCAGCACGCGATATAGCTTTGCAGACGATAAGTACAACCGTTTCAGAGAGAAGAGCGGCCAATGTGACGATCTGGCTTTAAGTCGATTCGGTAACAAATGACGAAAACGGACGGATTTCTAGGTTTTTACTACATATGAACACATTCCACATTCTCCCGTGCAACTCGGCTGCTAGTCCTACTTTCATGCAGAATCTTAAGGTCCTAGCTCATGTCCAAGGCTCCAGAGCCAGCTATAAAGTCAATAATCGATACCTGAAACTTGAATTGTACTATATATTACTGGCTATTACATCAACTTAGAAGCTTCATCTGTTTTCTACTATGGTGCTTTTAGTGTCTCCGCATTCCGTAGCACGAGACATAGCTTTGCAGACGATAATTACGACGATTTCAGAGAGAAGAGCCGCCAATGTGATGATCTGGCTTTAAGTCGAGTCGATATCAAATGACCAAAACGGACGGATTTCTCAAGTTTTTACTACATATGAACACTTTTCACATTCTCCCGTGCAACTCGGCTGCTAGTCCTCCTTTCATGCAGAATCTTAAGGTCCTAGCTCATGTCCAAGGCACCAAAGCCCGCTAAAAAGTCAATTATCGATACCTAAAACTTGAATTGGTCTACTTCTTACTGGCTATTACATCAACTTAGAACCTTCATCTGTGTTCTACTATGGTGCTTTTAGTGTCTCCGCATACCGCAGCACGCGACGTAGCTTTGCAGACGATAAGTACAACTGTTTCAGAGAGAAGAGCGGCCAATGTGACGATCTGGCTTTAAGTCGATTCGATAACAAATGACGAAAACGGACGGATTTCTAGGTTTTTACTACATATGAACACATTCCACATTCTTCCGTGCAACTCGGCTGCTAGTCCTCCTTTCATGCAGAATCTTAATGTCCTAGCTCATGTCCAAGGCACCAAAGAAAGCTAAAAAGTCAATAATCGATACCTAAAACTTGAATTGTACTATATCTTACTGGCTATTACATCAACTTAGAAGCTTCATCTGTTTTCTACTATGGTGCTTTTAGTGTCTCCGCATACCGGAGCACGAGACATAGCTTTGCAGACGATAATTAGGACCGTTTCAGAGAGAAGAGCGGCCAATGTGACGATCTGGCTTTAAGTCGATTCGGTAACGAATGACGAAAACGGACGGATTTCTAGGTTTTTACTACATATGAACACATTCCACATTCTCCCGTGCAACTCGGCTGCTAGTCCTCCTTTCATGCAGAATCTTAAGGTCCTAGCTCATGTCCAAGGCTCCAGAGCCAGCTATAAAGTCAATAATCGATACCTGAAACTTGAATTGTACTATATATTACTGGCTATTACATCAACTTAGAAGCTTCATCTGTTTTCTACTATGGTGCTTTTAGTGTCTCCACATTCCGGAGCACGAGACATAGCTTTGCAGACGATAATTACGACGATTTCAGAGAGAAGAGCGGCCAATGTGATGATCTGGCTTTAAGTCGAGTCGATAACAAATGACGAAAACGGACGGATTTCTCAAGTTTTTACTACATATGAACACTTTTCACATTCTCCCGTGCAACTCGGTTGCTAGTCCTCCTTTCATGCAGAATCTTAAGGTCCTAGCTCATGTCCAAGGCACCAAAGCCCGCTAAAATGTCAATTATCGATACCTAAAACTTGAATTGGACTACTTCTTACTGGCTATTACATCAACTTAGAACCTTCATCTGTGTTCTACTGTGGTGCTTTTAGTGTCCCCGCATACCGCAGCACGCGACATAGCTTTGCAGACGATAAGTACAATCGTTTCAGAGAGTAGTGCGACCAATGTGACGATCTGGCTTTAAGTCGATTCGATAACAGATGACGAAAACCGACGGATTTCTCAGGTTTTTACTACATATGAACACTTTTCACATTCTCCCGTGCAACTCGGCTGCTAGTCCTCCTTTCATGCAGATTCTTAAGGTCCTAGCTCATGCCCAAGGCACCAAAGCCAGCTAAAAAGTCCATAATCGATACCTAAAACTTGAATTGTACTACTTCTTACTTTCTATTACATTAAATTAGATGCTTCGTCTGTGTTTTACTATGGTGGTTTTAGTGTCTCCGCATACCGCAGCACGCGACATACCTTTGCAGACGATAAGTCCAACCGTTTTAGACATAAATGCGGCCAATATGACGATCTGGCTTTAAGTGGATTCGATAACAAATGACGAAAACGGACCGATTTCTAGGTTTTTACTACATATGAACACTTTTCACATTCTCCCGTACGACTCGGATGATAGTTCTCCTTTCATGCAGAATCTTAAGGTCCTAGCTCATGTCCAAGGCACCAAAGCCAGCTAAAAATTCAATAGTCGATACCTAAAACTTGAATTGTACTACTTCTTACTGGCTATTACATCAACTTAGAAGCTTCATCTGTGTTCTACTATGGTGCTTTTAGTGTCTCCGCATACCGCAGCACGCGACATAGCTTTGCAGACGATAAGTACAACCGTTTCAGAGAGAAGAGCGGCCAATGTGACGATCTGGTTTTAAGTCGATTCGATAACAAATGACGAAAACGGACGGATTTCTCAGGTTTTTACTCCATGTGAACACTTTTCACACTCTCCCGTGCAACTCGGCTGCTAGTCCTCCTTTCATGCAGAATCTTAAGTTCCTAGCTCATGTCCAAGGCACCAAAGCCAGCTAAAAAGTCAATAATCGATACCTAAAACTTGAATTGTACTACGTCTTACTGGCTATTACATCATCTTAGAGGCTTCATCTGTGTTCTACTATGGTCCTTTTAGTGTCTCCGCATACCGCAGCACGCGACATAGCTTTGCAGACGATAAGCACAACGGTTTCAGAGAGAAGCGCGGCCAATGTGACGATCTGGCTTTATGTCGATTCGATAACAAATGACGAAAACAGACGGATTTCTCAGGTTTTTACTACATATGAACACTTTTCATATTGTCCCGTGCAACTCTGCTGCTAGTCCTCCTTTCATGCAGAATCTTAAGGTCCTAGCTCATGTCCAAGGCACCAAAGCCAGCTAAAAAGTCAATAATCGATACCTAAAACTTGAATTGTACTACGTCTTACTGGCTATTACATCATCATAGAAGCTTCATCTGTGTTCTACTATGGTGCTTTTAGTGTCTCCGCATACCGCAGCACGCGACATAGCTTTGCAGACGATAAGTACAACCGTTTCAGAGAGAAGAGCGGCCAATGTGACGATCTGGCTTTAAGTCGATTCGATAACAAATGACGAAAACGGACGGATTTCTCAGGTTTTTACTACATATGAACACCTTTCACATTCTCCCGTGCAACTCGGCTGCTAGTCCTCCTTTCATGCAGGATCTTAAGGTCCTAGCTCATGCCCAAGGCACCAAAGCCAGCTAAAAATTCAATAATCCATACCTAAAACTTGAATTGTACTACTTCTTATTGTCTATTACATCGACTTAGAAGCTTCATCTGTGTTCTACTATGTTGATTTTAGTGTCTCCGCATACCGCAGCTCGCGACATAGCTTTGCAGACGATAAGTACAACCGTTCCAGAGAGAAGAGCGGCCAATGTGACGATCTGGCTTTAAGTCGATTCGATAACAAATGACGAAAACGGACGGATTTCTCAGGTTTTTACTACATATGAACACTTTTCACATTCTGCCGTGGAACTCGGCTGCTAGTCCTCCTTTCATGCAGAATCTTAAGGTCCTAGCTCATGTCCAAGTCACCAAAGCCAGCTAAAATGTCAATAATGGATTCCTAAAACTTGAATTGGACTACTTCTTACTGGCTATTACATCAACTTAGAACCTTCATCTGTGTTCTACTATGGTGCTTTTAGTGTCTCCGCATACCGCAGCATGCGACATAGCTTTGCAGACGATAAGTACAATCGTTTCAGAGAAAAGAGCAACCAATGTGACGATCTGGTTTTAAGTCGATTCGATAACAAATGACGAAAACGGACTAATTTCTCATGTTTTTACTACATATGAACACTTTTCACTTTCTCCCGTGCAACTCGGCAACTAGTCCTCCTTTCATGCAGAATCTTAAGGTCCTAGCTCATGTCCAAGGCACCAAAGCCAGCTAAAAAATCAATAATCGATACCTAAAACTTGAGTTGTACTACTTCTAACTGGCTATTACATCAACTTAGAAGCTTCATCTGTGTTCTACTATGATGCTTTCAGTGTCTCCGCATACCGCAGCACGCGACATAGCTTTGCAGACGATAAATATAACCGTTTCAGAGTGAAGAGCGGCAAATGTGACGATCTGGCTTTAAGTCGATTCGATAACAAATAACGAAAACGGACGTATTTCTCAGGTTTTTACAAAATATGAACACTTTTCACATTCTCCCGTGCAACTCGGCTTCTAGTCCTCCTTTCATGCAGATTCTTAAGGTCCTTGCTCATGTCCAAGTCACCAAAGAAGGGTAAAAAGTCAATAATCGATACCTAAAACTTGAATTGTACTATATCCTACTGGCTATTACATCAACTTAGAAGCTTCATCTGTTTTCTACTATGGTGCTTTTAGTGTCTCCGCATTCCGGAGCACGCGACATAGCTTTGCAGACGATAAGTACAACCTTTCCAGAGAGAAGAGCGGCCAATGTGACGATCTGGCTTTAAGTCGATTCGATAACAAATGACGAAAACGGACGGATTTCTCAGGTTTTTACTACATGTGAACACTTTTCACACTCTCCCGTGCAACTCGGCTGCTAGTCCTCCTTTCATGCAGAATCTTAAGGTCCTAGCTCAAGTCCAAGGCACCAAAGCCAGCTAAAAAGTCAATAATCGATACCTAAAACTTGAATTGTACTACATCTTACTGGCAATTACATCATCTTAGAGGCTTCATCTGTGTTCTACTATGGTCCTTTTAGTGTCTCCGCATACCGCAGCACGCGACATAGCTTTGCAGACGATAAGTACAACCGTTTCAGAGAAAAGAGCGGCCAATGTGACGATCTGGCTTTAAGTCGATTCGGTAACGAATGACGAAAACGGACGGATTTCTAGGTTTTTACTACATATGAACACATTCCACATTCTCCCGTGCAACTCGGCTGCTAGTCCTCCTTTCATGCAGATTCTTAAGGTCCTAGCTCATGTCCAAGGCACCAAAGCCAGCTAAAAAGTCAATAATCGATACCTAAAACTTGAATTTTACTACATCTTACTGGCTATTACATCAACTTAGAAGCTTCATCTGTGTTCTACTATGGTGCTTAGAGAGTCTCCGCATACCGCAGCACGCGACATAGCTTTGCAGACGATAAGTACAACCGTT